>NC_081405.1:659767935-660367935 GCF_030272615.1 Cryptomeria japonica | reverse complement strand
TTCAATACCTTGATGCCCATACCAAACATAATTGCAAAGAAAACTCCAAAACCTATGAGAACTACAGCAGCTGGCCATAAATATTCGTTGCTGTATCCAAAATATTCCTCCACAAATTTGTTCAAAGGCATTGTCTCTTTTCCATTTACCATAATTGGGTTAGTGATGTCCCCATACTGCGTAATAATGAGGCCATAAACTGTCCAAGCAACTGGACAGATCCAATAATACCAAATCCACCATTTTGGGATTTTCTGTATCATAACATAATAAAATTAATAGTTACCTTCTTTTATCACTAACAAATAGTCTAAACTCAAATTTATCTCCCAGATCCTATATTCCTCTTCAAATATAAAAGAATCTATTGCAGATGTTCTCCAAATTTAAGGTCTATTTCAAGATGGTTAATAACACATAATAGGTGAATTAATATAACAGAGTCAAAGACTGAGTCTGATCTCAGTTAAAGCATGATAGCTTTAGCTCTTTAGTTCCCATTGTTTGAACTTCGTGTGAGCTGTTTTCACCATTATCAAAAAGAATAACAGTTGATCTAGAACATAATTTTAAGGAGGAACTAAAAAATTTGGACTCAGTAGAAAACTTGACTCTTAATTGGACATTTATAAATTTCTTGCTAAACTTTGCCTATCAAACATTGTCACTGTAAAATTGCGAAAAATAAATGTTTGGATTTTCGCATTTTCCTTTCATAAGAATTCATAAAATGAAGAAACAAAAAAATAATAATCAATTTCATACCGGTTTTGGAATGAAGAACCCTGAAAAAAGATTAAATATGGCACCGAAAGATCCTGTTAAAATTGCAGCCATCTGCTCATTTGGTGTTATTGAAATTGCCATCATCCCATAGTAGGTAAAATAGAGGAATGTGAAAAAATAAATGAACAGGAACCAAGCGAACTTGCTGGCTACCCATTGGAAACCTATCATACTATAGACAATAAGCGCATAAAGAACTGTTTGGGATAATATGTATGGGATCTCTATGGCCACCTGTTCCAAAATAAAAATAACAAATGTAATGTATTTATTAGTTGTAAATTTAATAATGTATCTATAGAAACTAATTTAAAAGGATTACTTGCAAAAATATAAAAGTGAAGGGAAAAAAAGTTGATATCGATAATCGATGGCATATGAAAATAGATAATTGGAACTCAAGAAGTAAAATCTAAAAGCAACAACTTGCCTGGGCCAAGGCATAGGGCATTGCAGAGTACATTCCTGCAGCCCTTTCTCTATAGAATACTGTTCTTTCAATTGCAACCACAGGTTGCACTGTTAAACTGTTGCTCACTCCTAAGAACATCACTGCCCCATAACTGCCCCCAATGATAACAAAGAGATCTGTACCGTTATCCCTGGTATGAAAGCATGGTACTTCTCAGTATATTTCCACATGTAATATCAAAGTGACTTAAAATACTTAGGTCAAACATAAAGAACTGGTTGATATTCTAAGCCAGCCACATTGTTGGCAAGGCATATAGTTAAAAAATTGAATCCTTTGGGTCAGCATGAGCATAGGAAAACTTACATTTTTTTTCCGTAGTCCCAAAATAAAGTTCCAAATACCAAAGCAGTGAATAGAGTAACGACATATCTGACACTATTGTAAGGTGGGCTTCGCCAATATGTCCACCATTGCTTCCACAGGCAGAATTTGAATTGATCACAAAATGACTGTGAATACTGCATTGGGTAGCAAAGATCTTTTGCATCAGGAACTGGTATGCTAAGCTCTTTTATCAATGCTTTGTTTTTCCTGCACTTCTTAGGTGAGTAGTATTTGTTAGAATGAGCTGGAAAATAACTAATCAAGACAATATTACTAGGAGAATTGTGTTGTTCTTACTCATAGAGACATGAGTTCTTGTAGTGCTCTGCAAAGTCTATTCCCAAGCGAAGTTCAGATGCAGCAGAGCTAACTTCAAGCATCCATGTTGCTGGATTGCATTTATACTTTATCTTGGGTATTCCTGGGACAGACTGTGTAGCATATTGATAGGTTAAATTGGGGAAACCATCCAATTCAATTGTCAAACAGTATAGATTTCTATGATTTACACTTCAGATGCTATTATTTGTCACTAGTGCTAGAATTGACCTATACAGCCTATTAGTTCAATTTGATTTAACTTCCCCTCGCATTCTTAACCTTTTTGCGTCCTTTAATACCAATATTACCTCAAAATATTCAATGATCTTGTGACTGTTCTGACCTAAGGTTCCTGCAAAAATGATTTGGCCTCCTCTTTTCATTAACAGAAGCTGCACCAGAACTCAATCAGATACCGATGGTTAAAATAAAAGTGTCAAGAAAAATACCAATGAATGCAGATATTCATATCTTTACCTCATCAAATGATTCAAATATATCAATGCTTGGTTGGTGGATTGTACAGACAACAGTTCTTCCTGTATTAACAGTGTTACGCACAGTTCGCATCACAATTGCTGCTGCTCTGGCATCTAGTCCTGAAGTTGGTTCATCCATGAAAATAATAGATGGATTCGCAACAAGCTCTATGGCAATTGTTAAGCGTTTTCTCTGTTCTGTTGACAAACCAGTTACACCAGGCAAACCAACTAATGCATCTCTTAAGTCATCCAACTCTACCAGTTGCATGATCTCTTCCACAAAGGTCTGTAGTTTGAGAGCTTGCCAAGTCAGGGAAATCCATGGAACCTTGCTAAAATGAGACATGGAATAATTGAGTAAACAAGAAGAAATTAGAGTTTGTACTTACAAGTTTGGTCATCTTATCAACCTCCCTAGGAAGACGTATAAATGCAGAGAATATCAAGGACTCTCTCACAGTTAGCTGTGGAGAATGTATATCATTCTGTTCACAATAACCAGAAATCCGGGCAAAGGTCTCTTGCCTTTTAGGAAATCCAGAGATTCTTATGTCCCCTTCAATATATCCACTGGTCTTCCTTCCAGCCAATACATCCATAAGTGTCGTCTTTCCAGCCCCACTAATTCCCATCAAAGCTGTAAGAACGCCTGGTCTAAACACTCCAGTCACGTCTTGCAGCAGCTGAAGTCTTTTATCAGTCACACCTTGTTGAGTCATTTCCTGCAGAAATTCAAGGACATCAAATGCTAGATAGCCTTCAAATATAAGTCAGAGACTCAGAATAAAAGAAAACAGACATTGGCATCCAAGATATACGCTTCATCTGTACCTGAGGCATGTCAACAAAGTAGTTGACATCACTAAAAGACATTGTTAATGGTTTGAACGGAAGAATCATCCCTTGCTTTGGAGAACCTGATGCTGCTGCTTCTAAATCTGTTTTACCTGCTTCATGGTTTCAGACAGATGCCTCAATCTATTTTACATACATGTGCTGCTAAGCATTTTAGAATCATGTCAGGATTTACAGAATAATAATAAAGCATTTTATTCACGTCATTGGAAAGTTCAATAGGACCTGTGGTATGGAGTGGCGTATTGTAGAATTTACTATTTACACAAAATGTCTGCATCTTATGTACCATTTTAGGGAATAGTAAGTATGGGATGCAGTTACTGTTATATACAAGAGAATTGACAGAAGATTTCTGCACCTCAAGTAACTTGGTTTCCATTTACAATGCTACATCAGGTCAATTTATACATGTAATTTATCAATATTCCAAATATATATCTGAAGAGATAAAGATCTACCTTTTCCCTATAATAGATCTTGTCCAGAGAATGTCTATTTCTTGGTGAATGACTTCGCCTCCTATTTATTTTCTGCACTTTATAGACTATTGTGTGGCTGGTGGATTTTGATCATTAAGATATGGACAGTGAATATTGCTTGAATTAAATTGAGATGCAGGATCGTTCTTACTTGCATTACTTTCTGAGTCTTTTGACGAGAAGTGCTCCAATTTTTTATCCTTGGCCCATGATGAAAACACTTGGGGTTCTTTATGTGCCATATTGTCATACTGGGCACCTTGCTGTTTGGCAATGCTTTCTCTAGACAAAACAGGCTGAGGTTTCCCGGGAGCTTTACACCAATATGATGATTGGTCAATATGCAGGAAACAACATATTTTCTAAGCAAAATGTATGCATTGACACTAAAACAACTTACGATTTATGTATGTAAGGACCATTGTGTATAAAATATTGAAGACCAATATAAACCCCAACAAAGCAGCAGCCCCTATCCAATACCAGTAGCCTCTCTGAAATATTTGGCGGCTTTTGAGTACTTCAAGACCCAAAATCAGGTTGCCATTAATGCTCTGCAGCCAATTGTCAATTCAAAACAGAGAGTATTTAAATAGTGTCCAACATTGGTTGGTATCTCCCAAGAGATTCATTCATGGAAAATTAAAGAAAAAATGTAGACCAGACCTTATAATAAAAAATGACTAAAGATTAGGCATGCATAGAATATGAAAATCTTACTTTATTCCATCTTGGAGCAAGCATCTCATTTACCACTAGGGCATTCTGTCCATACATCATTGGTGAGGACCAGTAGCCCCAGGTCCACCACTTGGGAATCTTCTCTGCAAAGAAAAGGTCATGAAGATTATAATGATATGCTACAACCTTCTTCGGAGAATCTCAGAGATGCCCTAGGAACTCCTTTTTTTATTCTAGAGAGCAATCTGTTGACAATCTCATTGATGCTTTTTTTTGTCATTAATCAATACAACTACAATTTAGTTAATTCATTCAAATACAATGGAAAATGAACATATGAATAACAGACCTCGAGGAATAACAAAGCCTCCAAGCATGAAAATAGATAACAAGGCAAAATTTGATAAACTATTGGATACTGGTTTTGTCCTGCAAATTGCTGCCAGTAACCGAAACAGAGAAGCTGACATCTGATTTACAAGAGTAAGTATAAGGAATTGCCTGAAAAACCTGCATGACTAATGACACTGTTAGATGAAGGGAAGTGAATAGCATGATCTGTTCTCACCATACATTTTAAGAACCCAAAGACCCCCAATTACTAGTGTACATACATGTAACATCATAATATCATGGGTATCTATGTACACAGTAAATAGATAACAATCATTATGATGGCAACTGCAAATGAGTACCTGCTGGCTTCAGGAGAAAATCCTATTCCATAGTAAGTTACAATAACCCAAGAAAATCCCTCCACAACTGAGATAGGAATGCTCAACAATAAGGTTGGAATAGTATAAGCCCATGCAGGAAATAGGAGAAGGTCTCGCTGCTTAAAGAACATAGGTAACCTGCTTAGTGTGTATGATAGTTCTGCAGCTCCATTGAACATGTTGACAAGGAGACTAAAAAACAGAGCTCCAAGATACAAACTGCCATCATCCTCATTTCTCTGACGCATGCGGGTTCTCAGGAATACTGTAGTTGCTACTACTGCCATAAAAATAATCTGCATATATGAATATTCACCATAGAGCTTATTAAAAGGGGGAAATTAAGGCTGCTTTCCAGTAGATTGGATCCTTTTGAAACTTTATTCTATGTAGTTGCCTTTTTGGGGCATAGAGAGATGCGATAATGCAAAAAAGGGAAGCCTTGAAGTACACTAAAATCCAAGAAATGATATTTGAATAAGCAATTAGCATGGGGACAAAGACAGGGACCAGAGTACAAGAACAGGGGATGGGACAGGGAAGGTGATGGGGCGGAAGGCTCATATAGCTGGTCTGACATATTTCCAATTTTTATCCATAAAATACCAAACATTGCTATATTATCCCCATATTTAAATCTTTCATTATTTAAGAAACCTGTTTAAAAATTAATAAATAAGGAATCCTACATTACATAGATAAGAAAAATTCGTTTTAAATTCGTATTCACAAGAGATGCCAAAAGAGTGATTTTCAAGTTAGTCCTGTACTAAAAACTCCATGGGTAATGATTATTAACAAGGAAAATTATTAGATACTAATTTCATTTTTACCCAAGCTTACCTGTACAGTCTTGAAGATATAGAAGAAGGAATTACGCTTGAAAAGAAGCCATTCTCTTTCAAAGCAGGCCTTAAAGATCTCTGTTTTGGGGACAGAGTGTCTATTAAGTACCAAAGCTGCTTTGTGGTTTTTTTGTTTGTCGTATGGTATTGATAATTCATTGGAAAGATAGGAACCCACATGAAAAGTTTTGAACATATTTGCAAATTCCTTAACAGAGACAAAGCGATACGGTGTCGTCTTGTTAGCCCAATACTGCTGTTGATCTTTCGCTGAAGTCACCTGCAAATTAAATGAGGTGATTTTTCTTATGGAACGATTCTCTAGGATTGTACTTTGCAATATGATGGAATGCTCATGTAAAAGAATGCCAAAGAATAGAATTTTTCATAGAATTTTTTGTATTTAATTTTCTAGATTCTACTGCTTGATAGTTTCCAAGTCTGGTGTTTGAATCATCTCCTTTATCCATGTAAAAATGGATCATCACCAAAAAGCTCTAATGCAGTAGAATCTAGATAACTCTGAAGAGAAAAATGTGTTTTTCAAGTGTCCATGGAGACCATAATAAATGTGGCTAGAAGTAGCTACCTATTTTTATTGCAAGTGGACTGGTGATATAGTTCTGTCAGAGTGCAAATTTTATGTGAAGTTCCACATATTTTCATGATATATATTGTTATTAGTTTTTCAATCCAAGAACTAGAAAGCACATACCTCCTGTAAGAAATCTGCTGGGCTCTTCCTCTCAGGGCATTGGAATCCACAGGTGTCAAAAAATTCAAGTACATGCTCTCTGGGTCCATGATAGACAATTTGTCCCTCTGAAAGTAGTATAATGTCATCAAACAATTCATATATTTCAGGTGCAGGTTGGAGCAAAGACATAAGAATTGTTGCATCCATATGGGAACAGATTTGCTGCAGGCATTTTACTATTTGGTAAGCTGTAGTTGTGTCTAGTCCGGTTGAAATCTCATCCATGAAAAGAGCTCTTGTTGGCCCAACAATCATTTCCCCTGCATGTGGGCAAAGAGAAGGAAATTATGGGGTTGTATTGAAAACCATCTAAACCATTCATATTGATTGGTTTTAAGTATACCAGTTGTAACACGCTTTCTTTCTCCACCTGAAATTCCTCTTAGCATTTGATCTCCGATCATTGTATCCCCACAGTTATCTAAACCCAACATCTGTATTCATATATAATTTTGTTTGAATCCTCTAATGATTTTTAACCCTGGAAAAAAAATATACACAGAATTTCTCTGATGGAAGCCTCGTACAAAGATCCTGACTTACCTTGAGAGTGTAATCAGTCTGGAGGCTACTGCGGACACCTCCCATGGCTGTTGCCTGTATGCAGCTTTACAGGAATGAATAATACATATAATAAAATTAAGTAATTAAGTTGCCAGAATGCAGGAAACACATGTGTACAGATATTGAGACCACATATTTCAGGAGACTTCACAATTTAAAATGAAAAGTCCTCTAGATGTTGAACTTTGTATATTTGTTTCTTGGTATGCCGGTCTATTTGACAATTCCAGTAATATGGTTTATTTAATTACCATATGTCTGTAAGAAACTTATCGTTTGGCTCCGTCCTTTTTAAACTCCATTGTTCTTTTTCATTTCTCCAAAATTTTAATACATTTTATCAGTACCCTTTTTTGTTTTTCATCTCACTTTGCTAGTATTATCAATACATTACAAAATCAAGAATAGCATTGACTTCACATGTATTCAGTGTTTGATGTTCTTAGGTAGTGCTTTGAATGCACCGAATAACATTTTCATTGTCTTGGTCTTTATTAAATGCAAAGTCTTACAAGTTTATACATATTAGAAAATCTAACTAGCTATGTAGATAAAATAGTGTTGCAAATATCATATAATAGTCAATTCTCCACACTCTGAAGTCGGAAAGCAGAAATAGTAAATTGGTGACTGGATATGATATCTAGATGTATACTGGATACAATAGGATACCCTAGGAATAATTTTCTATTTTCTGTGTAGGGCTTTGAGCAGGAATCTCAGTTTTGAAAGGTCTTCGAGAGGGAAATGGTTGGAAGGGGCAGACACAAACGGCCAGAATGAGTACAATGATGAAGATGCTGTGGATTATGCAGATGGCGAGCTCAAGGATGAGTGAAACATTTCATTTGATGAGGAGAAGGAAGAAAACCTATTTGACATTTGGTTGGAAGCATAGCAATGTTCCATGGGTTGAGGGGCCATTAGGTGACATTCTTAGGGCGGTTAACTCACTCTTTAGGGGAGGCAATGGGTTTCTTCTTTCACTTTGTGCTGTTGATAACCCCTCCTGTGATTTTAGGACATTTTTTGGGATAGGGGTATTTGAAAATGGGTCCACTTGCGTGTAGAGTGCTAGAGCTAAGTGCTTATGGCTCTGCAGCTTGCTGTTTGGAAGCTGAGATGGAGGGATAGGAAATGGCAGAGGTGTTGTCTAATCCTATGAATGGTGAGATGTTGTCTAACCTTGATGCTGCTATTTGTCCTGGTGATGAGCAACCTGTGAAAAAGTCTTGAGTTGAACGAGTTTCAAGCAAGCCAAATCCTTCTATGCTATTATCCTTGGGAACCATTGGGGATGGTCTTTGTTTCTCCCTTAGAATCCTAGATTTTTTTTTTTTTTTATAAAGTTGCTTCAAAGCTTGAGAACTCCCTCATAGGGAATTTTTCAGGAAATAGGCCAAACATCTTCTCCTTTGAAAATGGGTTAAGAGAAAATGGTACTGATGCTGCCATTTTGAGATTGTGATTACGGCAAATGTGGGTAAGTTTCTACCTTCTATTACTTCCTCCTCCAAATTGCATGATTGCATTCAACATTATGAGGATTCCATTGTAATGTGTAAAAAATGTCATATGGCTGGTTTCTCTACTCTTAGGTGTTGGAAAAATAAAAAGTCACAAAATACTTGGAAGAAAAAAGATAACAAGGTGATTGCTCATCCTCAGAATGAAATAGACTCATTGCTAGATGTTGGTGCTATGGGTGAACCTTCCATAATTTGTGCCCCTTGTTGAGGTCCCTTGGCATAGTTGAGTAGGTTTCAAAGGTTACTTTATCCCATCCCCACAAACTCTATATTATCTTTTTGTGATAATTGCCTGATGTCCCGATGTTATTTGGATTAAGATGGGAACCTTAACATTTGAACTATAATCATATTTGATAATTTTGAATGCTTGTATGGAGTGAATAGTTAAAGTGCTATAGATTTAATAATTTTGACTGTTAATTGTTACATTTGATGAGTAAACTAAAAATGTTATGAACTAATTGGTTTTTGTTTTAGTTGATGACATGGTTGTATTTATATGTGTGTTATCTTTTGGACTAACCAAATAATAATGCTCTTGTGGTGACATATGCATGAAAAAATTGAATTGTCTTACAAATACAAGGGTGCAACAATGTGGACCTGGCAACTTTATCCTAAGAATGATCATGATGCTGTTTATCCTTGCTTCTGTATACTTGAGGTTGAATTGCAATCAGAAGGATCATCCGATTGTGAGTACTCTGCAAGATGCATGTTGTGATCTTGAGCCTTATCTGGTCACTACACTTTTGTCGATTGTACGTTTTCGCGCCCTCCTAGATGTTGTATAAGAATTTGTTGGTAGGGCCACTTGATTCACTAGTTCCACTGACTGAGTATCCACAACTGTACTTCAAGGATCTGTAGTTGTAGTGTTGACCCAACTGATTGCTAAGGGGTAGAGAAAAAAGTGAAGAATATAATAATAATTACCTTTGCAAATGTGAACACATATATATACATAAATGATTGAGAACTAGCAATAATGTTAGAAATAAAAAGAAAAAGAAAGGAATGTTAGGAATATTACATCTTTTTTGTATCTCTAGGTTTGTTAAGCTCTAGGATACATACAAGAGACATTTCTTAGTTTGTTAGTACCCGTGAATATTTGTAATGGTTTGTTGGGAATTGTTTATCCTATGAATATTTTATCTAAAGGAGTTGTAATAGGAGCTCTCCTATAGAATAGGAGATGTAAGTCCTATAAATATGTTACATGTATTATTGAACGAAATGAAATAGAAGAACAATATTATGCTATGTGTAAATTTGCAGTCTAAATTCCAATATGGTATTAGAGCTAGCTGAACATCTAGAGGTGGATTTGGTGGAATATTTGATGACAACCATTTGAGTGTCGTGGCTGACAATGGTGTATGTAGTGGCTGACAATGGTGTACATATGATGAAATTTGCTTGTCTTCTACACTTTTGTGTTGTTGGTTGCAATCATCTCCACCAATGTGATTTTTGAGAAGTATCAAGTGTATGAACAAACAACCAACAGATTCTCCTCCCATATGCATTGCAAGATCGCTCATTTATGTTGCTCAAATCTCTCCAAACCATTCCTCTAATCTTCAAAATTTGTGTATCTCAAAAAATTTCTAAAAAAGAGAAAAAAAGGTGTACAAACTCCTTGGTTAAGGCCAAGTTTTGGCCAGATCTCCGTTTGCTTCAGCTATTTTTGTTTTTGTGATTGTGTAGATTAATGGACACCATAGAGTGTATCATGGAGAAACAATTGAGTAAATGCACAAGATTGACTTGGGTTCTTGCCGTACTTGTTAAAGAGACTCAATCAGCACTATGTAATGGTGCCACTCAGCCGTGAGTATGGTTTGATTTAAAGCATGCTTCTCCTCTCACACCTTCTGTCAAGACTTATAACCATATTGCCTCTAGTCCTTGGCATCAAAATGACAAAGATGACTGATACATCTTTTAGCTTGGAGAAAATCCTATGTTACCCTGAGTTTCTGCGACGGGGATGAGGAAACCAGTTTTTGGGATGGATTTTTTTAATGCCATTTTTGGGGATGGAGAGGACAACAGAGGGGATGGCTATATAGAAAATAGGGAAAATTTAAACTATATAGGGAAAATTCAAATATTTTCATATGATAACAATGTAACATTGATAAATCTAAAATTTAAATCACTCATCATATACATTATACATAGCAATTGAGTTGTAACTTGAAATGAGAGTTGAAATTTATAAATTCATGTACATTCATAAATATAGTTCATTAAATCTGGAATCACTGTCAATATGCATGTAATTATATGAATATCAAAATGCCCAAAGGCTGCAAGTTTCAACAAAATGAAAAATATCATATATCATATATGTCAAAAGTCTCAAGGCTGGGTACAGGGTAAAGGCTTTTTAATTTTTTTATTGACATAAGACAATCTTTGTATATATGATCTTGCCATCTTGCAGATATTTGCTTTATCAGTGACTGAGCTTGGAGGCTTATTAAGTCTGTGAGTCCATTCATGCAAATTCTTCCATGACGCTTTGAAGGGTAAAAGGAAAAGGAATTCCAACAAGATCTGTGGATCCTGTATTGACATTTGGAATCAAATGATTCTATGCCATATGAACTCTTTTTAAAGAAATAAATATTAATTTAGATTGATGGATCTTGTCTTGACATTTGGAATCAAAAGATTCTATACCATATGAACTTGTAATACAAAAATAATTACTAGCTTCTAAATCTTTTTTTCTCAATTTGCTTCCTTCAACTCATTTATTTTGTCATATTGGATAGCAGTTCCACATCAATAGATTAATCCAGTTTATTTCTCATGATTGTTCATCTCCAAGGTTAAAACTGTCGTCATGTATGATTCATAGTGGTTCAGGTAAAATATAGAAAGTCCTGCAGCTGACACCATTTCCAAATGCGTTCAGGTTGTTTTACCCATTTAGGGCGAGCTGGAAGGTGTGGGGGGCACTCAACAATATAATAAGTCTCTTTTTTTTCAAAGCTGGGCAAGTTTTTTAAAAGAAAATTTGGGGGGAGTGGGGGGTGGGAACAGACGACTGTCTTCAGGACTGTCAGGGGACATCTGAGACGTCCCTGAGACAGCCAGCTGTCCCCCCAGTTTCCTCTGCTGTCCCCCCCAAACAGGACATGTCCCTGCAATTTTTTTTGGTTTTGGAAATGTCCCATGCTGTCCCCCCATCCATCACTAGAATTTTGCCAGAAACACATCCCTGAGTTTCACTGAGAAAATCTCATTACAAGATACAAAGTACTCAGCAAAATGGGGGAAGGGACCTTTAGATGTGTGTTAGAATGCTGAGATTGGGAATCTAGAGAGTATGTGGTTGTAAAGATGGTTTGCACTTTGCAGCATATAAATATATCATGATTCGACAATGATTGAAATTGATGTCCTTAATGTTCTTTCAAAGCATGATAAAAGTAGTTCATGATGCAAGGAGATATGGAATTGGTTTGACTTTCAAAATCACATTTGTATTGTTTGTGAGATGCTTGAAAGTTACAATCATAGGTTTTATGGCTGTCTATCCAAGCTTAGAAGATGCACCTAATATATATATATATATATATATATAGCTGACCAGAGGTACCCATATTAACCACCAATATGTATTATTGAATGAAATGAAATAGAAGAACAATAATATGTTGTGTGCAAAAATTTGCAGTTTGAATTCCAATAAGGAAATCATAAACAAAATTGGGGAAAAAGGGAAGGGTTGTGGCATTTTCACCAAAGACCTAGTAGAAAGCTCTTCCTTGATACAGCTGGAATATATAAGATGGTATATAAGCTGGGAGATAGGCTTAGATTTAGAAGAATGGTGCGAAAAAGCTAAGGGACGACTGCGCCATTAATGAGGCATGGCATCTCTCCCCATTGCCTAGGAAAAAAATCTCTCCATTCATGCTAGAAATGAAATGAATGGTGTTGAGGCCCTCATGAGGGGATTAAAAGTCATTTTTGGTAGAGATTAAGATAGAAAGGTAGAAAACCTGATTGTTTGGGGTTGACCAAGGTTGGGATGAGTTAGCAAGGGAAAAAGAGGAGTTGAACATGACCACTTGAGGATATTATCTCATAAAACAGTGGCGAACAGGGATTGAGCAGGGCCATTTGAGGATATTTTAACATAAAACAATGGCGAACAGAAGCTGAGCATGGCATTTGGGAAGCTCTCACAGGTAATTTCTTGACTTGGCCACGCGTATTAATCTAAAAAATGTAGAAACATGTAAAGATAAATCTCATCACCGTCGTATAGTTGCACGCCCCAGCTGAGTAGGGGTTGTTTGGTAAAGATTTGAAACTGTATTGAGTTGTTGCCAATGTCTTATTCACATTTCAGTTTTCAAATGGGATTAAGGGAATGATCTAAAGGTGAAATAGCTAATTGGGACCTCCTCTACTAACCATTTTGCAGCTGATTTCAGTAGGCTTGGCCATTTCCTTTGAATAAAACTCTCTATACTCAATGACTCTGGTCTCGAATACTATCTCTTGTTCACAAAATTTTAATTACATGTTCACATTATCGAAGAACCATTCATAGTTTATACTCGTTCTTTTTTTTTAAAACTGAATTAAAATAGTGATAGTTCCAAGGCTCTAACTCTACCAATAGGTTGCACCCTGACTTTATTTTCCAAGAGTACACGGCCTACTCAGACAATACTATTGTTTGAATAAAAAGGAGCATTTGAGATTTGATGTATGCCTTTTAAACTGCTGGCGATCATTTATCTGACATCATTAAATGAACCAAAATAGGCATGTATAAGAAAGGATTGACGAGGTCATCAAAATCTGTCAAATCTTTCTGAAAAGGAGGAAAGGACGCCGCCATCAGAATGTGGAGAGATGAGTTGCCCCGCTGGCAGTTCTCCAAGGACCGATTATTAAATTTCCATACTTTGGATGAAGGTTTTCTTGCCACCTTTCCTTCCGGGCTTATTCACTCAAGGCAATTTGCATTTATGAGTATTGGAAACCGCGAGAATGTTGGGCAGTTATTTCTGCTCTTGCCGAGGCTTCTAGCTGTCATTCTGTCCGTTCATGAAGTCTATTTCGGCCTCTGGTTTTCAAAGTTGCAGAGTGAGTTTTCTAATCTGGTTTCATAGTTAAAAATGGAAGAAGCTCCCTTTGAGTTTGTAGTGAGAGCTTTCCCGGAGCCAATTGCTTGCTTCGGGGCGGATACCCCCATATCTCTCTCTTGTATGAGTTGTCAAGTTTCCTTCAGAGAAATTTCGGATTTGAGACTCAAAAGACTCCTCCGAACTTCTGAGCCGTCGGTAATCTCGGCAGTCAAGCTAATTCTTGGTCATGGCCATCTGAGCAGGAAGGAATACCCGAGGGATAATTCCCAAATTTCTTCAAGGTTCGTGGCATCTCTTCTTGACAACCAGGTTCCCAAAGTGAAGGTGTTGGTGCTGACATCTCAATTATTTGAGTAGGATGTGTTGGAGGGTCTAGATACAGTCATCAACCGTGCTATTCTTGGCACTGGAATGCCTCATCTAGGAGATTTGCTTCTGTTCTCAATTCCGGGTGAAATCATTAACTACTACCTGTTTCTTCTAGACCTTAAAGGCCCCGCCTTAAGGCGACATAGGGCTTTTTTAGCAATGGTGGTCAGATTCCTCGATTGGAAGCTGTTGGGAGATGAGCCTGAAAATGATGACAGGGAAGATGAATTTATAGACTTTGCCAGACTTAATGGTTTCCTTCCGCCAAAGCTAGAACGCGAAGTGCTGACTGCTGCGGGTAACAGGAACGCTCCGCAAGGAGGCATTGGTCGTGGGCGGTCGGGCGGGCCAGGCAGAGGAAGAGGTTGTCTGAGAGGTAGGGGTTGTGGTCGAGCTGGAGCTTCAGCCTAGGGCTGAATGAAAATTATCAAAAACAGATATGAATTTTGTTTTTGAAACTAAGTTTCTAATCCTTTTGTTATCGAACATCAATGTTTTGTTGATAATCTCAAATTTAGTAGTTAGAAAGGATTTGGTAATTAACTTTAGACTTCCGAGGCTGTTAGGTTGCCTCTCTTTCTGATGATTTTGAAAAACTCTCGTCTGTGGAAGAATTTGGTTTATTCGGGGAGTCTGCCCCTATTGTTTTTTGGCATTCCAAAGTTCTTGACATCGCTATGTAACTGTCCTAATTTTTAATATAATCTTCTCTGGCTCAGCCGTTTATCAATCAAAAATAAAAAATCTGTTAATTTTCCCCAAGTTTAATATTGTGAATTTGTGACATAGATTTAATCTTGTTCCTTGGTGTGAGGATTTTTTTGGCTCTCATGCTCTTAAATGAGGTTGACTGCTTGTTAATGGACAATATTAATGGAAGGCAATAACTGATGAAAGCAAAATAAATAAATGATAAGAAGAGGGTGTGGAAGAATTGTTCCTTTGTTCTATTTACTTTATAGCTTTTCATTTACTCTTATCGTAAATTTAGTCATTCTATATGTAATCCAAACTCATCTTACTCAAAGGAAAGGTCTTCTTTTATTGACATAAAAGCATAGGAGCATGCTGTTCTTGAAACAAGTTAAATGAAATAGTGTGTGGCTGGTATAAAACTTAATGTCTATGTTACATTGAACTAACATGTTGAGAAGTAGTTATAGTCCCTTCTACACAGGCCTATAGGTTGTCTTATGCATAAGGGGTATCCTTACCCTATTTTCGGTTCATATGTCTCTATCTGCACATTAGCAGGCCTTGTATGTTAAACAAACAGACAAATGTTAGACATCAAAGTTGAAACGAAAACTATAGTTATGGGTTATTTGAATTTCATAACCCTTTACAGGTGTGACTAAATGTTCATGAAATCTATATCCCTTGTTGTCATAAATCAGCTTATATTCTCCTCAGAATACAATCTTACACTCTATACAGTAAGGCTGAAATTAAGTAAAAGAGCAGCCACATAGTAGCTATCCTTACTCCCAAACATTAAAAATTTGTGTTGTTAAGATTGAGGATATGAATACATCTACTTGATCCCCTAATGAATTGATTCTCGTGGAGTTGAAGGTTATGCCTAACTCACTTGGAGTAATCTATGAAGATAAACATTTCCTATAAAAGAGCCACACCTGAACATTAGGTGGACCTTTGCTAGGGGTGCTGACAACTAAAGGGAGAGGCAGTAGAATGGTGTAAGATATTGTTCATGATACCCTCCATCCTAAAAATATTATGACTAGAACTCTAATAAGAAACCTAGCTTGTAGATGACCACAATCTTGAACATAAAATGGTACAAGAGCGATTTGTCAATTGCCACCGGTACTGTGCAGGTGATGGATGCCAGGAGATAACCGTTGTATCTTGAGAACTAGCCAACCTCCAGTAGTAGAATTGAGGTGAAGAGTGATAGGAGTTATTGTTGTTGTGATATAGGAATGGTTTAGCTGGTTCTTACTAGTATTATCTAGGTAACAGATGCTAGGAGCTAACCATAGTATCAAGGGTTAGATAAGTGTCACTAGTAGCATGGAGGTGATGGATACCGGGAGCCAACCGTTTTATTGAGGTTTAGCCGGCTGTCACCAATAGCATAGAGGTGATGGATGGTAGGAGGTTGTGAAGAGGCTAGTTGGCTTTTCACCAATGCGATGTGGTGATATATGTTAGGAACTACCCTCTTCCAGGTTGGACAGGTTTGTTGCCAATGGCCTAGAGGCAATTGATGTTTGAATCCACTAACTCGGAAAGGTTCATAGCTTTGTGGGAATCTAACTCTCAACCTATATGAATTTTGGGAATGAGGATGGACCCTTGGTGTAGTATGGGATGCACCATAGTCCTCTTCTTAGCTATCCATTTGCATACCTACCCTATGCCTAGGCAAGAAGGAAGCCTTGTCTTCTTCAAGAACTCAGATTCTACCTTCCCTCCCATATGTTTTTGACCTTGGCACCATAACTTCGAAATTGCTCTCTTAGATAGACTTGCTAAGTCCACTTGGTTGGGGTGGACAGGGGTTGTGTCCACATGCTTGTGTTTGTTGCACTCATGTGGGGAACATGAACCCAGGCAGCCAATTGCAAGTCGTGAGAACTTAAGCTCTTGTAGGGCATCAGCTACTCTTTAATTTTGGACATTGTATTTTGGAATCTACTTACTCATTGATTTGTGTGTAATGGGTTAATTTCTATGTAGGCTGATTATTACCTTACTGTAGGTTTTATTTATAACTACTGCAAGTATTAAAGAAAAAATTGTTTTTATGGCTGGTTTTTACAGAGTTGTAGGGATCAGATTTATGAGCTTCAGGTAAAACAAGCTATTAGCCCTACTAATGAACTCCAGCACCCGGCATTCTCACCATAGTATGGATAAAAGAAAAATGGAATTGGATGTGAGCCTTCATAGATCCCCTATGGATTCTTCCAGGTTTGGGCCGGCCTTCAAAAAAGGAAGACCAGCCAAGAATGATAGCTGACTCAATGTTTTAGGAGCAGGACAATTGGTAGTTTTCAGAGCTTTCTGGAGTGTTTTGGTTTGAAACTGTTTCGAGACGGTTGATTTTTTGTTGATCTTGCCCTTCCTGTAGTGAGTGTTGTTGGTTGTTTTCATCCCCTGGGCTGCCTGCTGTAATTTTGCTGTTGGATGGACTTCATTGATATAAATCTTCTTACATTGTACAAGGTTTTGGATTTCTTTCAAAATCCACCTTTTACACTCAATAAAAAAATAGGAGTACCCCAGAGTATCAGGTAACTTAATCTGAATATTTTAACCCAAAAAGTAAATTGATAGATTTTATTAGCATAGACAAATACTACCAATTAATATTATTTAATTTAAGTTTCTTAGATTAATTAATGAAGGGTTTATTGCAGCCCTGGTCCATATTAAAGAGAGACGGAGTTACATAAAAAATTATAGGTGGACAATATCACCTGAACATGCAAAAACAAAACACAAATCCCTGAGCACGTGTTCATAGCAGGTATAAAATCAAACAAGATGAAATGAAAAAATGAAAGAAATTATTAAGCTCAAATTTTACCCTGCATTATGAGATGAAAAATAGGAAAGAAACTATATTTATGTATCCAAAATCAGATGTGCAAAATTTTTCTTGAACAAACAGAAGTAGTTTAGTATTCAGAACTAATCTATAAAGGAAACGAACATAATTAGTATGGGATGCAGCCATTTGGGGTAACTCTATAAGCAAGGTGGGAAATACACATTAACAAAGTCATAAGCTATACAGAAATCCTATTAAAGGTATGGTAATATTTGTGACAATCAATAACCCATTGCACAGACTTTAATATGCTTCAAAATATTGTTATATGCCTGGATTTTCAATCTCTGGAAAAATTTAGCAACACAGAAAATTTTAAGAAAGTAAAGAGACCCACCTTCATGAAGAGGTCAACTTCAGGCTCTGGGAAAATTCCACCTTCTTTCTCTCTTCTAGCAACTTCAGACAGCAGCTCTTTATAACATTTCAGCATTGCAAATGACTTATCAGTAACTAGAGTTTGGAACCCATATCACTTGTAAATTTATGTGTCTTGATGCTATGGCAGAAGATTTATAGTTTTATATTTCTTACCATATCTACTGCCAACACCTTGACATCTTGCAGAGAAATCCAATGTTTCACGAACAGTCATCAATCCTACATGCAAGTCGTTCTGACTTATATATGCAGATGTCTTCTGAGGAACAAACTCATCCAGTCCATGCCCATTGTAAGTAATAGATCCTTTCACCTGTTCATATACTCTAGTATTAATTTAATGATACACTACAAATTGAACATTATACTACATATTATGCATACCAATATCATGGGTGTTAACCTTCAGGTCCTTTGCCACTTTATTAGCCAAAGATAAAAGCAGAGTGGTCTTCCCAGAGCTTGGTGGTCCTAACAATAAAGTCAGTCTGTATACAAAGAAAGAACTCGAGGAGCATTAGAAAGGAATTGTGTTTAAAATCAGTTCAATTGATTAACTATGTTCAATTTTTTGCACAGCCATACCTAGAAGGCTTGATTATACCAGTGACATCTTTAAGGATCTGAAGGTCAACTTTCTTTGTTGGTGACAATCCAATGGATCCGAGCAATGCCTGCAATCCAATGGACCAGATATTTAACATCCCCTTAGATTAATTGGTCTTTCCAACGTAGCTTTTCTGAATACTAAAAGAGTACCTCTGTGTTCCCAAAATCATTATAATATATAGCTTTGAGCCTTACAAAGTTCGCATATCAGTCATTTCTTTATAAAATGATATACATCACCATTTTCTAGAGGATATGCTTCATGAAAAGACAATGGCTTAGAGTTAAAGCACCCCATCAATCAGATTTGGTAGTACTAGGTTTATGAAAAGGAAAGTAATTTAACCTCGATCAATCCATTTGACTGCATTGAGTGATCCTAGGTTCGAGTGCTGCATTGTAAATAGTTTTCTATTACATTATCAAGGCCAGCATTAGTTTTGGATGACATCTAAAATCTCAAGTGCAATGTATCCTGGGATAACTTCTGGAGGTGATCAGGGAGTTGGTGGCACTTCTAGGGGCAATTGTGTTGTGATAAGATATCTCCAGGGGCAGAGCAGGTAAATGGATAGATTTGGTCATCTTGGATTCATGAGTGGGGAAATCATCGAAAAAATAGAGAAACACATCGGTTTAGTTTAGTGGTCCTGAGATCAAGTACTATAGTTTAAATTTCAACATAGTATCAGGGCCAGCATTGGTTTGGAGGACAGTTTGCACATCAATGCGAGTGTGGATTGAAGTGGAATATTCAATGTGACGCCAAAAAACTTCTAGAGAGAGCGCTGTCAGGCAAAGCATTGGTTGATTGTGAGTTTGAGTCTAGCCTGTTATGTTTTCAACTTGACAGTCTTTCTCAATCATCAATATCAACGTAGGTACCCATGTCTGATCTACAGGTCAAATTAAGTTTACATGATATTTCAGATTTGTTAAGTGATTCTTCTAGGTTCCAAAAGCATAAAAACAAACAGATTGTATCGCTTTATCTATTGCATTTTCTTGCCAAGTTATTGCCCATGTGTATCTTGATTAATTATGATACATCAAATCTATATTTTCTGGCCTTTGATGTGAACCTTTGCTTATGATCTCAGACGTTTAAGAGTTGGAGAAATGAATCAAACACACCTCTATGAAGTTCTTGGCAGAGTTCCAAAGTGTAGGGAGTGCTCTTCCGCCAACAAAACACTTCCCCTGTACAGATAAATTTTCAAAACGAACTTCTATAGTTGGAATCTCTATACCTACTCTGTAAGTCAAGAAAAAAGATTGGAATATGATCAGGAAATTAATAAAAAGGATAAATTAAGTTAACAAGTCCATTTAGTTGTAGATATGGGTTCTTAACCAAATTACCAAACTATAGTCTTCAGCAAGGTATTAAGGTTTTTTCACATATCACCTTGTAAAGACCAAGGGAAAATTCAATATAAAGGAAATAGATAGAAGAAACCATAATCTAGATTCTTACTTATCAATACGAGCTCTAAGCTTTTTCAGGAACTTTTCATTATCTTCTTCGGTCACTTGGAGGACTTTCTCAATAAACATTTTTCGTTCCATTGGTTCCAACTTTCTAACATCTACTTCCTTTGGAATCTGGGTTTTGCCTGCTACTATAGCATCAACATGACCATTTTGGGTATCACTCTGAAACAGGATACTGGTCCTTAGCCTATTATATGTAGGCAGCTTCTCAATAGCTGCCCACATTAGATTTTGTTCATCATCCTCCACACTATCTTCTGTTGATCTGATAAAAGCATCTGCAATTCCTCTATTGTTCCTTCTACTGGAACTTCTCAAGCTTACATTTCTAGCTACTGAGGTTCCCATGGATCCCAAGCCTATCTCCAATTTTTCTATCCTTATTCTAATGTAGGATACAAGTTATATATACACTCTTAACTCTCTCTGTCAAATAAAAGTAACTATACTAGACTCCCATTCAAAGCAAAAACATTGGGTGTGCTTGCCATTTTATAAGAAATCTTTCTACAATATTAGATATCATTTCTGGGCTCCAAAACATATAAATCCCATATCTAACATTAGAAGAACTTCAAGCTTTCTGTATCAGTACTTCAAATTTTCAAATACGTCATGATGAGTCGAATTCCTTACTACCGAAGACTGGCTATCTGTCATCACAAAGATAAATCACATTATGGTATCCCAGCAACAATCATGGAAATTCTTTTCAGAACTTCCGTAACATTTTTGCCTTTTTGATGTGAAGCATTCCGAATATATCACGTGAAATTAAAATGATTCTAGTCCGAATATATCAAATTTATTGACAGTGATTTGTAGAATTTGTCGTGAAGCTTTTGCTTTTGAATGAAAATATAAGTGCACTCAATTTAGAATAATTTTCTGTGGTGCATACAATTGGATTACACCTATTGGCAACTCAGTTTTTTTCTATTAAATTACGTATAGATATTGGCATCTGAGCTTTTTAACCCCGTGCAGTAATATATAATTTGAAAACACACAATTTCAGAGTGTAATGGTTAATACAGAGTATATACTAAATCTTTCTGTTCAGAACCAAATAATTTATCTGTTCATCTACCAACAACGACAGGTCTCCATCCAGATGACTACAAACCAAAGTAACATGGACAAATTGAATCCAAAATTTGAAAGAGATCTTGATGAAAAACTTCTGTAACATAAATTTCCATAAACTGATACAATTTGTACTTAAAGAAACCTACACCAACAAGATGGATCTTCACAATAAAAGAGAAATATACACTCAAATTACTAGCTTTTTTAATCAGGAAAATATAACCATTTAGGAGCCTTGCTTTTAAACTTATATTTTATTCTGCCCAAAATAAATTAATATTAGTAACGTGTAATAAAAAAGATTTTATGAACCATATTGGTGGTTGGTGAAATAGTATAAACCTAATACATATTATTTGTGACAAGATACCTAATGAGAGAATCTCATGGGACAAAGTACCTAATCAGGTTATGTTGCCGTTCAAATAATTTTCCTTCCTTCGACTTAATTAATAATAAATTTAAGTCTATTGTCAATGTTAGTAATATTATAAATAATAATAATAATGAATTTGTGGAAAAATATAAGAATATTTAAAGAGTCTCTCAGCATGTTTCTTTTGGAAGTAATTAAATTGAAGTTTGACACACTAGCATACCACCCCTTATATAAGTAACTTATTATAATCGACTAAATTAAAATATCTAATAAATAATCAATTTAAATGAGAGTTTTGATTAGTTTCTAAGTGTTATAATAAATGTTGATTTGATTGGAGTAGTTGAACTAGCATATTTATTTTAGAGGAATATAGATGAAGTATGTTCAAAGATACCATATTTGTTCATTATTCTACTTAAAAAATTATTATATTGTAGTTAATATTAAATTATTATTAAGATATGATTATGTTATTATGTATTAGTACATTCTTGTAATTATGTTTTTATTTGTAATGCTTTTTAATGGTACATGTTCATATTTTGAATAGAAATTATGTATTCAGATTAGAAATTAAATTTGGAATATTTTGACCTTGTGAATTTATGAATATTCTTAATTTTTTGAGTTATTAGTTTGCTACAAATATTTCTATTTTCTGCAATTTCAATATCATTCAAAACATATACAAAAAAATTAAAAAATTAAAAAAATCAAAAAATCAAAAAATCAAAAAATCAAAGAAAAATAGAATATTGCATAGGGTCGTGCCCACATGTGCGTAGTATAATTCTACCAAAAAAGGAATGCAAGTCACATGTGCAAATGTGGCCTACTTAAGTAAATACCTACTTTAGTAAGTTTAACCTATCTTAGGTGTAAAATGTAATAAAGTAATTAACTATTAACTAAATGCATGAAGATAAATATGCACCAACCCCCTTCCCTTGGACCACAATAAGTATAGCTAAGATGGGTAGGAAAGATAGGAAATGGGTCTCAAAAAATGTGTAGCCATGTTAGTATCCAAGCAAAAAGTGATGCCCCTTGGATGAGAAAACCCACAAGACAAAATTATCATCCAAAAGAGGGAAATAAGAGAGAACATACAACCCTCCATAGTGGAGTCTTTTGTGTTGTCAATATCACTAAACAACAATTCCTTCATTTTGAAGAAACAAACACAAAGTGTATGTAGGATATCTTCACATTCTTGAAAGGAATATAAGGGAAGAAAACTCAGAATGTACAGTCTCTAGAAGGTGTTCAAATGTCACCATGTGCATGTTGAGAGCTGCTACAATCAAATTAAGTGTTCCAAGCCGAACTCAAGTTTGAGTGACAATCCATAACCTTGTGGAAACAAACATAAAAGAAGATTCAAAGTTGATGATCATGGATTTATTTTCGTGTTGAAGCTTTGCCAATTTGTGTATAATTCATTTATGTCAACTTGAATTTGACAAATATATTACAACCAACAGGGGTACAAATTGTTAAAATTTAATAAAAAAACAGTCAAATACATGTTAATTCACCACTAATTTAATTAGAAGGAATTTCTAAGTAACATTTTTCATCACAGTAACCTATGTGCCTATAATGAGGAATCACTTGAAATTTTAGAGGCATGTTTTAATTTATTGACATATTTGCCAATAGCATTAAAAGTTCATTGTATATGATGACCAATTTTGCCAATACCAATTAATGCCAAGCTGATCATAGGGGCATAATCACCTTTAGAATTGCAACATATAAATTTGATGATGGTTCAATTTGCCCAACATTTATGTGGATAGTTTTACAATTAATGCCCAAATTGCCAAATTTTACTCCATTTTACAATCATGTGGGAATTCACCAAATTTGTATTCCACCATTTTACAATCAAACTATGAGATTTGTCTAATATGAATTTATATAAATACAATTCAAACTCTACATTAATCTTTTATACATTTTGTTCTCAATTCTACTCTCGATTCATATCATAAACAAGCTACAACTACAAGTGTTAGCAAGTTAGTGAAAGGCACTCGATATTTTAAATATTATTCCTTAATTTTTTTATTATTTTATAATTTAAGATTACTCATGTTTATTTATCGGCACATATAACTTTGCCCAAGATTATGGTAATATAAATGTCACATTGAATCAATAATGTATTTTGACTCAACCAAATGTTTGAACATAATCTATGGAACTATAATACTTCTTAATATTCACGAGTAGCTATCATGTACTATGCCTTTTCAATCAAAAGATAAACCATGAATTGTCTTTTGATCATCCAACTAATTGAGCCACTAAATAGGGTAAAAACATATCCTTTGGTAGACCTCTTACTATCCACATTCCATATTAATTAAATCCTATGAATATGCGTATACCTATTGTCCTACTCGAATTTCGTCCTTATTTTCAAATCAAACACTCTCACATGTATCGAAGATACATAATGACCTTTTTCAATTCAATCCAATGCTCTTTGTTTTAATTGGAGATATACTTGTTTAAAACTCCCACTAATAGGCCAATGTCTCATTTAGTGTATACCATATCATGTATGTGACTACCAACAATACTCACATACCTAGGGTGCGACTCATGTCATTTATCCCATATAGTGCCAAAGACATTTCTCAACTAAATGATTTGTTCCCATGGGAATGGAAACACCAATTGGTTTGTAAATTTACAGCCTAAATTATTATAAAATAGAGTTAACATATTCCCTCTTACCATTATAGAGTTTTATTTTAACTCTATCATTTATGATCTTCATTCCTTAGATAAACTTATTTACCCCCAAATCCTTCATATAAATTATAAAGAAATCTTAGTTTAAAAACCATAACTGTTTCTTTATTATTATTCATAACAGATGTATCAACATAAAGAACAATAATTGTAAACTAATCACCCATCTATTTAGAGTAAACACAATGATCTTACTTAGCTCTAAAAAAATCTCAACTTCAAAATTGTGATACCACATCTTAGGGGTATTTAAATTTATACAATATTTCTTCAATTGAGTACAAACAATGCCCTTGTTATTCTTCACCACAAAATGACACACAACGATCTAACTTAGCACTAACACATTTTAAATTTAGAACACAAATGAATTTTTTTATATGACATCTTACGATTGCTATAAATCATATAGGGTTTGTTCAACCTACAAACCATGTCTTCCTTGTCCTTGACCACAAAGTTATGTGGTTGTGACATATAGATCTCCTCCTCAAAATCCCCTTGCAAGAAAGTCATCTTAACATATATATGTTCAACCTCAAGATCAAATGTAGTAGCAATGATAATAGGAATCTAATGGATGCAAGGTTCACAAATGGAGAGAAGATCTCATTGAAATTAATTCCATCTTAATGGGAATATCCCTTAGCGACTAATCTTTCATTGTACTTCTTAACCTTTCCCTCTAAACTACACTTATTATTGAAAACTCATTTTTAAGCAACATGTTTTCTATCATTATGAATCTTTATCAAGTCTCTTGTATTGTTCTTATCCAGAATAACCATCTCCTCATTCGTGGCCTTCTGCCAAGAATTCGTTTCTACAAACTTCATTACATCCATAGTCTAGGCTCATCATTATTATTAAATAAAGATAAAATAAATAAATATTTGGAGGCCTAGACCTTTCTAGTGCACTTACATTAAAATCCAACAGTGTTGATTAACATGTCCTACATTGTTTCTTGACACACTCAACATTGTTGTATGTTACCTTGTGTGTTTCTACCTAGAACAATAGCCATTAGTGACCTCCTTGGGTTTTTATGGTCTTCAATTTTTTGAGGGTTTATCACCAAAAATATCCGATAATTACATTGATTTTAGATTAACTTGCATTGTATTCTAGATTCAACATATTCTTAGTTGAAGTTGGAGACAAGAGGAAAAGGGTGTTCTATTGGGAGATTACCATAATAATTCCTTACAAATGGTACTGTTTGCCTCAACAATATCACTAAGGAGAGATCTAAGCATGTGTAGTTTAGTGAAGGTGCTAATTAAGGTGTGTGCAGAGATTTAAAAGATTGAAACATAAAATCACAAGATAATTTAAACTTATGATGGTGTGTAAGTGATGGAGAACAAATAGGTGATGGGAAGGGATAAGATGAACAATTAATCTAAATCTACAATACAAGGATTAGTATAAAAGGGTGTAGCTTATGACTTCATAAGAGTGTAGGAAATGAAAAATTTATGGCTTTAAAGAGCAAAATGAGAACAAAGATGAAGGTAATACGTGTAGGAGAGAAATCACAAGAGGACTATAGATTTAATGAATTTAGGGGATATTAATATTCAATCTTCAAAGTTTTATCTCTTTTCCCTACACAATATTAGAGAACTCTTAATCACTTGAAATTCTATGGTGGATTGTGTGATTGTTTGAGTGTTTACAATAGTCTATTCCTTATAACCTAATGAGAGGAGGGTAAAATTTAGTTTATAGGAATTTTCAATCAAGGTGACCATTATAAATGTATTAATGATAAGGGTTACAATGGTCTCCAAAAAGAAAATTTAAAATTTGAACACAAACATGGACACGATGGTTTGCATGTCTAAACATGTGTAATCCCTCACTTGTGTTGTGAGTGAATTAGGTGTTCATATTTTCGTGGAAAACTTGGGAAGTGTTCCTAAGTTTAGTTCTACATGTTTCATATTTCTTTGATTAGATAAAATATATGAAGAAACTCAAGTGATGTTAAAACATATTCAAGGGGATGGACACTACAGTGAGAATAAAATTGTATGGAAAAAATTTCATAGTAGGAAATTTTTAACCTTACATACGGATGAAAGGATTAGAAGGCACAAAAGATAGGAACAAATCATAAATATAAATGATTGATGTGTAGTAACTAAACAAAATGACCTATGAGTATCCATGATGATGTATAATTCGAGAGTGTGTGCATAGCATAAAAATTCAATGCTCCTTGGGGACATGTCCCCTACCTTGGAAATGCCATTTTCTGTAGAAGGCATTTTGTTGATGCTTAAGAAACGTCCTCTCCCCATCTCCTTTCAATGCCGATTTTAGGAAACATTTTGAAAATGCCCTTGAATGTGTAGGGGATGACTAGCCATCCTTGTCACAACTAGGGATTGACTAATTGTCTCTGACCATCCTAGGGACAACTAGCCATCCACTATGGCTCAATAAATTTTGACATAAACCTAAAAAAACACACATTTATAAATTTTAACAAAGGGATGGGTTGGCCAACAAGGACTCTCCCACCCCCTTAAACAAAAAATAAACCCAATTCACCTATCAAAAAAATGAAAATTGAAAAAATGACAAGTGGTGTTTACAAACACCTTTGGAGAATCTACTAATTCAAGAAGGTCATGTTCTCCATAGTTAGATTTGGATGAATAGATGTAATGGTGATGAGCCAAAGTAAAGAACAATAATCAAGCATGTTATATTTTTCTAGGATATTGGTACAATACTTTAATTTGTTTTACTGACTTGTAAATATGATTTGAACTATTCAAACTTTAGTCAACTCACAATCACTAGTAAATATTGAAGAACGCCAAATAAAAAAAAAAGGTTTGTTGTTCAAATTTGCAAGAATAGAAATGGTCTAGATCAAGTATGCCTCATGGACCTAACCCAACACATCAAATGCAATACTCAAGGATTTAGATCAAATTATATGGACGGGCAATTATGGAGTTGGGATCAAGTGACACCATTTCCAACATCCATAAAAAATAGACCATCATACACACTAGTTATTGCATTTAGGGACAATGTAATCATGGTGTGTTCAAAACATAAGGAAAAATGGTATAGGTATGGAATTTTTACCACTATAATTATACATTAGTGGGAAACGATGGCTTCTAGATGTAGATTTATATATTTAAGTGTTTAGCAATTTAAATTATAATAATTTAACAAATATTTTTTAAAAAAAGGAACCTTTGGGACCATGTTAAGCGACTCACTATTTTCCTTTTTTATTTAATTTAGATTTTAATATTATAGATTGATTTCATTAATAATAATTACATTAGTGACATTTTCTATATTTCGTTAATAATTATAAGGTAAGGGGATTAATTTAGCACAAAAACATCTTGAGGCACTTGCAAGCAATCTACTTAACATAGATGCATTTAAAGTTTCTACCAATATAAATAAAGAAAAATGGCTTAAAATAATAGCTACTCACAGTGCTACAAGAAGGTGCTATTAACCATGCAATCTTATGTACTTATGTTTCTATTTTCAACGTCTTGAAGATGAGCACTTGGATGTCCACATAGGTGGTTGAGAGATAATATTTAATATTATTACTTTTCTAGTAACTTGAAATATTATTGTAGTGGCATTAAAAGAGAGGTTATAGTTGGTAGGATTTATAGTTTTTTTTTTTTTTCATAAGATTTTTTTTATCATTTCTCTTTCATATAACACTTGGGATTTACATTACAAAGAGTAAAAGATTTTGTTATGACAAGTGAGATCCACATTAGTTGGCCACTCCATTCTAGAGTACTAGACTTGGCATTGTGTGTCTATTGGAGTAGTGAGGATATTTATGCCATTTAGAATGACAAAGGGAGTTAAATTCTATTCTTGGAAACTGCTATTCATGAACGAGGTGTTGAAATTTTGGCTTGGATATGGGGGCTTAGTTTTGACCCATTATTTTGTAAAATACTTATGGTTTTTTAGTTTTGTTTATTGCATTTATTTGACGAATTGATCATTTGAAGGTACTTTGATGGTATCAAATTGAGGAAAGAAATTGGATGTATAATTGTAACACATTGTTATTATATTAATATAAAGTTGTGTTCTCTTTGAGAAAGTTTTTCTCAAAAGGATTTTCCACATACATTTAGCATTATGATTTTGTTAACGTCTATGCTTATCCCATGTTTTATATCAAATTTAATAGTTAATCACATGTACCTTTAATCAAGTTAATTAGATGTGTCATCTTTATGCTTATATTGTCTTTATTATTATCCATTACATTTTTCAACATACAAAAGTTACTTTAAGATTGAAAATAATTCTTCTTTAGGCAAATGTAATAATATCAAGAGAATCTTTTTGATTAATAAGCAACGATAACTAGTGCGCTGACCCTTTAACATAGTCAGAGATAATAAAAAAAAAGTTAAACAACAACACATGGGGGCAAGCCCCATACAAACAAGGTCGGACAAAAAAAAGAAACCTGTCTAACCTTCAACAACCCATACCCAACTCAAGGAGAAGTATGGACACCTGAGATTTGACAAGGAGGGGTTTGGGGGGGCGGGGAGGACTTTGCCTTCCGCTTGTGACAAACAATAGTCTAGGTGATACTGTCATTGGGACCATCAAGAGAATGATCAAGCGGTAAGGATCCTGCTTGGAAACCATCAGTAGAGCCAACAAAGTACTGTCGCAGGACAACAACCGATTGCTACAAAATAAGAGGGGGTTGTTGTAGAACAACAACATGTTGCTGCAGAGGAGTGGCACCAGGAGAAGAACCAACAAGTGTAGAGTGGAGCTGCAAATAAGAGGCGACATGAGTTGAATCAATGAAGGTGGGAGAAGCCTAGACAATTGTCTGCAACATTAGCAACGGTATGAGGCACCTTAGCCTCTCGAGAGGAGCAATCAGAATCAGGATAAAAAACATTGATGGTCAAATGATCAGCAGTAGCATCCTTCCACCAAGTAGCAACACCTTTGTGTCATGAAATAAAGCGGTTTGAAGCAAGATGACTCATAGAGAAACATTTCAAACAAAATGTTAATAAGATATGACTAGAGGATAAAAATAGTAATCCTTTAACAAAGCACTCTTATAAAACAAACAATTGATATCAAAAACATGTTTTTGATTGAAAAAGCAACAAAAAACAAGGGTGTTGACCCTTTATACAATAGCCCATACGCAACAAAGGAAATAATACAAACAAGGGTGCAAACTAAAAACAAAACAAGGTTGGGCATGCCAATAACAACAAACATTGGTAGAAGCCTACCAAATTAGCGACAAACCAAACCCAACTTAAGAGTGGGGAGAAACGCACAAAACTTGACATAGAGGGGTTTGGGGGGAGGGGAGGACTTCCGGTTCTGCTTGTGACAAACAACAGTCCAGGCGATACTACTATCTGGGGCATCAAATGAAGAATCAGGGTGGGGGGGGGAGAGGGTGGAGTTTCTGTCATTAGCAACAACAGACTATTGCAGAACAGTATCTGGAGTAGAATCACCAGGAGCGAAACATTGCTGCCAAACAAGAGCAACAATAGGAGCCTCTGGGACATAATAGGCCACATCAGTAGTAATGACAAGGTCAACAAAAGCTTCAACAACTAGTAAGAGGCACAATCTCATCCCGAGGGGAGACATCCTCCTTATGAGAGGAACCATCAGAGTCCAAATCATAATCATTGACTGTCAAGTGATCACTAGTAGCATCCTTCCACCAAGTAAGAACACCTTTGTGATGAGAGTGAGAACAATCCGAAGCTAAGTGGCCCATTGGGAAGCATCTCTGATAGCTAAAGGGGAGGCCCTCATAATCCAACGATTGAGTCCATGGCCTATCCCCAACCATAATAACCACATCCCTGGGTAGAGGCATAGAGATGTCAATATTTACCAAAATGCGAGTAAAGGTAGAATGACCCATGGAAGTCGTAGCATCATCAACCTTCAAAAAATAGCCAAAAGAGTTGCCAATGGCCTCAAAAACATGTTAATATTATATGAATATAAAAAAAATATAATAAAACTTCAACAAAGCAATCTTATAAAACAAACAATTAATATCAAGAACATACTAATAATAAATGATTAGAGAATAAAAAATAATAGTGTTTTCACAAAGAACTATTATAAAACAAACAATCTATACACATAAAAAATACTAAGATCATCATAATTGAGAATTATTATTATAAACATTGGTTGAGAGAAGTCATGGAGATTAAAAATATGCTAATGACAAATTGAATAGTGATGACTAGTTAAATTTCAATCTGTTATAGATTCTTCTTATCAATAAAATAAACTCACAATTACAAAATGACTTATTTATGTTTCTAATTAATTATTACAAAATTGATTAAAATTTATAAGAAATAATTTTTCATTTCACAATCATAAAATAATTTATTTACATTTCTAATTAATTATTACATAATTGAATAAAATTTACAACAATTCAATTTCTTAGTTTTTCATTTCTAATTCTAAAGTAACTTGTATTTCACTAAAGTTACCTAGCTAACAACTAATAGTTTGTTATTCCTACATAAAATATTTTCATTATAATCAATTAGAACTTGCGATATTAAATGATAAATCAAGAAATTTCTAAGAATTTGTTTCTACTTAGAGGTAGTTGAAGCATATGATCTCTAATTACATTATGTCATACGAGTTTAAAGCATAATTATTTACAACACATAAGTTTTAAACATTGAAATACACATCTTTATAAAGAGTTCATTTTTATTTTGCATAAAATAGGTTTGGGAATCGGATTATATATAATTATTTATGTATTTATATCATAAATATTAATTTTCCACAATTTATAAGATTAATTTGAATTTATAAAAAAATGTGTTAATATATATAATGCAAGGTCCATCCCATAGTGTGATGGTTAAGTTGTGGCATTGTTGTTGATGTCACCAAGATTCAAACCCTTGTTGGACTATTGAGATCATAGGCATTGTGCTTTCGTTGATCCAATGTGCTAGCACACTTACATCTTAGTGTTAATGTTGGTTGGTATTCACTAATCCAATGTGCTCACAAACTTGAACCTTAGCATTGATGTTGTTGGTATTCATACCAAGATACTTGGTGTTCTAGATGAGTGTTCATGTCTATGACTTGCTCCAAACCCTCACGAGCTAATGTTCTCACAGGCTTTGTGCCTATGCTTAGCTACTATGCTCGTGGGTTTGGACTATTTCCATTGATGTTATGCATTTAAGTTGAGGATCAGGTCCCTCGTTTGTTGTCTCACCTAATTTGGACTAGGATACAAATTATGCATTCACCAATCATTTTTTCTCTTAGACCATGTTTGAAATAGTGGTCTCCAAATGTAAGTAAATTAGTAATACACAACTAAATGTTATGTGTAGTTCAAAATAAAAATAAGTATTAAACTACAAGTAATCTCTTTTTGGGTGTCCACCTCATGTTCTTTATTACAATAACACATGTTCTACAATTTTTTTAAAGAAATTAGAGAGTAATTTTCCATTAATAAATAAATAAAAATCATTAAAGAGATTCTCTCTAAAAATAGCTACATTTCTCTTCATTTTTCTTTTAAAAGCAATTGTCATAATATCCATTAATTAATGTCATAGAATAATATGTCAAGCGCCATAGCCTTCACAAAATATATACTCAAATAAAATATTAAAACTAATATAATAAGTTGCATCATAAATTAACACTTATAAAATATACTTTTTGATTTATTTTTTCCAAGTTGTATATGATTAATTAATGTTAATATAAAAATATATTCATTTGTTAATATTTTATGTTTATTTCAAATTACTAAACATTCTATACATTTTATTAATATAAACTAATGTATACATGGTTTAAATTATTTTATTTATAATTTACTAATTCAATATCAATCTAATACTTATACATTATGAATAATTCAACAATAATTTTCTAATGGAATTAGTTCTAATATCTTAATCCACTATATGGTTTGAATAATGAAAATTAAATCTATAAATCCAAACTAATTTTTTTCCTCAAGAAACTAAATCTATTTTTGAGTAATTACTAATCAAACTAAACCAAAGAGCATTTTTAAAATATTATAATTATTTTTTAATATAATCATTATCAAAATTCAACTAATCATTCTATATAAATAGCTTAAAAAGTGAGTTATTACATCCTTCTCCCTTAAGATTATGCATTTTCCCAATGAGCAATTATTTTAGATTTAAATATCAAACAATGTTAGATAAAAGTTTCATGCATAAACTTAATTTATCATCACATAAAATGCGAGTTTGCAAGTTTTCAAACTTGAGCTCACCACACCTTATAGTCTGAGCTCCTTCACCAAGATGGAGATAACTTAAAGAAAAATGAATTTGTTTAACAAAACGCTTCTTGTATCTAACATGAAACAAGAGTTTCACAATTGTTAGAACATTAGTAAAAATAAAGATTAGATTAGGACAATCATGTCTATAGACGAAGTCAACATCTAGTCATTAATAGAAGGAATATGCAATATACTTAAGTTTTTCGATACATCTTATTCTAAAGATAAAATATATAGAGGTTATCAATTCAACTCATATGAATTCAAATATATATCTATTCTATCATCTAGGGTAGCATACTCAAATAGTTAAAATAAATAGTCTATTTAGCATAATTCTTCCAATATTAAGAATAATGACATTCACCACAAATTTACTCCCGCATACAACCTATTAGAAGCATTTAATGGACATGATAAAGAAAAAATATTACATGGTACATGATGTGAATAGAAATATATGAACATAACCGTCTCAAAAATAAAAATAAAAACAACATCAAATATAATAAATATCAATTTTAATAATAAGACATAAAATGAGATTTATTTCAATAATAAAACATATTTGAGAAATGATGAAGGATCTTCAAGCAAATTACTTTTATAATACTTCTATTCTATTTAAGAGATTCACAATCATATCTATGCATATAATTAAAACTAAGATAAAATTAAATTCATATATCAATATGATTTCACCTATTAAACAATAATTAAAATTAAATCGATTAATCGACATATTTAATTATTCATGAAAAAGGAAGAGTTATAATAGAACATCATACTAAAAAGACAAAGGCTTATCAATTTCTATTTACATAAATGCATTATAAACCAATTCAAATCCATTTTATTTTTATAATAATCTTTTGTGTAATTTGTAATAGAAATGAAATCTTCATGTATTTAGACATTTTTAAATCATGGGTATATCATATCAATATATACAATAAATACTAATATAACCTTTCGAAAATAATTAATATTTTAGCACTTGTTGATTATGTCTATCTTATATCCATGTATCTTAATTACCTCTTATAAAATCTTAATATCTTTTTCTAATTTCTTATCATGTATTCTAATTTAGGTGGTATTAAGATGAAGTATAAATATAGAGATTTGTATTAGTGTTTTTAATGTTACAGATCTATTGGAACGATGATCCATCCTCTTATTTTGTGAAGATATCTAAATTTTTTTTGTTTATCTAGATCATACTGTCGATTTAGTATTTTTTGTTATGCATATATCTTTTCCATCTTTCTAGTTAAATATGAAAGGAATGGAGTGTTTTCTTCTAATTCAAGGGATACAACTCACCCCCGCATTTTTTTTCTCATAAATATTTTTTTAAATACAATAAAATAAATTTAAGTAAACTTCAATTGAGTGAGTTATTTATGATCTTATCACATTAACTTCAACTAAAATATTAATATAGAATTTTTTCATTATGATATTTTTTTATATATTATATATATTTGTTACAAATTTTATAGTTATTAAGCTTAATTTTATAGTTGAATTAAGTATTAAACTTAAAATTATCACTCTAGTTTTATTTGATTTACCTTGGATAAGAAAAATTATTACTGTATAAACAAAATGATTAAATTTAAACCTGATAATGGGTAGATGTGGTAATCGAGTATGATTTAATAATGATTATGGTGATATGCGTGTTGTTAATGTTATGAGTTGGCTACCTTTAGAGCCTCTAGTTTATTTGAGTTGGTGTGGATTTTCTAAGCTCAATTTGATGGTTGTTATGAGACAAGTGTTGTTTATTCAGCAGTGACTTTAGCTTTTTTGGTGCAAGGAGTGAGCTAAAATATAATAGTAATAGATAAGTTATTATATATGACTATGGTTTGATCTCTTGTTAATGAATATTCTAAGTCTGTTTGGTTTTTACTGGTAGTTTCTTAATTTTTTTTTTTCAATTCTTAGATCTTAAACTAGGTTTACAATAAAAAAATTAGATTTACTACCATTAATATTAAGGAGAATAATTTAATTAATCTTCATGTGTTATAATTAGCCTCATGAAAGAAATGAATTTAAATTTATTTCAATTAAGTACAAGAATAAATACTTTGGAAGAAATCACACATGCATGGATTTCAAGAAGTTATGTTACAAACTATATGCTCAAGTTGTCATATAAAGCTTATTGGATTTTTGGATTAACCAAACAATCCCAATAATAATTTGCAAGCACACCATCTGTCACAAAGAAAGAACAAGCAAGGATAATTTTTTAACAACCTAGAAATTTTGTATTGATGCACTAAAGAATTTGTTACAAATGAATGAATGAATCATTACGAAAAGGATGAATGAAACCCTAGACTAAAACCTAAAGAAATATTAAATTAGCTAGTTCCAAGTGTCACAATCATAATGAATGAAAAAAAAAAATTGTTAGCCTAATCTAATAAAGGGAAAAACACCTAAGTCTAGCTTAAGTGAATACAAAAATTGAAGGACCTAATTAATTAAATAATTAGATAATGCACTAATTACTCCAACATCTCCCTTAAGATAAACTTAGGGAGAAGCTACAAATCTAATGATGAATGTAAAATGCAAGCATGAATGGGTCCCGACAACAAAGGATTGATCAAGTACCCATGTAGAAACCAAATCAACTCTCACAAATAGAGAAAAGGAGAAAAAACTAGTGGGAGAAAACTCCTCTCCAAAAGAGAGGAAAAGAAATGAAAAAGAGTGCATGTGAATAAGTATGAAGATCTCCAAATGTCCCTCCATGTACTCAGTTGGTCATAAAAGTAGAACCAATATCCCCCCATGGAAGAGAAAAGAAGAAATGATGTATTCCTCCCATAATAGAGAAGATCCATTTCCAAATAGGAAGGCTCAAGGATGAATGCTAATGAAGATCCAAGAGCAGAAAACTATAATCCTTCTCTTGGGAACAATCAAATCAAACAACCAAGGTAGTAGCAACTCTATGAAAGGAGATGAAAGGAATAGTCTCATGCTGTGTCATGGAAGACTACTCATCTATCCACATGTCTAAATCAAAAGATGAGAAATCAATTGAAGACAATCCAAATAACTGTGATAATACTTGATAAACAACCCTAGAATGCATTGATGATGAGATGACAAGAATACTAAAGTTGCCATCAAAGAGGAAGTGAAGATCCTCAAGAATGTCTCCAATGTTCGGAGTGTGTGATGTATCAAACAACCCTACAATAACTAGTAGTTATTCATCCCAAAAAGTAGAAAATGGAAGGGAACAATCAACTTGCTAAATTAAACTGATCTTTGAAGAAGCATGAGGTGGGGAGAGGAGCACTACAAAAATCTTGGGAACCATGATGGATGAATGAATCACACATAGGTTCAAGTGACCAAACCTCTCCTCAAAGACCTGATCCACTCTAGATACATAAGAGTTAGGACCATTGAATGGAATGACATTCTCAGTGGGAGAAAAATGAGAGAAATACAATAGAGATGCATGATCAACATTACCAAGTACAATAATCTTGACACTATTGTGTAGATCTTTGATAAGCATTGAATCAGGTGTAAACTCTATTGCCTTATCCTACCCGTTGTGAGTAATCTAATATATAAAAAGAAGATTGGATGATAAAGAAGAAACACAGAGTACAACATTAAAGGTGCTATCATCAATCTTAATAAAACCCCTCTCAGTAACACTCGTATAAGTGTTATTACCCATCAACATGTGTGGTAAAGTGCAAGGCTTGTATGAAGAGGACATTCCTATAGATGAAGCCATATGATGACAAGATCCTAAATCAAGAATCCACCCACTAGACTAAAGATGTGTGAATGCAAAGAAAGCATGGCCCTTCATCATGTCTTCGCCACATGTCGTCAAAGTGGAACCAAAATGTGTAGGTCATGAAGTGGTAGAAGAAAATGAACTTGATGAAGGTGGCTCAATATTATGCTTCAGGCGAAGGTTTTGAATCTCATCAATCTTCTTTTCATGACACTGATGATCATCATGTCCTATCTCAGTGCAATATGCACGCTTTGATTTATCCTTCTTTGATGAATACCTCTTAGAAGAGGATGAATAATTTGAAGAATCATGTGATTTGTGTTCTCTTGGACTACTCCTATGAATTAAAATCCTCGTGTTTATGTTTCTTGTCTTTGCCATGTGAAGCCTTCTGATCTCTGGTACTTTCAAAAGCAAGAAGAGCCTATGATTTGGAGACTACAATCAACCCATTTGAATCAATTTTTCTTACTCTTGAGTGAGGGATGAATAAAGTTCATTAAGTGAAGGCATGGTGTGAGTAGTACTAAATGAGTCTCTAGTGGAATTAAAGGTACAGACAAAAATTGAATAATCAAGACCAATATCTTGTTTGCCTGATTTTGACCTTATACTCAGAAGTTACGACCAAAAAATTGGGTAGAAATCAAAATGCAAGAAGAGGGCAAGAATGGGGCAAGAAGGGGGCTCACAAGGCTAACTATACGATTGACATCAACATGATGTCATTTTGACAATAGTAAAATATTCCTTTTTGGCCAAAACCAAAAAAAAATCCAAAAATTCCCTAGTCACTAGAATCTACAAGATTCTCTAAGAATCTTAATGATATCGAAATATTCCAATCTCTAGCCGATGCAAGTTGGTGATGCTTGTTGACGTCACTTCTACGCAAGTCCATATGAATTTAATGTAGGGCCACAAAAAAATTCAATATTTTTGCAAAAAAAATTGTGCAATTTTCTTTTTAAAATTTTGAAAACAACGTGTGTGATGATTGTGGTGGGAGGGTACTATGTTGTGCAAAGGCCTATGACTCACTTATAGATAATGGAACGATCATATGGATCCGTATGGTCCATACAAAATTTTTGACCCTCAAAAGTTTTTTTTTTCCATAATTTACCCAGCTTAGATTTTGACATTTGGATAAGTTATCTTGGGGTTTTCATTTGCTATGAGCGCGATGGTGAGATCAATTTTGATTCAAAGTGTCAATTTTTTTTTGTTTATCATATTTTGCCTCGATTTTTTTTCTCTCAATAAAAACACCTAAAAACTTTAGCTACTCAAATTTTGATGAAACAACAACCCAATCTACAGAGTTTTGGATGTTGCAAACATGATGACAACCTCTAATATCATGTCGGAGTTATGGATTTACCACACAATCCCAAGAATCATCTACTAGCACACCACTTGTCATAAATAAAGATTATGCATGGATAATTTTCTCAACAACCTGAAAATTCAGTATTGATGCACTAAATAATTTGTTACAAATGAATGAATGAATGAATCCTTATGAAAAAAGATGAATGAAACCCTAGGCTAAAACCTAAAGAAAGATTAAATTAGCTAGTGCCAAGTGTCACAATCATAATGAATGTGACAACTTAAGCTATTATTAGCCCAATTTAATAAAAAGAAAAATGACCTAAGTTTAGCTTTAGTGAATAAAGTAATTAAAAGACCTAATTAATTAAATAATTTGATAATGTTAGTTATTCCAATAAATCCAACAAAAAACTAAAAAAGATGTACACTGATTAGGTATTTAAAAATAACAATAAAACATATAACAATATAAATAAGAAACATAAAAGATAATAATATAAAGAATACAAAATGATTCAGTTAATATAAAATATCTTAAATGTTTATTAAATCAATTGAAATGATGAAAATACAAGAGAGGAGAAGAAATATCAAACCATTGAGTGAAGAGTTGAATCCAAGGAAGAAACTCCATAAATTAGCATACCCCTAGGATAGGGGAAAGTAGGTGACTACATAGATTCAAATTAGAAATACGTCATGTATTCACTAAGCCTAAATTTATATAGGACCAAAATCTACACAAGTGTGTTCTTAGGTTAAGTGTGTCTAGGAGTAAGCTAAAAATATTGTGAATAATAATAAACCAAGTCTATAGATATATCATTATTCTATTATATGATAAAAATGATAACATGAATGTTAATAACTATATCTATCCACTACTCTAGTGCATAGAGTAAACAAGGTGATGAGAGAATTCCAATACGCTAAGAAAATAACACAATAGAAAAAAAAAGTAGACTACAATATAAAATAGCAAGAAAATAAATTGATTTTTGTAATCTTTCCAAGAAAGAAAATCAAAATCCAAATCCAAAATTTTAAGTATTCAAGGGACCTACAAATATCAAGAAATGATAAATAAATAAAGCTTATTGCAAATAAATCCACAATGTTTAAAAGAAAAGATTGAGGCTTACTTTAAAAATGTCAAAGGCTAAAAATAGCAACACAATATAGAACAATGTAGTAGAATCTTGACAATGAAGATGTCCACATGCTTAAAAAACAAACAAAAAATTGTTGTAAGATCTTTGGAAATTAGAGAAATTTGAAAGAAGAAAATGAGAAACAAATAGAAAACATTATTTTTTCAAAAATAATTGTGGAAGATGGAAACACAAAATCATATGAAATCCTAACCTTTTTATTATTCTAGGAAAGGGAATCAAGAGAAGGCAATTACAAAGTTAACAAACATTACATAGAAAACGTTATGCTAAAATTCAATTAATTTTGTATGCGACAAAGATATGGAAAGTAGTAATGATTATAATATTATGGGATGAAATTTTAATAATGATGAATTCTGCATAACCATTCTTTCATCCTAAAAATATAAGCTTAAGATTATAGAAATAATACAAATCACAAAATTAGTCATAAAAACATTAGAAAAAAACACATAAAAACACAAGTATAAAAAACCACAAAATTTTGACATCCAAAGTGGGAAAACTAATAGAGGATGGGCTAAAATGAGTATTAAAAATATATTACAATAATGGGCACTAAAACAGATATAATTTGTAACGTTAAAAGTAGAGGCTATGCAATTTTGGTCATCACACTTTTCTCCCAATTTAGTAGGTTGATGGTATTATGTGATGAATCTTAGCTAAAGTACAAAATATATGTAAAAAATATAGTGCAATAAATACTAAATGTGCTATAAAAACAATATAGAAAAGTATTTCAACATTTGTGAAGTGGGGAATATATTCTCCCAAGCTAAGATCTTACAATAAAATATGTAAAACATACAAAAAAAACTACAACATAAATAATATAACACAAAATAAAGAATGCTAGCAAATCATGTATAATCCAACATGTACATAATAGATATAAATGAAAATTAGACAACATGCATACAAAAAGAAAGTAGGTGAGACACAAATAGACAAGAAAATATACGTACATGGAGAAGTAGAAGAAAACATTTATAATAATCACATGTTTATTGTTGCAAAAAAAATAGATCATCTGTTTATAATACGATAATGGGGAATTCAATATTATAATAAATATAATGATCCAATCTAGAAAAAATGTCTCTAATTAAGAGTAAACATTTTTGTTTTTTCGTCTTTTTCAAGTGAATCTCTTCAAGAATTGAGGTGGAGGTTCTACCTCCTTTTCTGAACTATCAAAACTTTCTAATATCTCATCCTCTTCGAGCTCTTTGGTTCAACTTTCTCAATCTTTATGGTTACTTAAACCACATCTTTCTCAGCATCATCTTTTGGATACAATATTATGTAAGAGGAATTTATATCTCTAAAAATAACATTTATGCTATGTATATGACTATTTTAGCTGTATGGTCTAAATCTCGTACCCTTTCACCTTAACACCATAGTCGATGAAGATACATTTTAATACCTTTTTCTTTGATTTTGACCATTTTTCCACATGTGCATAAGTCTCAGAACCACAAGCATGAAGATGACATAGTAAGGGATTTTTCCTATTTGTGCCTTCATGGGGATATTTTCAATTGGAGCTATTGCAAGAAACCTATTAATCAAACAACTTCTAGCAATTACCTCTACCTAGAATTTATAGTCTTAGCCAAATCCAATAAGGATACTCTATCCTTTTCTATCAATTTCATATTAAGTATTGTTAAAAGTCAATAACTGAGGAGTATTTGGAGTTATTGGTGGTGTAAATAATTGTTCATCACGGATATTATTACACCTTACTTAAGTTTACTTAGGAAATGCATTTCATAGTAGTTTGGGTATGAGACACTTGGGTGTTTGTGCCACATTGGGATAGTGTGTGTAGGAGAATTTCCACCTTTTATGATGTGATCTTGTTACTACTCTATCATATCCACTTATTGTGGAGTGATAATTCCACCTTCGGCGGGTGATCCACCTCATGTGGAATATTTTATTGTTTCTCCTACCTACCACACCTATTTCCTACATACCCTTGTTTCTTATTGAGCCACATGTCATGTTTGTGTGCTCACATATCCATATTGCCTTGCCTATATATGCAGACTCATATTCATTGTATAAACAACTATTGATCATTTATCTATTGATGAGAATACAATTTATTCTTGACCTATATTTTGTCTCTATTTTGTACATTTCATTGAGCTCTTGATCTTGGCAAAATCTCACAATTATCTTATGTCTCTTAACCTTGTTCTCTTTACAAAATCTTTCAAAATCTATAGAAAAAATTATTCTTTCTAAACCTCCATTTTGTTGTAGGATATATGTAGTTGTCTTATGTCTCTTATTCAGATGCTCTTTATAAAATCTATCAAAATATATAGAAAAAAATCACTACCATTGTCAGCCCTAAAAATATTAATCTTCCTTATAGTCTATTTTTAAAAGTTCCTTAAATTCTCTAAATTAAGGACTTAAAATCAACCCTTGAGAAAATACACCCGTGTCCTTCAATAATAATCTTGTATAAAAGATACATAGTACAAATAATTAGAATTTAAATGAATATTAACAAGGCCTAATACATTTGACTGATGTAAATTCAATAAATTTGAAGATTTATGAGAATTGGAATAAAATTAAATGTTGTTATATTTTTCAATTATACACAATGTTCATGTACCTAGAAATCATGATCACTAGAAGTAGACTTAATCAATTAAAAAGGTGTAGTTCCTATGGATCTCTTCGCTATAGAAATAAGAAAGCTATCATATTAGAAAATGAATGCATTTAACTAAAATAAAGATCTCATATGGACACCCTTATGGAAAACCATAGCTACTCACACCATCTTACACTATCTACTAAAGAAAATAACCAACACGCTTGAATAATTGAGTTCACTAATTAAAAATAGGTTCATGTCAAACCAAGGAAGTTAAACACATTAAACTCTTTCACTCTTCCATCAAGGAATTATATCCCAACTCTACCATGGCCAACTATGTGTTAATGTGAACATGGTATGTTTCACAACTAGTTTCATATTAGTTCCTATTCACACTTACAAATTAAAATCAATTAGTTCATTACTTTTTGTGTCTTATTTCATAAAATTAGCACACTTATTATGATATTAGTATATCCTATGGTTTTAAGGTTTCACCCTATATCCGTTTTATTTTTCAGCTAATGAATTTGTTGGTATTTTGGTATAGTTTTGTCATTGATGTCAACACCTACTAAAACTCTAGTATTTTGGAGAATCAACAACATTCACCGGCAAACAAATGACCTATGCACAGTCATTGGTATATGGTACACCGACAAGATATAATGACCACCGACACTTGGAATGGCATGGAAAACACTTGGTAATGTCGAAGACGTCATTTGGACACCTTATCTTGGTGATTTGTTTATTGGCATATTCGTATTTGCATATTTGTTGTTACCGGCAAATAGGTCCAGGATATACACCGACAAGTTTATCTTTTCCAGATCAGCACGACACGCTATGTAGATGATTTATTATTGTTGTAAATGCATCAAGCTGACATGTTGAATCGATTATTGCATCGGATATTGTATTGTTTGTAAAATAATTTTATTGTAATATCTTGTAGAGCCGACGTACTAAAATTGGTCTTATGTTATGATATAAATGTAAGATCTTATTTGTAAGATCGGAAGTGGAATGCGAAAAAGAATTGTGTGAAGGTATATGCGAGAATAAGCAGAGCTATACACGCTGACATCATTTGAAGGTGAAGGAAGGTTTTGTGAAAGCATATCAGAACTACACTGGTACTGAATCCAGCATATGAAGATGCTATTTTGAGCAGTACATCCTTATTGGATTTAACGATCCAATTGTAGTCAGTGTGACTCCTATTTTGTGTTTGAGCAGTGAGCTCTAAGCGCTTGGCCTTTTTGCATGTGCAGACCCCATTTTTATACACTTACTATCTGCAGTAGTATCATCTAATTGTGGGTAAGTTTTCCCACCGTGGTTTTTCCCCTTACAGGGTTTCCACATAAAAATCTTGGTGTTATGTGTTGTGGATGACTTTGTCTTTTTGTTTTATGCATTAATATTTACCGGTATTGCAAATTATCTAATAAAACTGTCCACCAGTATAAAAGATTGTTTCACCAGTATTAAGTAGAAAGTTGATTAAGTTGATTTTGGTTTAAATTTATTTGACAACTGATTCACCCCCCCACCCCCCTGACTCAATTGTCTTCGGGACCTAACAGAATTATCTATCCTTATAACTTTTGGTGTCTCCATTTGAGGTTGTAATTCCCATGGATTGGTGGCTACAAAATATTGTAAGTTATTTATTATATTTGTGAGGTTATATTTGGAAATAGATCCAAGTAGATATTCTTAGCGTGGTTTTCCATTCTAGGTTTTCACATATATTTAGTGTTCTCATGTGTTGATGTGTGATTGTGTTTATCATTTCCTTAGCTGCTATAATATTAAAAGTAAGATTTAATAATGATCCTAATGATAAATTGGACTTGAAGTTGATATTTGGTATATATTGATTCATCCCCCCTCTTAGTATATTTCTGTGACTAATAAGAAGCATTGATACTTTCTCTGAATCATTTCTGGATGCATATGTAGCAACAAGTGATGAGATCACAATGCATATCATAGGACTAAATTGTTCTGTAATGTGTTGAAAAGGGTGATGAGGAGATCAAGTGGAAAGATTTACCCTCCTCAAGAAATGAGTGAAAGTGTCACAAAGGATTCTCTTCAACCTCTCACGCACATTAAATTTAAAAGAGGGGGTTGAATTCACTAGATCCAATCTCAATGGATTTGGAAAGTAAAGTAACCCTCTTTTAAAATAGACAAGTTGAATTAAGAAGTTTGAGACTAAGTATGAATATGACAAAGAAATGATTATATCTTGAGATAGATATGCAAGATGAAGTTGTGCACCTTGAATTGGCAGTAAATGTCGAGACAAAGCACCCCTATAAATTTGAGAGAAATTTGTCGGGATTGGGTTGAAAGTGTACTTGGTCCTCCGAAAAATCCATCCGTCGAAAAGGGTTTTTTTTTCTCTAAAAATGAAGTCTAAACTTGCAATTACAGTTGCGCACCTGGAACCTACACACATTAAAGAGAGGAAATGTTGTTGGTATTGGGGGTTTGCCTTCAGGTCAAAACTTGGTTTGGAAACAACCAAATGATAGAAAAATACTTGCAAGAAAATGAAAGGAAATGTCTAAAGTAGAATTAACCTCAAGAGAGGATGCAATTGAAGTGTAGATAGAGTTTTTTGAAAGGATATGTGAAGTTGGATTATTTGAATATTAATAGGGATCTCCTCTTCAATGGTTGAATCCTTGACTTGAATGCAACACCTAGCCTTGAAAGGAGACTTGAGATGCTCAATGGATTCTTGAATGCTTGTACTTGATTTCACTTCTTCAACTTATCTTCGCTTAATTGTACTTGATTGAACTTATTGACTTATATCAATAGGAGGGGAAAATGCTCCTTATATACTTGTTAATTAGGGTTTCTAACTAATTTTCCATCTTAGGCCGACATAGGAGGACATTTTCTTGCTCAAAATTGACAAGCCCAATGCACAATTTGAATGAATGGGGCCCAAAATAGGGCAAGCATAGGGGCGCCACACCCTTGTCCTAGTGGGGACAGGAGTGCCATGCCCCTATCTTGCCTTAATTTAGGACAGGAAGTGAGAGAAGACAGTGCGGGGTGCAAGAAAAGGCAAGTTTCGGGAGGTATGAGCATGTCTCGGGTTTCCAGTTAGGCTTAGGGATTCATTTGCCAATGTGAAGACCCAAATGAGATCGAAAATTCCAAGGTCACAATTTTATGACACTACATTTAGCCGCTGTTGGTAAACAAATTTGTCTTTTGTTATCTAATTAAATTATAGCAGTGTGAAACACAAGAAAGCAGACAAATTCATCTACCAATCAGCTGGAAAATCATTTAATTGATTAACCTCTGAATTTAGGTACAACTCCCTCTAGTAAATATTCATTCGGCTCCAAATTACATACAATCAATGGAATGCTTTTCACTAGAAAGCACTTAAAGGTAATTGCATATGCCAGTCAATACAAAATGAATGCAAAAATTGATTCATATATAACCTTTTATATAAAGCCGACAAACTTCATACGATCACTAAAACAAAATGAAAAAGCCCTCAGAGATGAACTTAGCCAATAGTTTTCTGCACATATAGAAAGTATAACAACCCCTTCCTCAAAATAGACTTACACAGAAATCAAACTTTGAAATCAAACACACAGATTTGAGACTAAAAATAGCTGTTAAAAAGATTCACATTCACAGATGATCCTCAACTTCCTTCATACACACAAAAAAAAATGTATTTAGCTAGTTTTAAAGATAGTCTTTTTCAAAAACTTAGCGAACCCCTTCAAAGTTATTACATCAGATACTTATAGGTCACTGGACCCAATAGTCTTTTAAACCAAAGTAAAATTAACTCATAAGAGTTAATGAAAATCAACCCTAACTACAATAACTGAATTTTAAAGAAAATAACTAGGCTTGCTGGCAAACAACTACCAGCAGCGCTAGTCATGCAGTCTGCTTTGTTTCGATGTGATCGCTCGGGTTAGTGTCTTGAACAGACACCATCACCGCCTTGGCCACGCTCCACTCTTGGTGTACTTTTGAAAACTCCTGGATTACCGTTACATGCGACAAACTGATATGAATAACCCTCTATTTCCAGAGCTCCTTCTTCCTCTTCACCATTTTTTCTTCTTGAGCTGGTGGCTCGTGCTGGGTGAAAACGACGACCCCTAAGCCAATTTTCTGTCCTTCGGATTACACCGAAAGTGCGTGTTTGAACACTGTCGCCCATCTTCTTGTTCCAATCTATTTCCGAAAGAGGTTCATCATGAACCCACTTCATAAACTTGGAGTCAAGTGTGTCCTCATCATCATCGGTGACATCTGAGGTATCCATGGGTAACTTCATATCATGAATTTGCTTCAAAATTAGTCTTGACCAACTCCTTCTCCGTACTTCAAATTCATCCCGGCAACCCTCCCAATAATCTTCCAACTAAGGAACATGCTGATCAGGTACCACTTTCTTTACATACTGAGCAATAAAACCCCTACTGTCAAAGTTATCCCTCTTTACAAAGGACTTCAAATGGAACCTTTTAAATTCAAGTTCAAGGTTCAATGCATCAGAAACTGATCTACAACTATAATGTCCTAAATCAATGGGGAAAAATCCCGCTTGTGTCGGAGTCCTCACCATAATCTTTGGCAACGTAAGCAAGTTTTCTAGATACTTCGATCAATATGCAAGAGTCTGAGACATACCTAGGAAGTCTAAAGGGTTCACCCTTAAATCCTCCAACTCTTAAATAAGTGAAATGGCTAAACTGTATGAAGAAACTGCCATATATGTTGACGAGTTCAACTGCTTTTGCGGATATTCTTCTATGCAAATTTCCTTGTAACTCAAAGGTCAGCCTTCCAACAAAAACATCATTCCAACAAAGATAATCATCAACATGCCCTTTCAAAGTTAAACTAGGATGATAATCATAAATCCTCATGCCTTGAACCCATTTTACATGTGACAACCCCGACCACTCTCTAACACAGGAAAACATGTATAGCAGATAGGATGACATATAAAAATTGGACATTCCAAGATAATTGCTCAGACCCTTATGTAATCTTTCCGCAATAACAGTTCCCCAATCAATGAACCGATTTCTATCCAGAGTAACCTGGATGAAGAAATACATCCAGTCTTCCCAGTAAAAAGAGTGAGAATTACCCTTCACCCTGCTTAGCAGTATGACTAAATCTCGGATTGCTAGAATTAAATGTTTACGAGTTAAAGGTCTCGATAGCCTCGAGCCCCCTTTTTGGAATTTTACAAGTCAATTCTGGGAAATCACTGTTCTATAATATTGGTTCTTCTCAGAGAAGATCCCTTAAGATTTACCAATGGTCCAGTCTTCATAGGGTTCCTGGTGTGGAATACCCATAGCTGCCATTACCGTTTGTTTGTCAATAGACAACAAGACTTCACCATCATTTCTCCTTATGCACCTATTACCCTTGTCGTAATGATTCATGCATTCTAAGACTAACTCTGGGCCGGGAGCAGTAGTGGGGAAGGCAGCGGCTTCTAATAATCTGCTCTGAGCCACATCTTTCATCATGTCTGCGGTTGAATTCTTTACTCTCTCCAGAAAAACCTCTAAATCTAGTTGAACCAGGGTTGTGTCGCCCAACTCCGGTAAAGAGCTTACAAGGGAATACGAGCTCACCAATTTGGGTAAAATAGGCCTCATATTTTGGTTCATGATTTTCCCCAAATCAATCCCAGGCGAAGAAGGAAATTGAAAACAAAAACAAGCAGCTAAAGAACACCCAGATCTTTTAAAACAAACTGCAGCAATTTAGAAAATTGTTGAACATACCTTCCTCTGCTCTCTATAACCCTCTATCGCTGCCTAATTTTCCTACTCCGTGAACTCCTTCTCAAAATCTTCTCACAAAAATAATAATTTCGATGAGACAACTACTCAGTTTTAAAGCGGAGAAAATCTTACCCATCATTACTAAAGCTGCTTTCATTACTCCTTGTTCATGTGAAGTTACTTTGAAATGATTACGCTGAGGTACACCTTAACCGTTAAGTCACTTCTCTTCTGACATAGCCGATCTTCACACATACTTGCCATAAATGGTAGATTTCAAATTATTAGAAAAAGAATATTCCTTCCCTCGACAGCCGTCTATCATGTTCTGAAAGTCCGGGCCATCACCACGTGGCAAGTCACACACCTTCCAAAGAACCTAAACATAAAACTTAGAGCCTTGCACAACCATCACAAAAAGGCATTAACATGACGAATGTTGAACTTGAACCTTTAACCAAAAAGGTTCAAGTTCAAGGTTCAAAGAATGCGAAATGCCGATAAGACTAGCAAAGCTTAAAGTTGTGTGGAGAAGAAAGACGCTCGAAACAACGCCCATTGAACTTTGAACCTTGAACCAAAAAGGTTCAAAGCTCAAGTTCAAGGTTCAAGTTCAACGCAGTGAAACCTAACAAGGACCGAATGACAAGAGCAAAATTTAAGCAAGTTCTTGACCGATGAAGTAGACAAGCACGACTTCTTATAGGGACGCATATGGAATGAAAATTGTATATGGGCCGAACAGTCACCACTTTAGCGGGAGTATAAGCGTACTCCAATACTACTAGTAAAGTACAAGGAAAAAAGATTGAAAGACTTTCACCACATCAATGAAGAAAGATACACCAAGCCCCCAGTGGACTAAGGATCTTACGACTTTGATTGACAAGGTAAAAGGGAAGATCAAGAGGGAGGAACCATGACTGCAAGTAGTAAGCTTCCCCTCACTATGAGTCATGAAAAACAAGGATACCAGAAATGACAAAGAAAAACCAAGTTCACTAAGTAACTTTAAGTATCAAGAAGGAAAATATGAGCAGAGTGTATGTCCCCACGTTAAAGCGATTGCGCACACCTTATTGGGAGAAATTTATTTAAGGTAGGATACACCTAAGAGAGAGAGAGAGAGGGAGAGTGTTACCGCAAGGATTTAGCCCCCAATCGAGGAATAAACCCAAGGATAATGAGCACGAAACACAAAGCATGAGGTAGCTTCGCTTTTCTCGGGATCAATATGTTGTATGATAACTCATCTATATCATGTATATATATGCATAGAATAGTCGTCATTTCCCAAATAAAGGAAACTACCTTTGAAGAAAAGGGAATACAAGTGTCTTTTGAGTGAACATGAAAGAGACCAAAAGAGATCTCAATGCTTTGCATTGTCCTCAAGTATAAATTAGTAGGGAAAATAGAAGAACAGGGATACACATAGAAGAATGGTTACAAAAGAGCAAGAAAATAGAGAGAGGTAGAGGGTCTAAGGTGCTAATGTAGCTAATCTAGCACGACACCCACCTCCCAATCTTTTTGATCACTATATCAAGAAGTTGAGAAACATGCCAGAGGAGCAACAATGAGCACAACAGATAGAGCTATCACAAGATCCAAACAAGGACTATGCTCATGTGCTAAGTCACTTTGTTCATTTCTAGGAGCTAGGATTAAGGCTTTTGAAAATTCTACAGATAAATGTGTGTCAAATCAATATATTCATGTTCACTATCAGAAGCATCAGAAGTTGTATTGCCATCATGAATAAAATTTCCACCTATTTCTTTATCAAGATTTATAGAAAGAGGAGTTCTAACATGAATAGAAGTAAAATCATCACATGTTTTTTGCAACTTATGATTTGGAGATGTAGGTTCAACATCTTGTTGAGGAGAAAATGAAATCGTGTCAACTGTTGGAGTTTTGGGAGATTGAATGGTTTGAGGAATAACTTCACGATCTTGAGTACTATGCTTTCGTTAGTATTCTCTCGCACTACGCTTTCATTGGCATTCTCTAGAACAACGATTCTGTCGAGTCTTAGTGGAAGGCTGAGAAGATGGAGGAATATTTGTTGAAGGAGGAATGTTTTCATCTTTAATAGTTGGATGGTTGGGTTGAGGTATTTTAGGTTGAACAAGAGGAGAGGCAGGCCTATTCTCTCTATAAGAGCAAGGAGGCGGAACTGCACCATATAAAGGAGGAATTTTTGGTGTAGGAAGGAGACCAGGTCCATCATGAGGAGGAGGTACAATTCTAACCTTAGGAAGAATATTATTGTTCTTCTTAGGAGAAGGCATAGTTTCATTCATAGGAATAGGTTGGGAATCTTCCTTAGGAGGAAGATTAGTTTTATCCGCGAGGGGAAGATCTTCATCTTCAAGAATGATGGGAATATCAAGTTTTGGAGTCCTAGGTTGGCTTAAGGATAAGATCATATCTTTCTTCCATTTTTGATAAGATTGAAAAAGAGCATCGATTCTCAGTGGAAGAGATTGAAATTATTGAGGCCAAAAGTAATCAATAGGAACACATGGGCTTCTTTTGGTTGGTCGAAATAAGCTATGATTAACAATTATGATTTCTCCATCGTGGGGAAACTTCAAATACTTATGGATTGGAGAAGCAATACCCTTCATGGAAGATAGCCAAGGATAGCCTAACTTCACATGAAATTGTTTAGATGAAGGAATGATAACAAAGTTGACATCCATAGATTTAGTGTGAACCTCAATAGGAAGTGTGATAGAACCAATGGTAGGACAATAAAATCCATCAAATAACTTAACAACCACTTTAGTATCATCATAAATTAGTTTATGCAAATATAAAGTATAAAGATATTCTTCAGTGATGACATTAACCATGCAAGAGGGTTCAATAAGCACACTACGACAAGGTTTGTCTTGAAACTTCGCAACTATGTATAAGGGGCCATGAGGTGCTCTAATGGTCTCACTAGGGTCAAATGTGATACATGAATCCTTAGGTATTTCTTGTTTCTCTGCCATATTCACCAAATTTAGAGCCGTGGTAGTAAGATCAGATGGAGATAAAGAGGTATGTTCAATCTCAATCACATTAGAGGTATGAGAGGGTAAAAGATTAGTGAAAATCTTAAGATTTTGATTAGGAGGAGTCACTGATTTGTTTCCCTTATCATTCACACCTACCACAAATATAGTATTATTATCAATTAGGTCTTGAAGCTTACTTTTTAATGCAAAACATTTCTTAATATCATGACCAAGTTGACAATGAAATTGACAAAAAGAAATATTATCAAAGTAAGGTTAGGCTGCCTTAGAAGGGTCAACTGGTTTTTTTGGAGGAAGTTTGATAACATTTATTTGTAACAACTAAGACATAATGGTATGCAAAGATTCATTCAAAGGAGTAAATTGTCTTTCTTTTTTGAAAAATTTAGAAATAGGAGGCACACTTATTGTAGCATTCACATTGTTGTTGTTGATGGTGTCATTGAATTTGATGAATCCTTTGCTCGGTTTGAACTTCACAAATGGTTGTTGAGCACTTTCACCCTTATCAATCGAAGCCATAGGAGTAGATTGCTCCAGTTGACTCACAGTCAATTGATAATTGTGTAGTGTTGTGCACAACTGCGGAAAGGAAGTAAACTCAGAAAGGAGAAGTTTGTCTCTAATGTCTTTTTGTAAATTATAAATGAAAATTATTTGAATATCACTATTAGGCACTTGAAAAGAAATTTGAGAACACAAATGCTTATATCTACCAATGAAATCAATCACTTTTTCTTTAACACCTTGTTTACATTGCATTAAATCAGTCAAAGTGATTTCAGGACCTATGTTATTTTGAAATTGTTGAATAAAAGCATTTGCTAATTGTTGAAAAGAATTAATAGAATAGGAAGGCAAAGAGAAATACCATTGTAAAGCCTTATTTCTTAATATTCTACTAAACAATTTGGCAAGCAATCTTTGATCATAAGCAAAGTCAGTACACAAAGTTTGGAATGTTTTGACATGTGTTAAAGGATCACCTTTTCCATTATATAGTTCCAATTGAGGGACTTCAACATGTTTAGGAGGGACAACTCTAACAATATCAAGAGAAAGTGGGCTCACAACATCAAATGTGGGCACACTAAACTTTGTTTGACTCATAGAAGCAATTTGTTGTTGCAATGATGACACAGTTTGAGCGAGGTTATTAATGGTTGCTTTGGTTGAGGAATTTATGTTTGACATGTTTGATTGAGAAGGTGGTGTGATATTATTGAAAGAAGGCATTGATTGAGAATAAGGTGGAGGAATACTATGGTAATTAGGCATAGGCGATGATTGAGTAGGAAATAGGACACTAAAAAGAGGGATAGAATGATTAGATGAATGACCCCCTTGTGTCATATTGAGTGGTTGAGAGACAATATGAATACTCATTGAAGGCATAGATAAAGATGGAGGTTTGATTGAAGAAGAGGGATTGCCCCCATGACTAATGGTTGTAGGTATGACATTTTGAGTTGATGTAGCCATGATGTTTAAAGTGAAAGTAGGAATGCTAGTTGTTGAAGTGGTCAAAGGAATATAATGATTGATTTGAGTAGAAGGTTGTGAATAACCTAAGTTCTCAGCCAAACTCTTTATAGGCTTGACATTAGAATCAACACTATGAGCACTACCACACAATATATCAATTCCATTCTTATCACTTTGAATCATGCGCTTTAGAACTTCAATTAATGGAAGAGCTTCACTATTAGGGTATTCTTGGGACATCCATTGTTGAAAGTAATCAAATTGATTGTCCAATTTTGAAAGGCGATCTATGGAGACTATAGCCAAAGCTTCTTTTTCATCATTGGAATCATCAATTGGGTAGATAGGGATGTTATTAGGATGGGAAGAATTAGTATTATCCTCCTTGAATAAGTCACCCAAATTAGGCTCCATCTCTTCGGAAATTAAATCTTGAGAAGCTTTAATTCTAATGCTTCGTCTAATGGGGATAGTATAGGTAGGACTAATAGTGGTAAAATCCATGCACTAGGGGGAAAATTTAAAATTTGAGTTTGAATTTTGAATTTTGGGAAGAAAGTTTGCAAAATTGAATAATGCAAAATTCAAGAAAATGATGATTATTCAATTTGAACTTTTGGAAAGAGGAAATGATACAATCTCCAAGAAAATTTAAGATAAAAATAAATTGAAATTTTAAAATTAGGGCCAATGGGATACTACTTAATTTCAAAATTAAAATTAACAAAATTAAGATCCTTAAAATCAGGGCAGATTATAATTAACCACTTAATTTTAAATGTTTCCTTAAAAGTTGTGATGTTGAAATTGGGAAGTATTTTTTATTTTTGAGGGATCAATATTCGACAAAATCAACCAATTTTCTAGATTTAAGCAATTAAATACTATCATAACATTCTCCCGAAATTTCAAGAAAAAAGTCGAGGACTAGGTTGAAAGTGCACCTGGTCCATCCAACTTTTTCGAAAATTTTCAAGGATGAAAGCTACGATGATTTTAGAGCTAATCCCCAAAAATTGGTTGATTTTACGAAGATTAGATAGGCGAATTTAAGTTTTGAATGTCAAAATAGGACCATATTAGGGTTTTGAAAAAGATAAGAAATTGGATTGCAAATTTGAAAAAGGCTAGACCTAATGGATAGGGCCACCTTGAATAATATTTAAAAAACTGAAATTGGTTCAAATTGATTGAAATTTACACAAAATCCAAGTACATTTGAAAATTAGGGTTTTAGGACCTAACCACTGAATTTTAAAATTTTGAATTTTGGAAAAAAAGGAGGGAAATTGAAATTTTGAATTTTAGGCAAGAAGACAAATCTGAAAATAGTTCCAAATCTGAAAATTAGAACTAAATCCAAATTTTTGACAAGTTCAAGTTGATTTTTGAAAATTAGGGTTTTGACAATTAACCACTTTATTTTGTAATTTTGATTTGCAAATTGAACAAATCAATGGAGAATTTGAATGTGACAAGCAATGCAATTTTCAGATCTAAAACAATAGAGAGCATTTTTTGCAAAACACAAGTTCAATTTTAACAACTAGGGTTTGATTGAATTAACCACTAAGTTTTGTAAATTGCAAGAAAATTAAACTTGTAAGTGAAAAATATGCAATAATTTTGAATATAAAGCATGTAAGACGTTGGGTTCACCAAAATGTAATGTGTTGAAAAGGGTGATGAGGAGATAAGTGGAAAGCTTTACCCTCCTCAAGAAAGGAGTGAAAGTTTCACAAAGGATTCTCTTCAACCTCTCACACGCATTACATTTAAAAGAGGGGGTTGAATTCACTAGATCCAATCTCAATGGAAAGAGATTGAATGCTAAGTGAATTGTAAGGATTGAAAATGGATTCGGAAAGTAAAGTAACCCTCATTTAAAATAGACAAGTTGAATTAAGCAATTTGAGACTAAGTATGAAGATGACAAAAAAATGATTATTTCTTGAGATAGAGATGCGGGATGAAGCTGTGCATCTGGAATTGGTAGTAAATGTCAAGACGAAGCTCCCCCATAAATTTGAGCGAAATTTGTCGGGACCGGGTTGAAAGTGTACTTGGTCCTTCGAAAAATCCATGCACCGAAAAAGGGTTTTTCCATCTCTGAAAATGAAGTTTAAACCTGCAATTATAGTTGTGCACCTGCAACTGTTACTATTTACTAAGTTGCCATTATTTTTATATCCAAAGTCATCCTATATACTCTAGTCGGTTAATACTATCAGAACATTCAGTCAGTAAGCACTAAAGCAGTCGGTTACAAAAGATAGAAGTCACAGAGTCTAGTGTACACCGAGCTGTCTACCGAGTAACACTCTATGTCTACCGAGCAACAAAAATGATATACCGAGCGAACACACACCGAGTGAAACGTGTTACCAGATTCATTGAACCTAGACACATATCGGAAACATGTTACAAGATCGAGGAACATGGAATCATTATCACTTAGGAAATTGCACCTTAAAGATTTTGTATGATTTTGAGGACATCTATCCAATGAAATATTTTGTATAGTTATTCATTCGATGAATCATGTTTGTAAGATTGAAGCATGGACGGATCACTGACATAAGAGATCTATTTATGCAGAATGATTTAAGGATCAAATAAGAGAAACAGAGGTGTATGAAGCAAGACATGTGTAATAGATAAGGAAGCACTGAGTATTGTGATTGTTAGAGACATAGAAGGTCATCGAGAAGGATTTCAGAGAATAGTCAAGGAACAGAGTAAACAGAAGGGTTTACCTCGTTAATCTATGGATTAACGAGGTATTCTATAAGCAAGGTAATCTCATTTTGAGCACATAGAATCTGCTATAACATTTCAGATGTGAAGTTGCAGATATTTTGTAATATTGTGTTGAAATATTTTGAGTTGTAAGAGAAACCTTTAACAGGGTAAAAGACTCTAACAAAGTCTATAAATTGTAAAGCATTTAACCAGGTGCAACATTTAGTATAAGTGTTGAAAAATCCTTTAGCAAGGTAGATCTAACGATCTTGATACTCCTAACAGGGTAAGCTATTAGAAATAGCTAAACATGTAGCTCTAACCGAGCAACCTTTATTATTGTAGTAGTGAAGTTGTGGGTGCCATCCCCACCGCAGTTTTTCTCTCTAACCAAGAGTTTCTACGTAACCAAAATATATGTGTTATGGAGTGATACATGTATGATTGTTATCTATTTGTTTTAACATTATATTATGTTACAACAGTTTTTGGTTTATGCTTAACAGTAAAGTTATTGTTAAAGAAAATATTTGAAGTACTGATTCACCCCTTCCCTCTCAGTACATTAGCTTTCCATATTGGGCCTAACAATTGGTATTAGAGCTTCAATCTTGGAAAAGGGTTTAACAGCCTAAAGAAAAAGATCTTATCAATGGAAGGCTCTAAACAATCTCGGAGAATTATGTATCTACAAGAAGAGTTGGATCATGCTAATCAAGTGATTGCAGACATGCAAAGACAAATGCAAAAATCATTGAAAGTCAGAAGAAGGTTATCTGATGATCTACACGACTCACAAGAGCTGGTGGAACAAATTGAGACATCATCTGAGAACAGTATATCTGAAGAGACTGAAGAGATGATTGGAGAATTGAAAGAAAAGAACAAAGCACTGATTGAATAGCTAAAAGCAATGAAAAGGGATCATGAACATTTCAGCACACAGATGACTGAAAATATTGATGCATTAAAGACAGTCGAGGATAAATTAAGAGATCTAGAAAGAGAAAAACAACAGCTTGAAGCATTAGTATCTGAAAGGAATGATGAAATCACAAGGATGATTGGAATTCAACAAAATCTGTCAGATCAAGTGGGTTATGCACATCATGAAGCAAATCTAAAAAATGATGAGAATCAAGCATTGAAACTTGAAGTATCAAGGTTGACCGATGAACTTGAAACAGAGAAAAAACCCAAAGAAACATTGAAGATGAGTTCTGAAGCATCAAAGATGTTGGTTGAGCAACTTAATACAATAAGACCCAACAAAGTTGTAGGACTCGGCTACAAAGGAAAAGACTCTACCGAGAGAGGAGAATCATCAAAGCAAGCTGGAAATAAGAAGAACATCAAAGGAAAGAAACCTATTTGCAACTATTGTGGAAATCAAGGTCATACTGCCAACATGTGTCAAATCAGAAAAGGTAAGCAACCGAATGTCACAAGGTCTAACGGTTATTGTTACAATTGCAATAAATATGGTCACACATCTAACCAATGTAGGACAAAGTCTGCTAGAAATTATCAGAAGGCAAAGTTCAGAGGGTTTTGTAAAAACTGCAATAGATATGGACATAGTACCGAGAAGTGTTGGTTTAAGAAGAAGAACTATATGTGGTCTGCACATCGAGCAAATACTGGAAGCTACCGAACTCACACAGATCCTAACCGACAATATGCTGCAGTGCCATGGGATTACAATACAAGGATATGGTGTGAATGTTGTGGAAGATATGGATATATAAGTGCCAACTGCTTTATAAGGTTTGGAATGAACAACTGAAGATCATGGAGAAATTCTGGTATGGCATGTTTTCATTGTCACAAAGTTGGACACTTGGCTAGAGATTGCAGAGATCAACCTAGAGGAGACACTGAGGAAATAAGAAGCAAATTACAGATAATTTGGAAAAAGAAGGAAATTGTGTCAAATGAAGAAAACACCTTACCTATCGAGTTAGGTGCACCTATTCCAAATTAATAGGTGAAGGTATGAAGGGACTGCATTCTCTCAAAGTTAAATCTTAACAGTTCGTATTTTAACATGTACTTAATTCAAAATCTGCATAGCTAAAGATGCATTAGGAAATTTAAAATTATATCAAGTCTTTTGGAAGCCTGTTTAGTCAGTAAATATAGGAAGTCTGGCTACTTGGTAAAAGCATAAAAAGTAAGTGGAATCGAGTGCATTTAATGTTTTCTTACCTAACTGCACGAAGCCCGAAAAGGTAAAATTGTGTACTTAAAGCTTTTACGCAGTCATTTTACACTCACCAAGTTTTCAGAAAGTAGAGCTAAGCGATTCAAAGGCGATCAAACACCTCCCGAGCGAATTTCAAGGTATTTACACATTGATCTCAAGCATTTCTAAGAGCTAGTTAACCGAGAAATATCAATTGTGAATATCTGTTTACTAAGTGGAAAGCGTCTGTAGTTTAAAAGTTTTCAAACCCTAAGGATCTTTTGTTAAGTGATTATTCAAAATTTGAAATGGCACCTAAGACCCAGAAGCCCATTGTTGTTGAGAACATTGACAAGCCCTCACTAAAATACTCTCTAACTCCCAAAGTAGCATTTGAACCGGATGATAAAACTGCATTTTCACTCATTTCGGATAGGGTTTTACTAGTTGAGGATGTCAAATTCTTCACTAAGTGTCGTGTTGAGGAACTAGGTCATGTTGAGATCAAGGACACATATGATGAATTGTGCACTGATGGAAAACTAGATAACAAGTTTGAACACATTAAAGTCAAAGGATTGACCGAAGCCCTAACCTATCCCTGTGTCTTCAAACCCCAATGGGTCAAGTTTGTTCTGAGCAGATTTCATGTGGTTAGAGGAGCAACCATTCAAAATCACCAAGGAAATCATTCACTTAATAGCTGGATACCCTATTTATGACCATGCCTGAGCTCAGAAAATGATTTCACAGAAGGAATTGATCACTTTAACCGAAGTTGAATCCGATTGCAAAGGTCTAAAATTGAATAATGTCACAGATGCAAAACTAAAGTATGCCATTAGAGTCATAGGCTATTGTTTCTTTCAATCGACAAGGGAAAATAGTGTACCATGTGCAGCTGTCGATTTAGCCTATAAATTTGTGAAGAAGGGAATGAAGATTGATCTTTGTGAAGTGTTGTTGAAGAATCTATTTGAAAATCTAAACACCATAAGGAAGCTGAAGAAGAACAACTCGGCTAACACACTGAAGTTTGGATCACTTTTGGTATGCATGTTTTTCTATTTTCAGAAATTCTTTCCATCTGTCAGTAACGTAGTTTGGGAGCAACACCGACCAATCACCCATCAAATCAATGAATTCATAAAAAGCTAGGTGATAACTTTAATGAGATTATGGATGATTACTTCGGCAAGTTTCAGGAAAGGATGCATAACAGGTATAGGATTCCACCCAAGTTAGTGGAGAAATACAAGGATGATATATGCTTTGAAGTAGACACCGACTACTGCTATGTCAATGCGGTGGAACCAAGAACTCAATCTTTGCCACCTATGGGTTATGAGATTGATTTTGACATTACACAACAACAGATAGATGCTTTTCTTGCACTACCAAGGAATGCTATAGAAATCAGGTACGAAACCTATGAAGAGGTTAAAGAAAAAGTTAAGATGAGCATTGTAGTACCTAAGGCTACAAGAAAAGCAACAAAAATGATTAAAGTGTTAACAGAGAAATTTGGAGAAGGTTCTTCCTCCACTCCTGTCAGGAGTGAACTACTTGCAATTGAGGAAGAATATGAAGCTCATGAAGCTACTATTACATTGAGCATTGAGTTGCCAAAAGGGAAAATTTTGAAAAGGAAGAAACAGGATACAACAAAGGTATCACCTACTCCTTTAGCAAAGCGTCCAAACACAAGATCATCTGCGGTGTCACCGAGTAAGAAACCAAAGAATGTTGCAATGCCTAAGGTCACAAGGACTTATAAGAAAATGCCTCAGAAACTCATTTTGACTAAAGAGTCCAGTGACACCGAATCTGAAGACGCAAGCAAATTTCAGATTGTTAAAAGTCAAAAGGAAGATGTACATAGTGTTGATAATTTATGTGCTAATCTGAAACAATATGGTGGATTTGGAGCATTTAGATATGTTAAGTATGAATCCAGAAATGAAGATGAAAAGAGGCAAATAGAAGAAGCAGTAATATGTACACTACTTAAATTTTGAATAGTCCCATTAGAAGTGACTGATTTCCTTCCTAAAACATTGTATTCACATATTGACACCAGGTGGCAATATGCTATGGACTTGGAGAAATAGGTTAGAGAAAGAGTTTTGGTACATCTCTTTCTAGACATGTCACTGGATGACATTAAAGAACATTTAAAGACCTCACAAACAAACTTTCAAGTAAAGCAAAGAGCATTGAAAATGATGAACGATCTTTATCTTGAAGTAGAGAATGAGACCAAGGAAAAGTGGCAGGAAATCTTTCAAATCAAGAATGCTGGTGAGCAAGTTGAAGTTGAAATAGTTGATGTCACCAAGAAAGATCCTGATATCATCGAGAAAGACCCCCCTCATACTATACAAGTTGATGAAGATATCATGGACACCGAGGTACAAGAACAGGGAATGATTGAAGGGAATGCTTATGCCAAACTGGTATCTAGTGAGTCAATTTTGGAACAAGTTCAGCCCTATCCTCTGGTCACGCAACATGTTTCAACCGAGACACCTCGGGATACTGATCAAAGGAAAGGGGGTCAACAGTCTACCAAAGGAGAATCTACTTCTGAGGCCACCGAGGAACAGACTTCTCAAGCCCCTTCTAGCACTAAAAATGTTACAACCGAGACCCCAAGCACAGAAGCACCGAAGGACACAACAGAGGCTACAGGAACTGACAAAAGTGTTGCCTCTATCAAGCAACCTACCGAGGGTCAACAATCCTCCCAAGCCATTGTCCTAGTTCAACCGATGCAAGCCTCATCTTCTAGAGATAAGAAAATGAAGAAACATAGTTACAAGATAGATCTGTCTAAGCCCATTGTGTTGCCAAACGTTGACATTTCTAAACTGAAAGGGCAATCACTCATTGAATTCAAAGAGCTATGCAAAGCCAAAGCTGAACAGGAAAGACATATGTTTATTCAAAAAAAGAACCGTGTACTTCAAAAGGTTAAGGCATTATTGTCAGACATGCTACCTGAAGCTACCGTGAATAAAGATGTTGCTATCCATATGCAACTGGATGAACTCCTCACTCAATTAGAAGCATCAGGAGTAGACGCATCTAAATACCTCAGCAAGCTGAAGGATAAAGAGCTAACTGCAAAAATGGTTGAAGAAGTGCAGAAAGCAATTGCTATAGGTAAAGTTAAACTTGTTGGATTCATGGCTGAGTTGTCCCCTCAACTTAAGCATATTCTTTATTTATTTCAAAAGCTTTGTACATTCTCTTTATTCATTAAGGATATCAAAAATAAAACCGAAGTCATTGAACAAGAGATCACCAATCTCTCCAATACATTGACTACCGAGCCAAATTCTATTCAGAATTTCTACACCAAATTGCAAACTCTTATGGCTCAACAGTTGGAACTTCGAAATGAAGAGCACAAGATCAGAATGGATATAATGACTCTTCAGACATTATTCATTCCTCATCTTTCATCTGTTCAAGAGCAGATCAACCGAGCCACTCACTTATCCACTCAACCTAAGGGAAGCACACTAGATGGTTTGATCTCACTGGTAGCTGACATTACAACTCAAAATTCACTCATGGATAGTGTCAAGGATGCCCTCTCTACCACTCTCACTGATGCAAGAACAAAGTATAAATCCATTTTTGACCAGTTGCCTCCACCGAATGGTAACTAGTTTTGATTTTTGTCAAAAAGGGGGAGTATATTATCAAAGTATCAAAGTATCAAAGGGGGAGTGTAGTATACATGGGGAGTATACCGAGCAGAACATAGTATCCAAATGCACAGTTGAATTTGACAGGGGAGCAGTAAACACCGAGCAGTGATCAAAGAGAAAAGAACAAGCACAGTAAACACATAACATTGATCACCTAGCATGCAAAATCAGAATTATGTACAATATATTGATAAGGGGAGTATATCTGAGTATACTATTTATTGACTATTGTATATACTGTCAGTTTAGTCAAATTTTGTAAGTATATAGATTTTTGAGTTATGACTTTGAAAGAAGTTTTGTCAAACATTTCAAAACTAATGTCAAAAGGGGAGATTGTTACTATTTACTAAGTTGCCATTAGTTTTATATCCAAAGTCATCCTATATACTCTAGTCGGTTAATACTACCGAAACATTCAGTCGGTAAGCACTAAAGCAGTCGGTTATAGAAGATAGAAGTCATAGAGTCTAGTGTAGACCAAGTTGTCTACCGAGTAACACTCTATGTCTACCGAGCAGCAAAAATGATATACCGAGTGAAACGTGTTACCAGATTCATTGAACCTAGACACATATGGGAAACGTGTTACAAGATCGAGGAACAAGGAATCATTATCACTTAGGAAATTGCACCTTAAAGATTTTGTATGATTTTGAGGACATCTATCCAATGAAATATTTTGTATAGTTATTCATTTGATGAATCTTGTTTGTAAGATCGAAGCATGAACAGATCACCGACATAAGAGATCTATTTATGCAGAATGATTTAAGGATCAAATAAGAGAAATAGAGGTGTATGAAGCAAGACATGTGTAATAGATAAGGAAGCACTGAGTATTGTGATTGTTAGAGACATAGAAGGTCACCGAGAAGGATTTCAGAGAATAGTCAAGGAACAGAGTAAACAAAAGGGTTTACCGAGTTAATCTATGGCTTACCGAGGTATGCTATAAGCAAGGTAATCTCATTTTGAGCACATAGAATCTGCTATAACATTTTACATGTGAAGTTGCAGATATTTTGTAATATTGTGTTGAAATATTTTGAGTTGTAAGAGAAACCTTTATCAGGGTAAAAGACTCTAACAAAGTCTATAAATTGTAAAGCCTTTAACTAGGTGCAACATTTAGTATAAGTGTTGTAAAATCCTTTAGCAAGGTAGATCTAACGATCTTGATACTCCTAATAGGGTAAGCTATCAGAAATAGCTAAACATGTAGCTCTAACCGAGCAACCTTTATTATTGCAGTAGTGAAGTTGTGGGTGCCATCCCCACTGCAGTTTTTCTCTCTAACCAAGAGTTTCTGCGTAACCAAAATATATGTGTTATGGAGTGATACATGTATGGTTGTTATCTATTTGTTTTAACATTATATTATGTTACAACAGTTTTTGGTTTATGCTTAACAGTAAAGTTATTGTTAAAGAAAATATTTGAAGTACCGATTCACCCCTCCCCTCTCAGTACATTAGCTTTCCATATTGGGCCTAACAACAACCTACACACACAAAAGAGAGGAACTGTTGTAGGGATTGGGGCTTTGCCTTCAGGTCAAACCCCAGTTTGGAATTAACCAAATGATAGAAAAATACTTGCAAGTAAATGAAGGGAAATGTCTGAAGTAGAATTAACCTCAAGAGAGAATGCAATAGAAGTGTAGATAGAGTTGTTTGAAAGGATATGTGAAGTTGGATGCTTTGAATGTTGATAGGGATCTCCTCTTCAATGGTTGAATCCTTGAATTGAATGCAACACATAGCCTTGAAAGGAGACTTGAGATGGTAAATGGATGCTTGAATGCTTGAATGTTTGTACTTGATTTCACTTCTTGAACTTATCTTCGCTTAATTGTCCTTGATTGAACTTATTGACCTATATCAATGGGAGGGGAAAATGTTCCTTATATACTTGCCAATTAGGGTTTATAACTGATTTTTTCGTCTTAGGTCGACATAGGAAAAACTTTTACCTCTCAAAGTTGACAAGCCCAATGCACAATTTGAATGAAGGGGGCCCAAAATAGGGCAAGGACAGGGGTACCACGCCCCTATCCTAGGAGGGACGGGTGCACCACGCCCCTGTCCTACCCTAATTTAGGACAAGAAGTGATAGCAGGAAGTGTGGGGTGCAAGAAAATACAAGTTTCAGGAGGTATGAGAATGTCTCAGGTCTCCAGTAAGGCTTAGGGATTCATTCACCAATGTGAAGACCCAAATGTAGTCGAAAATTGCAAGGTCACAATTTTATGATGCTACATGTTCATATTCATATAGTGAAGTTCTTAAAAAGGTGTGGATGTTCCTAAAAGCATGACCTTGCAAAATTTCTTAAAGGCATGACTTAAGATAGCCTTTCAAGAGAAATACAAGTGAGCAAAATGTGGAAGTGTTCATGCCATGATTCATGAAAGTGCTCATAGGCACGACTCAAGACACCTGTCTTGATTCAATATTAGGCAAACCCCCAATTTTTGGTACCTTATAACTTAGTTCTTTTTACAATGCATCAAGGTCCATTGTAGAGGGAATGCCAAAACATCAACTTTTACAAAAAATAGTGCTCAACTTCAAGCTACCAAACAATTTTCCTTAAAATGGCCCATTTTTTATACATTTGCAATATAAATTGAAAAAGATGCCTAAGGTGAGATCAAAACTAGGCTTCCATTTACACATTGGAAACGTCATGGGAAATTATTTCCAATGACTATGAGTTTGTCGAATTTCGCCTCAATGGGTGATAATTGTGACAAAAAAAAAAAGAAAAAAATCAATCCCATTTAAAAAAAATTTAAATGACTGAAGGGTTAACTTCAACAACATTAATTATTGTAGTTTATAAGATAATATAAATGCCATTTGTTGGAGTTGAGTTTGATTAATTCTAGAGTCATTGGAGGATTGGATGCCAATTTGAAGTTGCTGCAAAGAAGCTTTGACCAAGATATTGAAGGCCATTGGCAAGGATCTTGCTACCCACGTGTAGAGGTAGGCTCAAAATGTGGCTTGTTGGTAGTACATGGAAGAAATTTAAAAATCAAAGTATAGAATGAATGAATGAAAGATTTAATGATGTCTACAACGCTATAGAGTATACGGGACTGAGACAACTATCTTTGATTTATCTTTAGACTCTATTCAATATTAGATCTCCTACTATTAATTTTGACTATAAGTCGCCATAATGTATGTCATCCTCATATGACAATTTGTGCACCCAATAAGGCAATAGTAGATTGTGGCATTTAGTATGATTCTACATGTATGCAAATTCACAGCGTTGTCTATAGAGCCCATAGAATACACCGGTCCCATAATAAATTTTATAAATTAATCTTATAAACACACTATGAGAGTTGGTGCATTATATCTATATGCTAGGAATGTAAATAAATTAATTAGAACATCTAACACACATAAATGAGACGTTATATCATTAAGTTAATTAATAAACAAAGAAAAAGAGTACTCCCCAATGGCATCCCACTATCCTCTATCTCCAAGGACCTTATTGGTCTATTGATTTGGCTTTCAGCAACATGAACCTCCAAGATGACAACTTGAAGAATGACTAGCTACACTATGATCCTATGATCTACATGATTGCTATGATATGATGAAACAAACTCTATGCTAAATGCAAACAGATGCCAATATGCTAAATGTACAAACTAAGGATTTTGTTGTACTAAATATGTATGCTAAATTGCAGAATACAAGATTGAGGATGCAAGATTAAACATTAGAGACTCAGATTAAGGATCCTTCATGAATGAAAAATGGGTGTATTTATAACTTTTTCCAATGTATGAGCCTAGGTGGCAGGATTCGACAGTCTAGATTCCACCTAGAGAGATGATGAAGTTAGGTTAGGCTTGAGGAGATATGCCACTTGTCATTCTTGGAAGGACAAGTGGCAAGGGAATCTCTAGCAAATGCCACACATGCTCTGCAAGAGGGCAAGTAGCATGGAGGAGAACATGTGGCAAAGATGCCATGTGTCCCTATGAGGAGAGAGACACTCCATGGGAGGTTAGGATAGAGGAAGTTTGAAGGGATAAGGTTAGTTCAACCCAAGGTTAGATGGTAGGTTAGATTAGAGGGGGTTAGGTTGGGTAGTTTAGAATAGGAAGCATGTGACCAATTTGAATTAAAAATTTAAATTAATTGGGGGGGATAATTAAATAAGACAAATTAATTAAATTTGCTCATTTAATTAGGAAAATGAAGAAAATGATTTATGATGGGAAGAATTAGGGAAAATGAACTATATAAATAAATTATTGAATTTATTTATAAGTAGAAGAATTAAGGATCGATTAATTAAACAACTCGTATTTAATTAATTCTCTCCAGGCCAATTTTTTGTGTATACATTTTGTCCCTCTTTGAAGCAATGTATTTGCGACATGTTGGTTCAAAGAAAAATTGCTTGATGCCCCAGACACTGATAATTTTTTTAAATTTTGCCCCAGACCTTGATCGTCATTTAATAATGTTTGCATGCCCCCTTGAGAGATGAATCGGAGAAATTTTTGAATTTTTAGGATTTTTTGATGATTTTTCAAAATTTTATGATTTTTTAAACTTTTTTTTAAAGATGTTTAATTTTTTAAGATTTTCTAACAATTCATCTACCGATAAAATGAAGGAATGATGTTGTGCAGAAAATAAATGTGGCAAGTGGAAAATAAAATCCCACTCAATTACCACTCTTTGCATCCATTAATAAGGTAAATTTTGAAAAAGTAACTTACTTAGGGTTCATTTGTGCATTGTGATCCTAGAAGTTAGTTCAAAGGCAAAATGGTGATCCCCTACCACCAACACAGAATTGAGCGAGTTTGCCAATTTCAGCGACCTCCAATACGTGGGCCACCGATACACACTTTGATAACCTCCCTCATTGTTAAGTTTTGCAATTTTTTAAAAAATATTACTGGTTTTTTAGTGCTTTTTGTTTGTTTTAGCGCATGCGATAGGAGTTGTAGTGCATAAGTAGATTTTTCTAGCACATAGAACTTAGGGTTCTATTTTAGCGCATATGATATATTCTCTAATGCATTGATTGTTTTGGTGCATAGGTTAGATTTTGTAGCACATTGAGTGGATATTCTAGCGCATCAAATGTTTTAGCGCATAGGTCTACTCTTTTAGCGCATTGAATAGATTATTCAACGCATGGCTAGTTTTAGCGCATGGGGTGCACAGATTAGTGCATTCAATGCACATATTAGCACATAGATATTTTTGGCGCATACATGCAATTTTTCAACTCAGAGACTACGCAGTCTAGCGCATCTACACCAGAAAGTCAGAATATTGATTTCTCTTCCTCCTTTTTGAGATTTTTTGATCAGTTTTGATTTTTGTCATGTTAATGTTTGATAAGATAGATGACGATTGACCTCATGATTGATGAGAGTCAATGATATGTGCTCAACGAGATTGATTGAAATCTCACATGAGCTGATTAAAATGATAGATAAGTTGATTGATCGAATGTTTTTTATTAAGGAAAAACAAGTTTTTAAGGGACCAGAAACCCTATACAAGACAGGTTTTAGAAGGACCTGCAACCCGAACCGAAAGATAAACTTGAAAGTCCACTAAAAAAAATAGAACACAAAAGAGACTCAGCAAAGCCAATCTAAAGAAGGGGAACAACATAAGAAAGACCCCCACCAAAAACCAGCAGCCCCAACCCAACCAAGATGGATCAAGAATTTGTCCTACCCTTGTGGGATCAAAGGGTCATATCAAAAGAGGACTGGGACAATTTAGATTTTTTACTTTTAACAGTAATCCATCCCTCCTCAACCCTAGCAGTAGCCTTTTGCCAAGAGGATGGGTCCAGAATAGAGGACCTTCCATCATCAGGAGGAACAGAGCCAACATCCAAAGAGGCAGGGACAACATAAATAAGAGAATTAGACAAAGATCCAGCAGCAATTTGGGACGCGGGAGGGTCATCCATCAAAGAAGAAGATCCAACATTTTTCAAACGATCAGTCGGGATGTTACCGCAAACATCCACACACTCCTGAGGCAAGGCAACATCGGAAACAAAGGCAACAACCAAAGGCGCAATACCATCCGCCTGAGGAACCTGTGCCACCACCTGGGAGAAGCTTTTATTTTTAACAAAATAGTGTTCAGAGGAGGCACCCTTCCACCAAGAAGCAGATCTTTTTTCTTTTTATCTATTTCACACCGTACAACAACATGTCCAGTCTGGAAGCACTTTCGACATCTAAAGGGGATACCCTCAAAGTCGAGCGGTTGGACCCAAGATCCCAAGGAAGATTCAATCTCTAACTCAGCTGGAAGCCCTTTAGAAACATCAATGTTAACCAAAATCTGAGCATAAGTAGAATGATAAATTTGGAAAGAATCCTTATCAATCATTAGGAATTCGCCTAAAGCCTCCCCCACTTCCTCTAGCAGAGAGTCCGTCCATAGATGAAGGGGAAGGTTAGGGAGCCTAACCCAAATAGGAATCTCATTAAATGAATCAGTAGATGGGTTAAAACCCGAGAACCAGGGTTTAACCATCAAAACAAATTTTTCCTCCCAGCTGAAAGGATTAATACATAAGATTTTTGATCTATCCTCTGCAAATTCAAATTTAGCAATGAAAAAACCCTTGGCTGAAGGAAAAATGTTAACTAAACCTTTTAAGATCGGTTCCCAGCTTTGGGAAATCCAAGTGTGCAGCTGAGGAAGGCTTCGCCAAAAGCCCCAAAACCTGCAAATCAGACCATGAGATTCAAACACAGAGGAATTATGGATGATCTCCATATCAGTATTAACAGACTCACTGAAAGCCAAGGGTTTGCACACGGTAACAACCACAGGCCCCAAGCCACAGGAAACCCGATCAACAGCTGAGGACGCTGGATGCACCATATCACCATCCTTTGTATTAGCAAGAGAAACCCCCACAGATCCCCCATTTGTAGCACCAGGCAGAGCAGCCTCACCAGGGGATCGAACAGGGGGCTGGATGGCAGCACCAACTGACCTTAGGGTAGATGGCTTCGCAACAGCAGACGACCTTAGGGCAGCAACAACGACAGACGCAGACGACATCGCAGCACCAAGCATAGCAGCCTCACCAGGGGATCGAACAGGGGACTGGACAGCAGCACCAGCTGACCTTAGGGTAGATGGCTTCACAACAATAGACGACCTTAGGGCAGCAGTAGCGGCAGACATAGATGACACATAATATCCAAAGTAAAAAAAACTTTATGGTTTGAACCAAGGATGTAAGCACTATAGGCAACAAGCCCCACTATTTATCCAAGGTTCTCCCCAAGGTAAAGCTTTCTCCATTGCTAACACAGTAGAGACGAACCCATGGGGTTTGAACCTAGGTTGTAGGCACTACAGGCAAGAAGCCCCACCATTTCACCAAAGGGTCATCCCGTTGATTGATCGAATGTTGATACTATGATATGTCATGATTATAGGACGATATAGGAGTACCGCATTCTTGGGAGTGATACCTGAAGACATGGCAAATGATACCCCATCTGGTGCAGGTGGGTCTTGATATTATCAATGCATGAGGATTCTCTTCCTTGTTATAGATTCCCTAGTATAGGATAAACATGGGTTTATTGACTGCGCTAGCTGAGAGGTGGCATGGTGACCATAACACCTTTCATTTACCTACAGACGAGATGACATTCACACCTATTCTGCGGATTCCTCTGATAAGAGATTTAGTTATGTATGATCAGGCTGAGTAGGGAGGCATTGAGGCCCTCAAGAGGATATTTCAAGATGACGAGATAAGTGTCTATGAGATCCCTTGGCAGGATATGCTTGATCAGTATGAGCCATTACCCTCTGTTTTAGATGGATTCATTGGAGGTTTTCTATGTCCCGACCATAGGTTGAAGGGACTATCAGTTGGTTAGGGACGAGTACTAAAGAGAATGATCACATAGGGTAATCGATATGCATGGGGCTCTTGCATGTTAGCATATTTATATCATGACTTAGATCAGGTGGTGTACCTTGGTTCTTTGCGTTTATCAGCTAGAGTGACTGGTGCAGATATGGGCATGAGAGCACATAGTTGTTACTTGCCCATTGGCTGAGAGGGATCGACCGGTTAGGAGACCCTATGTCTTCACATATGCAGGTATTGTTGTCTAGTGTAAGCTGGGAAATTGGAGTACTAGAGATGGGTCCTAGATGATCTAGACACAATGATATGGAGACCCTACCTGGATTATGAACCTTGGCTTGAGGACGATATTGAGATGTCATATGCTTTTACTTCCTGTTATAGGATTGGAGGGACACCATTTGTGATTGAGAGATTTATCAAAGTGTTTTGACAATACGATTGAGTTCAGGGATTCCCACATGGTGTTGCACTATATGCACGGAGACAACATGATGTACCCGAGTGGGGTCCTACCATTTCTTATGAGACAACAAGTACTGAGTATTTTTCCCTTGGAGCTCAGATATGGGATTATTTACCAAGTACTACAGATGCAGGGATGACTGCAGAGTACTCCCATTATTTCACGATGCATGCAGTTCTGAGGTTATCCTATCCTAATGAGCCAATGCCACCATTTGATGATGATGACAAACCACAACAAAGGGGACATCGACGAAGGAGGGGTGGAGAAAATGGTGGAGATGGTGCTAGTGGCTCTGGTCAGTAGACATATCGAGGGGAGCATCCTAGCGGGTGGGAGATGAGGGTGGTTCGGTGGAGGAGATCCGGGAGGATACAAGCAAGGCAGATGTTCCTGGTCGAGGTGTAGTGTAGCAGCAACCAGTCCATCAGCAGCGACAGATTCAGATTAGTGTCATCGTATCAACAGCAGGCATAGATCAGTGGGTTGAAGGCTCTGGTTCAACAGATATAGGGGCAGATTACACAAGTACAGGCTCAGCTCGTGCAGGTGCAGGGTCAGCTCACATAGGCACAAGCCCAAAAAAATTCAGTGATTGAGCATTATGGACATGCTGAGGCCCTTCTCGATAGATTAGAGAGGACAGTTTTTGGGACCATTACATGAAACACCATTCGAGAAATTCGGTACTCAGCCAAAGAGGCTAAGTATAACTTAAAGTTATATGCGGATCTTGTTCCTATCGGTCAGCGTGCCCTTAGCTACGCACATATTTTGGGTACTAGATTTGGATGAAGTCAGTTGCATATAGAGAGCATGGGGATCACCAGTCCAGCTCGTAGGGATCTGGATACCGGTCCATCTGGGGGAGTAGCAGGAGGTTCAACAAGGTCTACCACTTCAGGAGGGAGCACAATTTAGATTTATGTGTCTTATTATTATTTTGATGTATACACGCCTCCTTTGAATACATTTGATGATTCCTGCCATTTTTTGATGTATCTCTCATATTTTGTGATATCATTGTACACTAGACATTCATTATTTTTTAGTATATGAGATGCAATGAAGATTATTGGCGGATGTTGTCTATATTCTTTTATGGTGTGATTGTGCATTATTTACATGATGGAGGCATTTACTTTACATGTTTTATTTGACCTATATGGATATATGCATTTGTGTGATTCGATGGTCCTATAAAGTGTTGCTTATGATTTTGGATTATGATATGCACGATATCCATGTGACCTATGATTCTTTATGTGATGTTTACTTGATTATGAGATGCATGATGATGATTTTTACAATAATGATGATGTGATGATCTATGTTATGACTCGTGTAATGATGATGATCTACTACGTGATGCATTTTATGATATGATGATATGATACATGATATGAGATACTTATGAACACTTGATGCTTGATGCTTATGCATGTATGATTTGATTATGTACAATGAGAATGATATGAAATGAATTGAAATGCAATGTGATGTAATGATTAATGGAATAGAATGTCTAATGAATGAAATGTGAAATGATGTGGATAATGATTAATGAAATGCAATACTTTACAAAAATGTGATGATGTATTTGAATGATGTATGTAATATATGGATTAACTAAACAAATGACATAATATATAATGATGAGAATATAATGCTTTAATGGTTTGAAATGAATTAAAATGCACTGAGGAGATGATAAAATGTCACTAAATGAATGTAACTATGTACAAATGACTTATGTAATACTTAATTAAATGCAACTACTTAATAAAGTGATGAATGAGAATGATGATTAGTGAAGTGAAACACCTATCATGAATAATTACAATGATGAAATGCAAACTAATAAAGTGATATGAAATGAAATGCCATGGAGATGAATTGGTTGTTTTTGTTAATGTCCAATTCACTCGATCCCTTAATAAGAGAGATAAAATCATTTTAAAACCTCAAGCCTTGGAAAAGTAATGCAGGATAAAATGCTCATGCAAGACACAATATGGATGCAATCTATCTTAAATATGCAAAAGCTAATTAATGCAATGTTGTCATCTGGTCGGCCATTTTGTCATGCTTTTTATCATCATTGAGCCTTTAAAATGTTGTAAGTTAGTATAAACATCAATGGTATAATTAGACCATGATGACCTAAATACTACTTACATAGATCTTGATATTGCAAGTTAATACAAGCATCAAGGTCTAATTGAACCAAGATGACCTGAGTATTGTTTGCATAAAACAAACAAGAGTTAATCATTGTCCTATGCAAATCCAAACTGTCCTTGATGATACTTTGCTAATCATGTCCTGTGACAAATTTACACAATACTAATTATTAACTCACAAACAACAGACAAAGAAAATATCATGCTCCTTCCTTGCTCCTCTAGTTCAAAACATCCTTGAGTCACTCAGGAGGCATGATAACAAAAATAAAGATACAACAGTTGAACATTCCTACTATAGTGATCAAATCGTAATTCAGAAGAAAAATCCATTGAATTTTTTGTTTATTGATGTTGAGTTTGATAGTTGTTTTCCCAAAATTTTGATCAATGTCCAATGTTGAATTTAGTGATCGTTGTTTCACAATTGTTGTCTCATTGTTGTTTGTTTTTTGTTTTGAACTCAATGTAGATTGTCCTAACTAGGTTAAGGATTTTGCCTCCAGTCCAGAAATAAACCTTTATTGTGGATATATACAATGATAGCGGATTTGGATGAAAGTAGAAATATGCTTGCACTAATAGATGGAAGAGCTAGTTCACAAATAGTGTCTATTTCCAGGTTTAAACTATTTGTTTTATTGCACTTTTTTTCATATTTGATTTTTTTGTATTTTTATGTATTTTTATTTTATTTTATTTTTTTGTATTTTTGTATTTTTGTATTTTTTGTATTTTTCTGATTTTTATGCTAGGAATGTAAATCAATTAATTAATTATAACATCTAACACACATCAATGAGATATTATATCAAAGAGTTAATTAATAAACAAAGCAAAAGAGTACTCCCCAATGGCATCCCATTGTCCTCTATCTCCAAGGACCTTATTGGTTTGTTGATTTGGCTCTCAACAACATGGACCTCCAAGATGACAACTTGAAGAATGAATAACTATATTATGATCCTATGATCTACATGATTGCTATGATATGATGAAACAAACATTATGCTAAATGCAAATAGATGTTGATATGCTAAATGTACAAACTAAGGATGTTGTTGTACTAAATATGTATACTAAATTATAGAATGCAAGATTGAGGATGCAAGATTAAACATTAAAGACTCAAATTAAGGATCCTTCATGAATGAAAAATGGGGGCATTTATAACTTTTTTTGAAGGTATGAGCCTAGGCAACAAGATTCGACGATCTAGATTCCGCCTAGAGAGATGAAGAAGTTAGGATAGGCTTGAGGAGATATGACATTGTCATTCTTGGAAGGACAAGTGGCAAGGGAATCTCTAGCGAATGCCACACATGCTCTAAGAGAGGGCAAGTGGTGTGGAGGAGAAGAACATGTGGCAAAGATGTCACGTGTCCTTATGAGGAGAGAGACACTCTATGGGAGGTTAGGATAGAGGAAGTTTGAAGGGATAAGGTTAGTTCAACCCAAGGTTAGATGGTAGGTTATATTAGAGGGGGGTTAGGTTGGGTAGTTTAGAATAGGAAGCATGTGATCAATTTGAATTAAAAATTCAAATTAATTGGGAGGGATAATTAAATAAGACAGATTAATTAAATTTACTCATTTAAATAGGAAAATGAAGAAAATGATTTATGATGGGAAGAATTAGGGAAAATGAACTATATAAATAAATTATTAAATTTATTTGTAAGTATAAAAATTAAAGATCTATTAATTAAATAAATCGTATTTAATTAATTCTCTATAGACCAATTTTTAGTGTATACACTATCAACTCCATAGCTCGAACCTAAATTCACTACCTCTAGTAAAATAGCAATGGATCTAGATCTTTGAGACCACGTTGTCATTGGTCAATCTCCACCCCTCCTTGTGAATATTGTTTGGCCTTTTGATGGCCAAACAATATATTTTAACACATCATAATATGCACAAACGACAGTGATTGTTTTTGAGATATTGGGTAGGTTGATATGGAAAAAATGGCATATGAATCAAAACTTGGAACTAAATAATCTCCACAATAATAAAATATGAATGATATGTGTTTTGTGGGCTTCATCTGTTACAACTGTAATCACAACCACCGTATCCAGTACTTTCAAATGCAACTGACAGAGGGCATCCATATTTATTAGTTGACAACAATTCATGTGATGTTCATCCATCTAATCTTCTATATATTGCAATCAGTTTGTAATTTGTATTCACTCTCTTTGGTAGAGTCCAACTCGGCAAAGCTGCAAAGCTCTAAGGATAAGTCAATATTTCATGATGTTTGATATGATTTCTAAGGATAAGTCAATATTTCATGATGTTTGATATGATTTCTAAGGATAAGCCAATATTTCATGATGTTTGATATGATAACTCTGCAAAGCTCTAAGGCTATGCTATTGACTCCACATAAATAGCTATTGAACATATGGAAGTCAATCTCTATGTAAAAGTTCTCCAAATTCAAGAGTGAGGGAAAAAGAAGTTGCAACTGTCAAGCTATAAGTTCTTCATGACCAAACAATTTTCGCTTAGTCCCAACAAAGTGTGATTTTGCCCAAAAAAAATGCTTCTAATAGCGATGATTATTTGACTTCATGCAACTCTCATGATAGAACTATGTATCCAATAACCTAGATGCAAGAAGGAATATGCAATCACTATTCCAATACCATGTTGGGAATTTAGCCAAAATCAAAATACACAACGTTCTACAAATGAAACCAAACTAGCACAAATAGAAATATCTATCAGATACAATGGGATTGTACATAATGTATATAGAAATCTTGCATATATAGGAAAGTTAGATGAGACATTAAAGTTGGCTACAACATTTGACTAACCATCCAAATATGGGACACTTGTGAGATCACTTGACTAGTGTGTGAGAAAGTGGCAAGTGTGTATGCACTAGGTGTATTACTAAGCGAGGACACATGTCTCAACCAAATGAAGTGAGGCAACAGACTATAAGTTCGGAAGTGGACACTCAAATAGTGTGAATAGGACCATCTCTAGATATTCGATAAACTAACTTGTAAAGCGGAAAATCGAACCCTAGGTGTTCTCCCCCACTCCAAGGAGAAAGGGGGTCACTAGGATTGACGGTTTTCACTTAGGAGGGACTTTACATTCAAAAGAGGGGTTGAAACCCACAAGATCCAATCCCACACAATGCAAGATTGGATTCTAAATGAGTTTCAAGGGCTGAGACATCAAGGATACCCTCTTTTGTAAAGAATGTAGATAGAAGATTGAACTAGGAATGTATGTAGAAGCAAGAAAGATTTGCTTATAAACGGAGATAGGAATATAGGATGAAGCTGCGGACCTGGAATTAGCAGTAAAATGTCGAGATGATGCTATTCTGCAAATTTGAGTGAAAGTTGACGGGATGATTGCGCCCGGCGTGCACACGGTCCTCCGAAAAATCCACGAAATGAAGGGGGATCTGTTCGTCTCTGCACAAGGATTCCAAATCTTCAATTACAGCCGCGTACCTGCAACCTACACACAAAAAAGAGAGGACGATTGGGGGGTTAGGGATTAGGGGTTTGCCCTTAGGTCAAACCCTGGTTTTGGAATTAACCAAGAAATGAGAATGCTGTAAATGTAAATGTTTGTAATGTAAACAAGTACTGATACCTTGTTGTAAGAATGTTTGTATTCTTACATGCGAAGGTGTAAATGTTGTTGTATGTTGTATGTTGTATGTGGTATGTGGTATGTGGTATGTGATCTCCTCCTCAATGGTTGAATCCTTGTCTTGAATGCAACACCTAGCCTTGAATGGAGACTTAGAATGCTCAATTGCTTGAAGGAATGCTTGAATGCTTGAATGTTTGAATATCACTTCCGCCTTTTTTCCATCTACCAAAATGGGAGAGGAAATGTAGTTTATATACTTGCCAATTAGGGTTGAAAGACTGATTTTTCCCGACCTTAGGCCGACTAGGAAACATTATTTTCCAATTTGCAAACTTAAAGACCCGATGCCCAAAAGAGACCGGGCCCAAAATAGGGCCAGGGACCAGGGCGCTGGGCACCATGGTCCTGGGGGACCAGGGCGCTAGGCGCCATGGTCCTGAAGGAATAAGGCGCTGGGCGCCATGGTCCCACCTCCAGGGACAGCAAGGTGCAAGGAGGATCAGGCCAGGGTGCTGAAAAATGCAGTTTTTGGTGTCATGAACAAGTTTCGGGGTCTCCATTCAGGTTTAGTGTTGCGTCGCCATCGTGAAGACCCAAATGCAGTCGAAATTGCAAGTGTCGCAATTTTAGGACGCTACATTTAGCCCCCACTTTAGCGGGAGTATAAGCGTACGCCAATACTTCCGGTAAAGTACAAGGAAACAATATTGAAAAACTTTCACCACGTCAAGAAGGCAAGATATACCAAGCCCCCAGTGGACTAAGGATCTTACGACTTCGATTGACAAAGTAAAAGGGAAGATCACAAGGGAGAACCATGACTGTCAGTAGTAAGGTTCCCTCACTATGAGTCATGCAGGAAAGATATCAAAAATTTTCAAGGCAAAGCTAAGTTCGCCAAGAAATTTTCAAGTATCTTGAAGAGATATGAACGGGGATGTATGCCCCCCTACGTTAAAGCGATTGCACACGCCTCATCGGGGGTGATTGCTTTAAGGTAGTGATACATATAGGAAATGAGAAGGAAAGGAGCACGTTATCACAAGGATTTAGCCCCCAAGTGTGAGATAAGCCCAAGGATAATAGACACAAAACACAAAGCACGAGGTGACTTCGCTTTCCTTGGGGTCAGTATGTTGTATGATAATTCATGTATATCATATGTATGTATGCATAATTGTTCTTCATTCCCCAAGCAAGGAAGGTCACCTAGAAGAAGGGAACACATGTGTCTTTTGAGTCAACATGAGAGAGACCAAAAGAGGTCGCAATGCTTTGCATCGTCCTCAAGTAGACAACACTAAGGACAACAAATAGAAGAATGAGAATAACACATAGAAGAAGTAACAAAAGAGAGGAGGAAAGAGTCTGCTGTGCTAATGAACTAGTCTAGCACATCATCTACCCCCCGATCTTGCTGATCAATGTTTCGGGAAGGCATGGAACACGCTAGAGGAGGAACATCCAACACAGCAGATGGAGCTATCACGAGATCCAAACAAGGGCTATGTTCATGTTCCAAGCCACGTTGTTCTTGTCTAGGAGCTAGGATAAGTGCTTTAGAAAATTCGTTAGATAAATGGTTATCGACATCAACATATGCATATTCACTATCAGAATGAAAAGAAGTAACATTTTCATCTATATCATCATCAAGATTTATGAAAATATGATCTTTAACTCGTACAGGATCAAAACCATCATGTATCTTATGTTTAGGAGATTTTGGCTCAATTTCTGGTTGAGGAGAAAATGGAATAATGCTAGCTGAAGGTGTTTTTGGGGATTGCAAAGTTTGAGAAGCAGCTGCCTGAGCTCTAAGACGACGCTTTCGTCGGCGTTCACGTGCAGAACGATTTCGTCTAGTCTTAGTGGGAAGTTGAGAAGATTGAGGAGGAGGAATATTCTCATCCTTATCACTTGGGTGTTTGGGTTGTGGTCTCTTAGGTTGGATAATAGGAAAAGAAGAAGGTCTCTTCTCTCTATAAGAAGAAGGAGGAGGAACTGCTCCATATAAAGGAAGAATATTTGGTTTAGGAAGGAGACCAAGTCCATCATGACGAGGAGGTATAGGTCTACTTTTAGAAAGTTTATTAGGCATAGACATAGTCACATCCATAGGGATGGGTTGGGAATCTTCTTGAGGAAAGACATTAGTTTTATCTTTCAAAGGAAGAACTTCCTTCTCAAGAACGATAGGAATATAAAGTTTGGGTGTTCTAGGTTCACTTAGAGATAGGATCATATCTTTTTTCCACTTTCGATAAGATTTGAAAAGATGATCACTTCGTGGAGGAAGAGATTGGAATTGTTTAGGCCAAAAATAATCAATAGGAATGCTAGAAGTTCTTTCAGCTGGTTTAAAAAGACTATGATTGACAGTAACAACTTCACCATTATGGGGAAATTTCAAACACTTGTGAATAGGAGAAGCAATAGCTTTCATGGAAGATAGCCAAGGATAGCCCAGCTTCACACGAAATTGTTCGGACGATGGAATAATAGCAAAGCTCACATCAAGGGATTTGTTATGGACCTCAATAGGTAGTGTAATAGAACCAATTGCAGGAGAAGAAAATGCATCAAATAATTTCACAACCACATTTGTTTCATCATAGATCACTTGATTCAATTGCAAAGTAAAAAGAAATTCTTCAGTAATGACATTAACCATACAAGAAGGATCAATAAGCACTCCACGGCAAGGTGTATTCTTGACTTTTGCAACTATATATAAAGGACCATCAGGTGCCCTGATAGTTTCACTAGAATCAAAGGTGATGGAAGGTTCTTTAGGGATTTTCTGCTGCTCTACAAAGTTAATCACATTTGGAGTCATAGACACAAGATCATCAGGTGAGACAGAGGAATCATTAGTATCAATCGCATTAGAGGTATGAGAAGGTGATGGATCAGTAGAAATCTGAAGATTTTGGTTAGGAGGAGCTACAGATGTATTGCCTTTATCATTCACACCAGAAATAGAGATAGTATTATTATCAATCAAATCTTGAATTTTACCCTTTAAAGAAAAACATTTTTCAGTATCATGCCCAGGTTGACGATGAAATTGACAAAAGGATTTGTTATCAAAATAGGGTGAGTTAATCTTTGTAGGATCTATTTGCCTTATAGGAGGGAGAGTAAGCACATTTTGTTCCAATAACTTATTCATAATACTATGCAATGATTCATTCAAAGGAGTAAACTTTCTTTCTTTCTTGAAAAACTTAGAAATAGGAGGCACACCTGATGCTGCATTCACATTGTTGTTGATGATGTTTTCATTGAATTTAATGGACTCTCTGTTCGGTTTAAACTTCCCAAATGGTTGTTGACTACTATCACCCTTATCACTCGGAGCCATTGGATTTGCTTGTTCCATTTGACTCACAGTCAGTTGATAATTGTGAAGAGTTGCACACAACTGTTGGAAAGAAGTAAACTCAGAAAACAGAAGTTTTTCTCTAATATCTTTTTGTAAATTAGAAATGAAGATTCTTTGAATATCATTGTCAGGCACAGGAAAAGAAATTTGGGCATACAAATGCTTATATCTATCAATGAAATCAGTCACTTTTTCTTTAACACCTTGTTTACAATGCATTAAATCAATCAAAGTAACTTTAGGACTTATATTGTTTTGAAATTGTTGAATGAAAGCATTTGCAAGTTGTTCGAAAGAAGTAATAGAATAAGAAGGCAACGAGCAATACCATTGTAGGGCCTTATCTCTCAATGTTCTAGTAAACAGTTTTGCAAGCAACCTTTGGTCATAAGCAAAATCAGTACATATTGTTTGAAAAGTCTTAACATGTGTTAGAGGATCACCCTTACCATTATAAAGCTCCAAATGCGGAATTTCAACATGTTTAGGGGGGATAGCTCGAACAATGTCAAGAGAAAGTGGGCTCGCAACATCAAATGTGGGCACACTAAACTTAGATTGATTCATAGAGGCAATTTGTTGCTGTAAAGAAGAGATAGTTTGTGCAAGATTGTTAATGGTCGCTTCAGTCGAAGAGTTCATATTAGATGCGTTAGATTGAGATGGAGGTGTTATGTTATTGAAAGAAGGTAGAGAGTAAGGTGGTGGGACACTATGATAGTTAGTCATAGGAGATGACTGGAAAGGAGGTACACTACAAGGAGAAATGGAATGGTTAAATGAATTGCCCCCTTGCGCTATGTTCATTTGTGGAGATGTAATAGGAACACTCATTGAAGGAATGAATGAAGAAGTCGGATTAAATGAAGAAAGAGGGTTAATTGAAGAAGAAGGATTGCCCCCATAACTGGTGATCATAGGAGGAATGTCTTGTATTGAAGTAGTCATTATGTTTGATGTAAAAGTAGGTATACTAGCAATAGAAGTTGTCAAAGGAATAGAATGATTGTCTTTAGTAGGAGGTTGTGTATAACCCAAAGTTTCGGCACAACTCTTCATAGGCATCACATTTGAATCCACAATGTGTGCAATACCACGCAAAATATCAATTCCATTCTTATCACTTTGAAGCATACGTTTTAGACCCTCAATTAAAGGAAGAGCTTGACTATCAGGGTATTCTTGAGACATCCATTGTCGAAAATCATCAAATTGGTTATCCAATTTCGAAAGTTGTTCTTCAGAAACCTCATGGAGAGCTTCTTCATCATTAGGAGGATTAGAGGAATTACCCATGTCCTCGTTAAAAAGGCCATTCAAATTAGGTTCCATCTCCTCAGTAATTAAACCTTGGAAAGACTTAATTCTAAGGCTTCATCTAACGGGAATAGTGTAAGTAGGGCTTATTGTTGTAAAACTCATGCACTAAAGAGAGAGAGAGAGAAAATTTTGAATTTTAGAGGTAGCAAATTTCAATAAAATCAGCCAATCTCCTAGATTTAAGCTGTTAAATACAATCAGGACAATCTCCCGAAATTTCAGAAAAAAATGTCAGGGACCGTGGCGAACGGAGTGCACACGGTCCTCACAACTTTTTTCAAAATTTTTAGGGATGAAAGTTATGATGATTTTAGAGCTAATCTGAAAAAATTGAGTGATTTTATGATCTGTAGATAGGCCAAATTAAAGTTGTAATCTCAAAATTGAACCCTACCAAGATTGTTGAAAAATGTAAAATTTGAATTTTGAAAAAGAGAGGGAAACTGAAATTTTGAATTTTATGATTTTAGAGGGAATACCAAAAGCAATGCAGGTTTTGAAATTTAAAAATTGACTCAATTTCACGCAAAATTCAATTTTGAAAGTGGAAATCAAGGTTGTTGTAATTAAACATTTAATTTCAAAAGTCACAAATTGCAAAAATCTGAATAAAGCACTGAAATTCCGAATGAATGCCAACACACTTTTCAGATTTAGGATAGTAAGAAGCACAATTTTGACATGAATTTCAGTTTCAACAATTTTTGAATGATTATAAGCCTTAATCCAAGCAATCACTAGACTAACTTTGACTTTAATTTTGAAAGTGTTAGAATTGATGAAATCAGCCAAAATTCTGGATTTTAGCAGAAAAATACAGTAAGATCTAGCTCCCGAAATTTCAAAAAAAATGTCGGGGACGATGGTGCTCGGGGCGCACACGGTCCTCGCAACTTTTTTCCAAATTTTCAGGGATGAGAGATATTATGATTTTGTTGCGGAATCCAAAGTTACAGCCGACTTGGAAGTGTTTTAATCAGTGAAATCATCAGTCAAAGGCTGAATCAAGAGGGTTTTAAAAATTAGGGTTTTGACACTTAACCACTTAATTTTCAAAATTAAAGCAAAGATATGATTTGACAATTTGCAGTAGAAGGGTAGATCTGAAACAAGCATTAACAATTAAACATTTCACAAGCTCAATTACTAAAAAGAAAATTTTAGGGTTTTTATGCAATTAACCTCTAAAATTTGCAAAAGATCAAACATGAAAATGTAATTAAGGAAGCAAATTTTTCAGATCTAACCATGAATAATCAGAATTAGGATGTTCACGTCGGGTTCACCAAAATGTAAAGCGGAAAATCGAACCCTAGGTGTTCTCCCCCACTCCAAGGAGAAAGGGGGTCACTAGGATTGACGGTTTTCACTTAGGAGGGACTTTACATTCAAAAGAGGGGTTGAAACCCACAAGATCCAATCCCACACAATGCAAGATTGGATTCTAAATGAGTTTCAAGGGCTGAGACATCAAGGATACCCTCTTTTGTAAAGAATGTAGATAGAAGATTGAACTAGGAATGTATGTAGAAGCAAGAAAGATTTGCTTATAAACGGAGATAGGAATATAGGATGAAGCTGCGGACCTGGAATTAGCTGTAAAATGTCGAGATGATGTTGTTCTGCAAATTTGAGTGAAATTTGACGGGACAATGGCGCCCGGCGTGCACACAGTCCTCCGAAAAATCCGTGAAACGAAGGGGGATCTGTTCGTCTCTGCACAAGGATTCCAGATCTTCAATTATAGCCGCGTACCTGCAACCTACACACAGAAAAGAGAGGACGATTGGGGGGTTAGGGATTAGGGGTTTGCCCTTAGGTCAAACCCCGGTTTTGGAATTAACCAAGAAATGAGAATGCTGTAAATGTAAATGTTTGTAATGTAAACAAGTACTGATACCTTGTTGTAAGAATGTTTGTATTCTTACATGCGAAGGTGTAAATGTTGTTGTATGTTGTATGTTGTATGTGGTATGTGGTATGTGGTATGTGATCTCCTCTTCAATGGTTGAATCCTTGTCTTGAATGCAACACCTAGCCTTGAATGGAGACTTAGAATGCTCAATTGCTTGAAGGAATGCTTGAATGCTTGAATGTTTGAATATCGCTTCCGCCTTTTTTCCATCTACCAAAATGGGAGAGGAAATGTAGTTTATATACTTGCCAATTAGGGTTGAAAGACTGATTTTTCCCAACCTTAGGCCGACCAGGAAACATTATTTTCTAATGTGCAAACTTAAAGACCCGATGCCCAAAAGAGACCGGGCCCAAAATAGGGCCAGGGACCAGGGTGCTGGGCGCCATGGTCCTGAAGGACCAGGGCGCTGGGCGCCATGGTCCCACCTCCAGGGACAACAAGGTGCAAGGAGGATCAGGCCAGGGTGCTGAAAAATGCAGTTTTTGGTGTCATGAACAAGTTTCGGGGTCTCCATTCAGGTTTAGTGTTGCGTCGCCATCGTGAAGGCCCAAATGTAGTCGAAATTGCAAGTGTCGCAATTTTAGGACGCTACATAACTAATTTGATAAAGTCACTATTTACACCAACACTAAGTGGGATGGTGTTAAGACTAAGGAGTATTCCTCCTTGATGATAAATCATACTCGGGATTTCCTCTTCCTAAGGGAATAAAGTTGGTTTGATGGATGTGGGTGTATTGTATCAAATTTGTAGTTGATGGTTCTATCGACAAGTACGAGACCCATCTTGTTTCTAAGGTATTTTCTTAGGTTGATGTTATTGATTATTTTGAGACATGTGCTCTTGTTGCCAAGTGGATTCCATTCATCTTGTACTTTCTATTGTTGCATCTCAAGGTTAGTTTGTGTATCAGGTGAATGTAAAGAGAACTTTCTTGTATGATGATCTTTAGGAGGAGATCTAAATGGAGCATCCACATGGTTTTGTGCAAGAATTTTCACTTGTTTTCAAGCTTCATTGTTCATTGTATAATCTCAAACAAGCCCCCAAGGCTTGGTATGAAAAAATAGATAGTTTCTCGCTTTCTTTTGATTTCACATATTGTGATTTTGATCGGATAGTCTATATTCAAAGACATGGTGAGGATATTTTGGTTCTTGTGTGAGCTATGTGATGACATTATTCTCATGGGGAGTTCCTCTTTCATGATTCATAGTACTTGATAAGCTTTAATGGAGCATTTTGATATGAACAACCTTGGTCCCTTGCATTACTTCCTTGGTCTTTAAGTTTATAAACCTTCTAAAGGGATTTATATCTTATATCAAAATCATTCTCTTGCTTTTTTCAAGCCTTCCCCCACTCATTTTTAGTCAAGTTTTGTTGTCTACTAGGTGCACTACTCCTTTAGTTGAAGCTACTTTGTAATTATAGTTCGTTGGCACCCTTTTGTACTTGACACACAATCATCTCGACATTTCCTTTATAGTTGGAATTATCTTTGATTTCTCATAGGATCCTCATGAGAGTCATTGGAAGGTAGATAATCCTATCTTGAGGTACATCCAAGTCACAACACATTTTGAGATTCACTACACATCAAGAACTTCTTAGATTGTGGGCTTCACTGACTAAGGTTGGGCCAACAATGTCAATGATTGGAAGTCTACTTCAAGCTTTGTCTTTTGTCTTGGTTTTGATCCAATTACATGGTCTTACAAAAATAAAACAACTATTGCATTATCGAAAAAGGTTGAGTATCAAGGTGTCATCTTGGCTAGTTAGGAGGTTCTTTGGCTTCATCAGTTTATAGTTGAGTTTGGCTTTCCTTCTAATCATTCAAGGGGAGTACTCTTTTGTGTGATAATTAGAGTTATATTAATATATCTCACAACCTTGTGAAGCATCAACATACCAATCATATTTATATCAATTTACACTTCATCGAGTAGCACATCCAAGATGGTGTTCTCAATTTCAAGTACTTTCCTACAAAGCAATAGGTTGTAGAATATTCACTAAACCTTTGGTATTTCAATGTTATCTTTAGTTGAGATCGATGATCGAGGGGAATGAATTTGTCCTTGGGGGGTCTTCATGAGTCCACCTTCCTTTAATTTTTTATTTATCTCTTTTTGGAGAGTATTTTTCTCCCATGCATTTTTTTTCCTTTTCTCCTTTTGTGAGAGATTGTCTGTGTATGGGTACCAAATTAGGCCTTGTTTTTGGGATCCATCTTTGCATTGTCCCCCTAAGTTGCACTTAAGGGGCCCAATGTTGGTGTGAGTAAGGTTATGTACCTATCTAATTCATTAGTGGAGACCTATTCACATGTCAAGTTTACTCAAGACCTAAGAATCTTTCTGGAACTATTAGTTGTCTAGATAAGATCTTATCTTATCTTATCTTATTTAATTTTTGGGTCCTAGACATTTAATATTTGTTTTATTTAGTTTCCCATATCATACAATTAAGACACGTGTCATGATCTTGTCTATTCCTATCTCACTCCTTGTCTATACAAGTTGTTAGAATATTTAATCTTTACTTGGCTTAGGTTTATTTGTATTTAGTTTAGGATATTCCTCTGGAATTCTTACATGTAATTTGTCCTCTAGTACATGTGTGAGGACAAGTCATTTCTTTTATTTTCCTTTATTAAGGAATATTAGATTTCCTCCATAAGAGGATGTGGACACATGGCACACACATTTTATGAATGGTGGCATTCATAGATTTGGGAGTTACTTTGTAACTCCTCTCCTCATCTCTATTTAAGAGATGTTTCCTCTCTCATTTCTTCTTAATGATGTTATTGTAAAAGACTCTCTCTCTCTCTCTCTCTCTCTCTCTCTCTCTCTCTCTCATTTTAGGCATTGCCTCATTCATAATATCACAAGGGGTTTTTCTTTGCTTTTCCCCTTTCAAAAGTTCTTGTGCCTCCTTCTTCACATTTGGGTGATTGCTCCAAGGTTTTTGCATTTCTCTTGGTAACATTTACTTCATCAATAAACTTACTTGGATTTTGTTTTTCTTTCCTTGCTCTTGTATTTTCTTTCATGGTATCAGAACGGGTTCTAATCCATGTTTCAAGTTGAGATTGATGAAGGTTACCATTTTGTGGAGTTCACCTTCTTGGAGGCATTCTTGAGAGGAGAAGAAGTTCTTTCTCAAATATTTTATACTGTGCAGGTTTTTATTTCAGATTTTAATTTTTTTTTCAAACTTGTTAACAAGTTTGCCTGCAGGTTCAATCTTCTTAGATTCTACTTTTTTTTTTAAAATAAGCTTTGGAAGGCTTGTCGCCAAAGTTTCTTCTTTATGGTTTAAAGTTGTGGCTTTGGAAGGCTTGCCGCCAAAGTTTCTTCTTTTTGCTTTAAAGTTGTGGTTTTGGAAGGCTTGCCACCAAAACTCCATTTCTAACCTCTTTCCCTGCATTCTATAATTTATATTTATCAGTTTGGAGGGCTTGCCGCCAAAACATTTTGCATTATTCAATTGCTTCTCAGTTTTTTTGCAAGTTCTAAAATTTTATTTCACTTGCAAATTATTGTTGGTTTATATATTTTCTAACAATTTATGTTTGCAGATTCAAAAAAAAATAAAAAAATTATTTTTCTCTGTTGTAGTAATTTTGTTTTTTATATTATTTCAATCTTTTGTTAAATCTTTCATCTTTCTGTTTAAATCTGTTTAAAATAATTCTGTTAAATCTAAATTTATTTCATTATAAATATGAATCTATCTATTTCATTTACTTCAACCTCTGTATTTTCTAACTGCTTCTTGTGCAGACTTTAATTTCAAAGATCTCTGGTTTCGATTTCAGAATCAATTTTATTAGATCTCTGTTATTACTTGCCCCTAGTCTGCAGCAAAAAAAATCAGATTTAAAAATATCGTCCTCCTCTAACGTCTCTTGTTCACTCTTCAACTTGCTTCGTGTAACGTCTCTGCATGTTCTTGATATATATTATCATTTAGTCTATGGGGAATCTTTGTTTGTCACGTTTTCTCTCTGATTTTACTGTTATTACCTGCCCTCAGTCTGCATTTTATTTTGTTCTGGTTCATATCCTTTCCTGCAATCTATGTTTTAACGCCTCTGCCCTTTCATCTATGTCGTATCGTTTCATTGCTTACGTTTAATTCATTTCTCTTAAAGTATCGTTTTCTGCACTTATAAAACTTTAAACTTCATTTTCTTAATCTCACGTATAAAGTTAAGTTTTCAAAAAAAATAAAGTTTTAAGTATATTTAAAAAGTTAAAAAAAGTTATACACTTTTTAATATATAAAAAGCTTTAAATAGTTTATATTAAAAGTTTGAAAAGTTTATAACCTTTTTATTTAAAATAACAAATTTAATTAATATATATATAAAGTTTTTTAATATAATTTTTTTAATTAATAAAGATTTAAAGTTTTTTTTAATATTAAGTTTTTTTTAATAATTATTATTGAAATTTTTAAGTCAAGGAGGTTAATTTTTTATTTTTTAATTAACCATTCTTTTGCTATCATGTCTACTTTAATTCCTGAAATTAAGTTAAATAGTAGTAATTATCATTCATGGAAAACACATCTCTTTTATTTTTCGTTTCAAACGCCTTTTGGATGTTGCTACTGATAAAACCTCTGAGCCCACTACAACTGCTCCTCAAGCCGACCAAAATAGGTGGAAGGCTCAAAATAAGGAAGCACTTGGTTTAATTGGTATTTCAATGGTTGCCGATTTGTATGTTCTAATTGGAAATTGTACAAAAGCGTATGAAGCTTGGGAAATTTTAAAGACAACTTATGATAGCTCAAATGAATCCCGAAAAATTCAGCTTCAAGATCAACTTGAAGATCTCAGGCATACAGATTTTAAAACTATGGATGAATTCTTATTAAAGTTTGATTATGTTAATAGTCAATTAACTGGTTTAGGAGTTACTCTAGCTGATTTACGTTTAATTCATCTTATTCTTAAAAACTGCCTTCCTCGTCAATTCAACAATTTATTACGAATATTCATGCTCAACTTGATATTCCCAGCTTAGCTACTCAATTAACTTATGATATTTTTCGTAATCTATTACGTCAAGAGGAAGCTAAATTAATTCAATTTGGTACTCTTAAAAGTAGTGAACATGCTTTTATGTCTAAAAACCAAAATCATAATAATAATTTTAGATCCAATAATAATAATCATAATCATAATAATAATCACAAAACTTCTCATTATCAATCTCATTCTAAATCCTATCATAATAATAATCATAATAATACGTACAATAATCAAAGGAATAATTCTCAAACAAGACCCCATTGCACATATTGTGGGAAAGATGGTCATATTACTAATAATTGTTTTAAGAAGCAAAATGGTAAAAAGCCCATGAATCAAAATAATCAAAATAATCAACAACATAAACCTCATTATAAGAAAGGTAATAATAATGTAATTCATCTCGTCATGCATTTACATGTACTTATAATGTTTCTCAACCACTTGAGTGGATTATTGATTCTGGTGCATCTCAACATGTTACTTCTCATAAAGAATGTTTTGAATCTTTGCATCTTGATACTTCCAATATTCTTGTTCAATTAGCTAATAATCATAGTTGCAAAGTTGAAGCTATTCGTGATGTGAATGTTCCTAATGGGAAATTACATGATGTTCTTTATGTTCTTGAATTAAAATCAAATTTGATTTCAGTTTCTAAACTTTGTCAAGATTATAAGATTAAATTTTATTGGGGCATGTGTTATATTATTGATCGAAAAACTAATCATGTTATTGTTACTGCTAAAATGGATAGTGATAACTTATTCAAGTTCTATGAATTTGCTCCTACAACGTATTCTTTGCTTACTGCTGTTGATTTTACTATATGGCATGAAAGAATTGGCCATCTCAATTCTGATTATATTTCATTGATGCAAAAAGCAAATATGTTTGATGGATTGCCTAGTATTGTTCCTTCTCAAATTGTTTGCAATGGTAGCATGAGTGGTAAGATGCATAGGGAACTCTTTCCTCATGGTCAATCTTGGAGGGCATATACTAAATTGCATCTAGTTCATAGTGATCTGGAGAATCCCTCCATCCAAGGTTCAAGGTATGCTCTTACCTTTGTTGATAATTTTTCAAGGAGAAAATGGATATATTTCCTTCATAGTAAGGATCAAGTGCTTGATGTGTTTACTGAATTTCATATGTTTGTAGAAAGACAATTTGGTTCTAAAATTAAGATTCTTCGTACTGACAATGGGAGAGAATATGTCAATAATGCATTTAATGCTTATTTGAAATCTTTTGGAATTAAACATGAGCTTACCATTCCTTATACACCACAACAAAATGGTGTGGCGGAACGGAAGCATAGGACCATTGTGGAAATGGCCAGATGTTTATTGCATGCAAAAAATATGGATTACAAGTTTTGGGTTGAAGCTATGGCTTGTGAAACTTATTTAATTAATAGAACACCTACCAAAGCCTTAAAGGATAAAACTCCTGAAGAAGCTTGGTCTGGTAGAAAGCCCAATTTGCAGAATTTAAGAATTTTTGGTTCCATAGCTTATGTTCACAAACCTAAAGAGAAAAGAAAAAAATTAGATGCTAAATCTTCTCCTTTTATTTTTGTTGGTTATGATGAAAATACTAAAGGTTATAGAGTTTACAATCCTATTACTAACAAGGTAAAAGTTGCAAGATATGTTTGTATTGCAGAAAAAGGCATTCATGATTGTTCTAAAGTGGAGGATGATGAACTTGCTCAAAGCACAGTTGTGCTTGTGGAGGACCAACCTCCTTCTCTTAAACCTACTCCTAATGCATATCTTCCTATTCCTTCTAGTGATAGTGATGATGATAATAATAACTCCACTCCTTACGACTCTTCTTCTAGTGATGAATCCATTACTTCTAAAAGAAGACCTAAATGATTTAAATCTTTAATTCAAGATAGTGATGAATACTTAGCTAGAATGGATAGAATTCAAGCTAGAAGAGTTAATTATTGTAATTATGCTTTAATGACTACTATTATGAATTCTAATAATTCTAAAACATTTGATCAAGCTAAAAATCAACCACATTGGCAAAAAGCAGTGAAGGAAGAATATGATACTTTAATTTCTAACCAAACTTGGGATTTAGTTCCCTTGCCTCATGGTAAAAATATTGTTTCTTGCAAATGGCTTTATAAAACTAAATTGAATGCTAATAATCAAGTTAGTAAATTTAAAGCTAGATTAGTTGCTAGAGTTTTTTCTCAAATTGAAGGCTTAGATTATACTGAGACTTTTGCTCCTGTTGCTAAAATGCCTACAATAAAACTTGTGCTTTCTTTGGGTTCTAGAATGAATTGGCCTATTCACCAAATGGATGTTAAAATTTCTTTTCTTAATGGTGATTTACATGAGGAAATTTATATGTCTCAACCTCCTAGTTTTATTAAAGAAGGTAATGCACACTTAGTTTGTAAATTAAAGAAATCAATTTATGGTTTAAAGTAATAGTTTGTAAATTAAAGAAATCAATTTATGGTTTAAAGCAATCTCCTAGGGAGTGGTATTCAAATATTAATGCATTATTTCTTTCTCAAGGCTTTATTAGAAGTAAAAATGATCCTAACTTGTATATTAAACATAGTGAAGATGATATTATCATTATTATCTTGTATGTAGATGATTTGATTCTTACTTCAAGTTCCAATACTTTGATTTCTGATATTAAGTTTCAACTTAATCAAAAATTTCAAATGACTGTTTTAGGTCTTTTACATAATTTCTTAGGAATGCAAATTTGGCAAACCTCTAAAGGAATTTTCTTATCTCAAAGTAAATATGCTCACCATGTTTCAATTCCTATTGAATTAGGCACTAAGTTAATGCTTGATATGCAAACTCTTCTTGTAGATCCTACTTTGTATAGACAATTAGTTGGAAGTTTGAATTATTTAACTCTTACTAGGCCGGATATTGCTTATAGTGTTGGTTTGGTTTCAAGATTCATGTCTAAACCTCAGCAAACACACTTTAAAGTTGCTAAAAGAATTTTAAGATATATTAAAGGAACTATTAATGTAGGTTTGTTTATGATGCAAATTCTGATTTTACTTTAAGCGGTTTTACTGATTCCCATCTAGGTGGAGATCCCAATGATGGGAAATCTACTTGTGGTTATTGTTTTTTTGTTGGTTTAGGAGCAATTTCTTGGAATAGTAAAAAGCAACAATCTTCCTCTCTTGGATCCATTGAAGCTGAGTACAAAGGATGCACTAATGCTTCCAAAGAAGCCTTGTGGCTTAGAAGACTACTTGAAGATTTGGGTCTACCTCAACACGAACCAACTCCATTGTATTGTGACAACCAAAGTGTCATTGCCTTGGCTAAAAATCTAGTTTTCCATGCAAGGACAAAACACATTGCTCTCCAACACCACTTTATTAGAGAACAAATTGAAGACAAGCAAGTTTCACTCCTCTATTGCAAGGGGGAAGACCAAGTTGCAGATATTTTGACCAAGCCACTTTGTAAAGAAAAGTTCCAATTTCATTGTAAAAATCTTGGATTACAACCCATTGAAGGGTTTGATGTAAACTCCCCAAGTAAAGCTTAAGGGGGGGTGTTAGAATATTTAATCTTTACTTGGCTTAGGTTTATTTTTATTTAGTTTAGGATATTCCTTTGGAATTCCTACATGTAATTTATCCTCTAGTACATGTGTGAGGACAAGTCATTTCTTTTATTTTCCTTTATTAAGGAATATTAGATTTCCTCCATAAGAGGATGTGGACACATGGCACACACATTTTATGAATGGTGGCATTCATAGATTTGGGAGTTACTTTGTAACTCCTCTCCTCATCTCTACTTAAGAGATGTCTCCTCTCTCATTTCTTCTTAATTATGTTATTGTAAAAGAGCCTCTCTCTCTCTCTCTCTCTCTCTCTCTCTCTCTCTCTCTCTCTCTCTCTCTCTCTCTCTCTCTCTCTCTCTCTCTCTCTCTCTCTCTCATTTTAGGTATTGCCTCATTCATAATATCACAAGGGGTTTTTCTTTGCTTTTCCCCTTTCAAAAGTTCTTGTGCCTCCTTCACATTTGGGTGATTGCTCCAAGGTTTTTGCATTTCTCTTGGTAACATTTACTTCATCAATAAACTTACTTGGATTTTGTTTTTCTTTCCTTGCTCGTGTATTTCCTTTCATAAGCAAAGACTCTCTTGCATCATGTATCATATTGTATTCTTGATTTGGCAGAATCACATATTCTATTGTTGCTTCTCTCTTTTCTTGTGGAACTTATTTGGTGTTGAAAATTGAAAATATTGGATGATTACTTCAACAAGTCCTTCATTCATCACTTGTACATGATTTCTTTTTACATTTTCTCTTTTAGAGAGAGGGCTTTTCCGTAAGTGTTTTTTCTCCTATACCCTGCTTGTGAGAGATATTTTATACATGGATACCAAAAATGGCCTTATAGTTGAGACTCATCATGCATCATCTTTGTATATTTCCATCCTTGCATTGTTTGTATTGGTTGTTTTTCATTCTAAGTTTCACTTAAGGGGATGTTAGTGTGAATAAGGTTATGTACCTAGCTAATTTCATAGTGGGGTCTTATTCACTTGTTAACTTAAGTCCTAGGTATTTTTCTAGAAGTCTTAGTTGTCAATGGGATCTTATATCATTTAATTCTTGTTTCATGGGTCATTTAACACTTGTTGTAGGTTGTTGTCTCATGTTATTGGATTAAGATACATGTCAAATATTATTTAATCCTATCACTCACCTTTCCTATACTAGAAAGGATATTGTATACTTTTTAATATATCTCATATAAGATCTTAATATAAAGCAAACAAATTTCTTGCATGCTCTCTTGTGGAAGGTTTTTTTTTTTTAGGTGATCATGCACTATTGAGCTAACCTTCAGCTCCTATAGAATATTCCTAAATTATGCTTTATGACCACCACCAACATTTATCTAGCTCTATGGAATCAAATTACTATTTGTTTTTGAGATATTGAGAAAGTTGATATGGACAAAATGACACATGAATAAAAACTTGCAACTCAAGAATCTTCGCAAGAATAAAACATGAATTTTATGTATTTTGTGGACATAATTTGTTAAAAACTGTAATCACAAACATCGTATTCAGTGCATTCACATGTCACAAAAAGAAGGTAGATTGTATTTGATTTTTTTATTAACTTTATCCTATCTTTTCATTAGTATGTACAATTTCTCAAACCTTGAGATGTGATCCATATTTACTAGTTGATAGTAATCCATGTGATGCCCATCCTCTGTAGATGATCCAATCTTCTATATATTGCAATCAATTTGGAATTTGTATTCAATCTCTCAACAAAGTCCAACTCTATGGAATTGTAATGAATAATCTTGGTTTCATGATGTTTAATATGATTTCTATGTTTGTTTTATTCTCCCCCTTATCCTTCATGTTCTAGTTCCACATAAATAACTATTGAACGTATGAAAGCCAATTTCTATGCAAAAGATGTCAAAACCCAAGAATGAGGACAAAAGAAATTGCATAATGGTTTTTTGACCAAACAATTTTCACCCAATCCCATCAAAGTGTGAATTTGCGATAAAAAATGCTTTTAAATAAAAAAAATTCATATAGGAGCAAAAAATTGAAAACAATGAAGTTATCATTATTTTCCAAACAAAAGGTATTTCTTAATTACTTGGACCTTCTGAACTCAATAGAAATGATGTTTTGACTCCATGAAAATCTCAGTATAGAACTATGTATGAAATAACCTAGATGTGAGAAGGAATGTGCAATCACTACTTCGATACCATGTTGGGATTTAGCCAAAGTCAAAATGCACAACCTTCTACAAGTGAAACCAAAATAGCACAAATAGAAATATCTATCAGATACAATGAGAGTGTAAGAAATGTATATAGAAAGCCTTGCATATATAGGAAAGGAAGATGAGGTAGACAAGCTGGATACAACAACTGACTAACCATCCAAACATGGGACACTTGTGAGCTCACTTGACAAGTGTGTGAGAAAGTGGCAAGTGTGTATGCACTAGGTGTATTACTTAGTGAGGACACATGTCTCATCTAGATGAAGTGAAGAAAAAGACTATAATTTCCTAAGTGGACACTCAAGTAGTGTGAATAGGACCATCTATAGGTATGCAATAAGATAACTAATTTGATAAAGTTACTATTTACGCCAACACTAAGTGGGACAATGTTATGACATAAGAGTATTCCTCTTTTGATTCTTGTGCTTTATATGGATGACTTAATTTTCATGGGGAGTTCCTCTTGCATGATTCGTAGTTCTCAGTGAGCTTTGATGGAGCATTTTAATATGAACGACCTTGGTCCCTTGCAATACTTTTGCAGTCTTCAAGTTCATCAATCTTCTAAGGGGATTTCTATCTTCTATCAAAAGTATGTTCTTGATTTTCTTAAGAGATTAGGCATGGCTGATTTCAAGCCTTCCCCCACTCATTTTTAGTCATTTTTTGTTGTTTACTAGTTGCACCACTCCTTCAGTTGATGCTACATTGTATTGGTAGTTGGTTGGCAACCTTTTGTACTTAACACAGTCATCTTGATATTTACTTTACAATTGGAATTGTCTCTCATTTCTCATAGGATCCTCATGAGATTTATTGTAAGGTAGATAATCCTATCTTGAGGTACGTCCAGGTCACAATACACTTTGACATTCACTACACATCAAGAGCTTCTCAAATTGTAAGCTTCTGTGACTCAAGTTGGGCTAGTAATGTGAATAGTTGAAAGTATACTTATAGCTTTGTCTTTTGCCTTGGTTTCGGTACAATTACATGATCTTACAAAAATAAAATAATTATTGCATTATCATCGACAAAGGTTGAGTATCAATGTGTCATCTTGGCTAGTTAGAAGGTTCTTTGGCTTTGTCGATTGATAATTGAGTTTGGCTTTCATTTTGATCATTCAAGGGGAATTCTCTTTGGTGTGACAATTAGAGTTCTATTCATATATATCAAAACCTAGTGGAGCATCAACATACCAATTTTATTGAGATTCATGTGCACTTCATCAGGTAACTCATCAAAGATGGTATTCTCGATTTTGAGTACTTGCCTACAGAACAACATATTGCATACATCTTCACTAAACCTTTGGTATTTCATTGTTATCTTTAGTTGAGATCTATGCTCAAGATGAATGAAGTTGTCCTTGGGGGTCTTCATGAGTCTGCCTTCCTTTAATTATTTTATTTTTCTCTTTTTGGAGAGTATTTTTCTCCAATGGGATTTTCTCTTTTTCTTCATTCATAAGAGATTGTTTGTACATGGTTACCTAATTAAGCCTTGTTTTTGGGACCCACCTTTTACATATTTTCATTATTTTTATACCTCCCTAAGTTGTTTTTAATGAGGGCTATTGGTGTGAATAAGGTTATGTACCTAGTTAATTCATTAGTAGGGACCTATTCACACTTTAAGTTTACTTAGGGCCTAGGAATATTTCTAGAAGTCTTAGTTGTCTAGAAGAGATCTTATCTTGGCTTATCTTATTTACTTTTTGAGTCCTAGGTATTTAAAAAAAAATAGTTAGTTTTCTCATATCATGGGATTAAGACACATGTCATGATCTTGTTTAATCCTACCTCACTCCTTGCCTATATAAGAAAGGCCTCTCTAGCATCTTGTATATGTTGTGCCTCCACAACTCACACCCCATCTCTCATTTTGATAAATGGGGACACCCCTTTTTCTTTTCTTTTCTTTTGTTCTTTGTCCCCTCCTTTCTCTTTTTTTTCTTGTTGTTTTTGTCTTTTCTTTTCTTCTTTATTTTTTTCCTTTTCCTTTTCTTCCTTTTTGGGGATCAATGATCAAGCTTTCCTTTTCCTTTGTCCCTTTTAGGGGATTCAAAAAGTCTTAATCCCCAACCCCCCTTTAGTGTTTGTTCCTTGTCTCTTTTTTCAGGGATCAGATGCAGAGACATCCCTAACTCCCAATGTTCTTTTCAGGGATCTTTGATCCCATACCCTTGATGGGCCCCACCCTCATGCCAACATTAATTTCCTCTTTCAGACATATAAATAGGTTCCTTTGCTTCACTTTTTGTTACTGATGCTTTTGAGTTCTTTCTTCCCCATGTGAATTTCATGTTTTGTTCTCTCTCCCTCTATTTTGTTTCTCGTCATTTTAATGAAATAAAAAATACAATGTAATTTTTGTCTACAAAGTTACATGTATATTTCAATATAAAAATATTTAATAATAGTAAAGCCTCATGCAAAGTAACTTGATACTACTATAAAATCTATTATATAAATCAAAACTCTAAATTCTAATAAAAAATATTAACAAAAAATAATTACCTTTTCTTCGAACCAAATGCTATAGTAATTAATTTAATTACATTATTTCACATTATTATTTTAACATATTAAATAAAGATAATTTATATTTTAAAAACATTTGTAATCAACATTAGGAATTGTCTACAGGACTAGAATAATTTATTTGATTATGCATTTTTTTTTGCATTCATCAAATAAATTTGTAATCATTATAAAGTTATATTCTAATTTTTAATTTATTTAATAAATGCAAGAAAATTGTCTGAGTAGATACATTGTGTTGGTTGCATAGGATCACCTCAACATTAAACCCATCTCAATTTCTTAAATGATTAATACACACATTTAACTCAAATGTTAAAATCATATATAATTATGATGATCATTGTAATTATGTTTTGTGTCTCATCAATTGTTATCATTAATACCATTATGTTACACATTCCTTAAGATTCTAAGTTGGGCATATTCATCCTTTTCTCTTTCAACTTATTATCATTATGCAAGTACTAGTTATAATTATTTTGGTTTTGAAAATCAAACTTGTCTTCTTTCACAATTATTACAAGTGTTTTCTCCTTTCAATTGTTTGTTCTTAGTTGTCTATTTATTTACATTATGATGAGGCAATTATGGGCACATTATTACAAGTATTTTCTATCTCATTTGAGTGGATTCTTTGTAAGTTATATTTTATTTTTTTGGTAAGTTCTTTGGTTTATAAAGAATTCATATATACAAAAAAAATCAGTTTATATATAAAGAGAGAATATTCACCATTTTCTCTTTCAACTTACCATCATTATACAAGTAGTACTTAAAAATTATTTTGGTTTTGAAAATCAAACTTGATCTTATTTCACACTCATTATAAGTGTCTTTTCTCCTTTTACTTGTTTGTTCTTAATTGTCTATTTCTTTAGATTATGATGAGGCAATTATGGTCACATTATTACAAATATTTTCTACCTCATGTGAGTGGATTCTTTGTGAGTTATATTCAGTTTATTTGTAAGTTATTTATTTTATAAAAAATTTAGTTGAAAAAAATCTTGTTTTATGTGTGTGTGTGTGTGTGAGAGAGAGAGAGAGAGAGATAAGATTTGTGTGTTATAGTTTATTTTAGTATTGTATTAATTAAAAGTAAAAAAAATCTATTTCATTCTCTGATAAAAATTGAATAAAGTTTAATATAAGAATGTCTTGGTATCTAAAATAGAATCTCTCTATGTGTATTCTATCTTCAAATTATAATATGTGTTACTTTGTGTGTGATCCAATCTATGATCATTGTTGGAAATGTCTTGCACATGTGGGCTTAATTTGGTTTTCAATGTAACTCTATTTTTTGTTTTTCCTATACCTTTTTTTGCCTTAATTTGATATCTACATATTGGCAATATTTACAAATGTCTTTGGAGTATTTATGTTGGTGTTGCAAAGAGATGCACGCGTCTGGGTCAACCCCATTATACTTGAGTAGATGATCAAAGAGATCACTCTTTAGTGATGCATATGCCCCTTAAATAATTGTATAGATCCATATTCTTTTCATTGCACCAATCAAAGTGTTATAAAGAAAATTATACTCCTTGGAGAGCTCAAAGGAGAAAGAGGGTGTGATAGGATGTGCAAAATGAATGCTTTGAATGTCATCAAATACAAGGGCATAATAGTGAATTGTATAAATTAGTGTTTAGTCAACCCTTGAAATGAAACGAATTGAGTTAGCTAAACTTTGAATTTGAAAGGTTCAAGTTTGTGATTGTGGAAACAACATTATGCATTAAAAATGGCTACATGAAGGTAGTAACAAGTACATGAAATATGTGCTTGTGTAAGTGTAATAAATATGTGAATAATCAGAATGTATTAGGATGTGTGTATATGGATGAAGTAAGTGATATGCATATATAAGAATGTGTGTAATAGACAAATAAATAGCATAGGGCAAGGGACCCGATTTTGTACAGATTATATCATTTATTAGTATATCAATGTATCAAAATACTCTCTTCAAAATAGACATGAATTTTATGACATGAGAATACGAATTTCACCATTACACAAATACAGAATAAAATGTTCATTTTCATCTTTATTTTTCCATTATTTTGATGTATACTTATTAAATATATTTAAACAAAATAATGAAATGGCTAATACTCACTATCAACAACTTGAAAGATGCTTCAACAAGATTGTTAATATAATTGAATTTTTTAAAACAAATTTAATTTATCAACAAATATATAGAAAATTTAAAAGTTAATGTTTATCCAATGAAAACCATTTTTAGACGGCAAAATGCAATATGAATTTACAATATGATAGCTGCTCACAATGGTGATGAAACCACTTATCTTGTTATCATTTATGCACCTTTAGGTCACAATATGATAATAATTGAATCTTGAGTGACACACCTAGAGGTGCTAGTGACCAATTTTTACTTCCATTTGGAAATTCATGCAATACTTGTATTTTTGTCTTATTACTCCTTTAGGAATTTTATAGTTGTTGATAAATCTATTGTGGCTAATTTGAACTCTCATGTTTTATAAAGTATTTTTCTATTTTCTATAATTTTTGGTTTAAATTTTTTCTTGTTGTCTATGTTTAATATTATCAAGTTTTTATTTTTTTATATTTAACATATTTTTATTCTATAAGTGAAGTTGAATGATTCTTAATAATCTCACTTCAGTCTTGTTGAGTGCAAGGCACTAACACCACAAGAGACGAGATAGGAATTGTGCTCGAAACAACTTTAAGATAATAGATACCCCTCAATTGTTATCTCTCAGTTGAAGAGGCTTTAGCCTAAGACTCATACTCCTATAATATATTAAATAGCTAAACAATTATATAGATCTGATTTAAGAGCCTTTTTTCTAATATGATTTTGACTGACAAATACCAATTACTGTTACTTCATCATTCATCTTTTATAACAAAAGTGATGTTTACCATTTCTCAAGGTTGTGGTCTTTGTTGAATCGAAGCCAGTATGCTATGTTGTGAGCTCGTAAGGTCTCATAATTTGATTTGTCTTGGCCCAATAGGGGAGAGGGACTAGTAGTCGTGCAAGCTATAACCACTATGCACTATAAACACTGATTTTTTTAATGCAATTATGAGCTTGAACCAACTTGTCTTTAGAATTGGGTATGCACATGAAAGCAATGATGACAGAAACACATTGATAGTTTCAACAAATCCATTGGCCCAACTAAGGGGAAATAATAAACTTCCAAAAGAAATATAATGAAAAACATGAGTGCAATGGTGAATTCAACCTGGATTGTTGAGTGGGCATTGAAACATGAACGTAATCCATACAGTATTGTAAATGGTTTTAAGCCAGGCAACATGGGTTTTCTTGTAGACAATTGCCCATTCCATATTGGAAATTCAACCCAAATAGTGAACTTTGAGATTTAATGAGGATTGCACAGTGAAATTAGAGGATCATGGAAATACAATAATATTTTAGGGATAGAAATGATTGCGCTTATTATTTCTATTGTTCTTTTACTATTCAATTGCATCTTGGTGTGCAATAGATATGTCCAAGAGTTGTGGGCCATCGAGTGATAATCTTTTCTCTTCTTTTTTTTTGATTTTTCCATACATTCATGCAATACATGTGGTCAATTGGTAGGTCATTAAACAAATGATGTTGTGTGTGTAACCAAGGTCTTGATGAACAAGTGACAACTTTGGATTGATTATGCATCCACTTAAATTAACTTTATATATTATTTAATGTTTAAAATCTAGTCTCCTAAATGTGACATCCTTAGAATGCACACATATAGTCTCTCTCCTGTCCTCTCTCTTCTATCTCTTGTATATAAAGAGTGATTAAGTTTGTGTACCAAGTTGCGCCAAATGTACATTTATAATGTGTAGACTATTCGATTGCAGTTTATGTAGTGTAGGCTTCATGCCTTCATGTCTTCTTACCTAAAAAATGGCAAGTCTTTAGTGTTGACATTTTAAGCTTGCAAGCATATGAATATATCCATGTGGAGATACATGAACCAATTAGTAGCCAATACATTAATAGCACCTAATATGGTGGCTATACCTTTGATAAATCTTTAGATCAATTATAATAATTTTATTGAAATATTGAATTATTTGTACTCAATATGTATGTCCTCATTTGGATTTTTTAGAGTCATGTATGTATTATCCTTGAGTACCCTTATCCCCTTATACCTCTCAAGACCGAAGACAGATGAGGGATCAAAACATAAAACAAAGGGATAATTAATGTGGAGCTACACTTTTGTATTTGTCAAAACAAAGTTTGTGTAACTAATTGGAAAGATGGGGCTATGAGTGATACTATTCTCCAATAATCTCATATTTTTCAATGATTTATTTACTGGGTTACTTTTAAATTATTTTTATCGATTATATAGATTAGTAATATCTATTACAACACAAATTAGCCAAAATTGAGCACAATTGTTGGTTTCTCATTATGTCTTCTTAGTAGTTGTGTGTTTCTTCTATTCAAATTTATGTCACTATTATTCTTTCATACCTCACCTTGTGTTTACTTGTAGTAAATTAAATTCTCATTTAGCTTATACATTTAAAAGAAAGGAATTTGTGCATTACCTTCATTTTGTATGTTAAACAATTAGACTTCTACAAATATTGTCATTGCTAGGTATTTATGGTCAATTGCTAAATGATGTTCTACACTTAATATACCTTAACATGGAAATGTGGTCGCTTTGAATTTTCAGTGCACACAAAAATTGATTGCTTTGACTTTGGCCTTCAAGTACCACCCATTAGATTCAAGTTTACAACACAGAACATTTGATTATACTTAAAATAGTGTAGGTTTCATGTTATAAAATTTCGTTATTTTTTGCCATAAAATGATGGGAGGAGTCCATTGTAGTTGATGCATCAAAAAATACTAGAATGTAGGTTGACATGTAGGTATGATGGGCACCATGTAGCATAGATTTGAGTTTTCTAAAGCATTTTTAGTGTTAACTTATGTTGCATCACATATTTCAACTTGATACTAATACAATATTGTGATGGTAAAAATGGGCTTTTCTACAATAATATTGAAATATTCATAGCTTTAGTATGCTAAATTTTGATATTTTGTGTGGGATTTTGTGATTGAACCCCATGGCTCCCATAGATCACTTATAACTAAAATACGAAAAAAAAAGAAGAAGCAATAATCTACTATCAAATTGTGAGAATTCTATTGATTGCATAGTGAATTTACAAGATCATGGAAATAAAATAGTACCTTAGGGACTAGGATGATTCAACTTAATCCTTTTATTATTCTTTTACTATTGACTTTTATTTTACTTAAATATCATATAAATCACGGTCAAATAGTCAATTTCACACCTCATATATGCATTAAACTATAATAATTACATATCCTATAAATGTATTAGTCGAAGTGAAGAATTTTAAGAGCAACCCTTAACATGCAATTGTCAAATTCAATATTTATGTGGTTTTATTATAATATGATAGTGGTTGGTAAGCTAATAACAAGTTGATTTCTTTGCATTCTAATAATGGCCCAATAAGATGCTATGTACAATAATAAGTATAACTCGTTATATGTCATCATTACATTGACCTTGGCCTTAAAAATGAGTCATATGCCATACGCTTTGTCCAACACCTAATACCCCAACACCAAATTTAAAACAAAATCTAGATCTAGATCATTGTTTCCACCCTAGGTTTAACCAAGTCTAAGTACATTCTTATTACTTCATAATGGGCTATTTGAATTATAATTGTGGGATAGGAGAGTCATTTAGCCAAGTCATTACAATATAAACCATTGAACATAGTATAAACATTGGGCATCATATTCCCTAGGCCATGTCTCAACATTGAGCTTGAATACTCATATTATTTTTTTTGTGCAAGTTGTCTCAAGCATTGAGGTAGGATTTCACTTCATTTTGTTGCGTTTTTTATCATTCATCCTCTTTATATAAAATGCACTTACATGTGGAACTACACGTGTCTTTATTAAACAAGGGAAATCTAATTTAGCAACAACTTCAGCTCACCATCTATTCAGCAAGGACATGATTGAGAGAATGGGGAAGTTCATTATCAAAGTAAATAGCAGAAAAATGATAGGATTTGGTGTCCCATAAACTTTCTTTAATCTTATAGATATTAAAAATCTTCTATTATATTCATGTAGTATACACGATCAACCAATAATATGATACTAAAACACCACATCCTATTAAACACTGGGTTAAGTTTAACAATTGACCATGCACTTGTTGATTAACAAACAAATTAGATGGTGGAGGATAAAAGGGAGAGATGCAATGGTTGAGGATCAAACCCTATGAGAGTTGCAAGGCATTTAATAACATCATTGAGTTTTTGGTCTTCTTAGAGAATGAAATGTAGCCAATCTTTTTAGTGAACAAAAGCCTTAGGCTTCACTCAATGAACATAACAATCAAAGCACTGCAAAAGGGTTGAGGTGACAACTAATTTTTTCTAACAAATAGGCCACAACCAAGCAAAGGAAACCACGTGAGCATCTAAATATTTCTAAGTGTAGGGTTATCGACCAAGCCAATGACCACAAGGTTGAGGAGAAATTCACAGCCATCTTAACACTATGAGGGAAACAAGTCAAATGCAGGGAACTGACAGGTGGTGGTGACATCACAAATATGACAAAGATCAGATAAACTAAGGACAATCCAATGGCAGGTGATAGATGAAGAAAGAATGGTTATAATATAACTGCAAAGACAAAATTAATTAGTTTATTTATTTTATTTTATATTTCACGATATGTTTTTGGTTCTATGAATGGTTTATAGTATATGGGACTCCCCTTATTTTTAGCATGTAGGTTGCACATAACTATGTTTCAAATATGAGTACATACCCTACTCCCTATAGGATTTGAACTTGTGACCTCTCTTTCAAGAGTACAAGTTATCTAAAATTAGGCCAACTCGGGTCAAATGAAATGAAAGGAAAGATTTTTATGACGTTTGGGAGATCAAGTAGTCTAATAGATCAAGAAGATAAAGATTGGTCAAAGCAGTAGGTTCTTGAATTGATGTGAGTTTCTAGTTACCAATCTCTGATAGAGAAATCACTTGAGTTGTGCATGGAAAGTTATGTGAATGGTCACTCAACGATTAAAATATGGATTGCAAGGCCAAAGTCAAGGATGGAGACTTAGGGTACAACAAAGATTTAGAGTTTCCAACAATTTTTAAATGGATAAGGCTATTGTTCCTAAAAACAGAATTAATATGCAAATTTTATATAAATTTGAAGATCTATTGTATCAATTTATAGATAATTTATGTTTTTGATAAATTAAAAAAATGAGAATTGAAAAGGTTTAGATCTTTTACAAAAATAAAGTACTCATTAGGCAAACAAAATGAGTATAATGAGATATGGGACTAACAAAATACAAAATAGTAGGAACAACAAGAAAGCAAGGGAAAAACAACAAAAGAATACATAATTGTTTTCAACTATTTTGTGGATCCCACTGGCAATATACCATTCTTTGGTGAGAAATTTGACACGATCAATCAATGAAACCCTTAGGGATTTCTCTTCACTAGTACTCATTCATTCTCCTATCTATGCTATGGACTTGGCCTTAGTTCTCCTAGGCATGCCCTCTTGTATAGTCTCTCAATGTCATTTTTGTAGATCACTTGCAACACATAAAGACTAGTATAAGTTTAATGGAATACTTACTAAAATTGACAATTCACGACAAGTTCTCATTGGAATCCTCCTATTTCTTTTGCAAGATATGGAAGTTTGACTCTAAGTTCTCCCAATTTCGGAAGGTGAAAAATAATTTTGTACTTCCTACCATATATCTTCATCCACATGGGTTTTGAGTTGTTTATTGGTATGTTTAAACACCTTCATCTCTATCTCTTGCACTCTCAACCTATTGTTTTGGAGCTTCGCGAGAAACCATTTTATTACATTGTTGTGCGGATCATGACATTTCTAAATGCCATCCACATGGTACTTTAGTTTTTTATAGTTGGGGAAATCCACACATTTCTAGACAAAAGGGTAGCAAGATGGAGCCCTAGAGTCTTCAAGTACAGTCACATCTTCAAATAGCTTATTATGTTGGGTGCAAGGTAGACCCTCTTTGGCCTTTGTCTTAGGTGATTGGTCACATTACATTTGACAATGGAGCTAAGGCTAGGAGAGGCACTGACAAAAGGGCCTTCCTCTAAGATAGCTTTCCCTTTATCAACCAATAGGGGTTTGTGTCAAGAGGTCATGCAATTAACAAAGATTGGAGTTGGATCTGGCTTAGTAAGGGCACAATATTTTATACAATAGGTTTGGGGATAAATTTTTCGATACACACAACCTTGGGGTGTGGCAAGGGTAGGAGGCAAGGAAAGGAGTCCACAACACCACCCTAGGAATAAGGGACATGGATGAGCCAACATCTTCTTCTCCTTGGGTTGAACCAAGGAAAGTTTGACAATCCTAGGGATGAATGTAGGGGTGGACATTTCAGTTTTCTCATACTAATACATGTAGTATATAAGTCTTTATTATATGAGTAACAAAGAATGCCCCAAAATAACATTTAAAATTTATTCCTCCACTAAGAAAACAAAAATAATATGAAAATCATTTTCGTGTTATGTCTTAGATGATTCAAAATAGGGAAATGATAGAAAAGGATGCATTTGTACGTACCTTCAAAGGTGAAGTATCTCATTAACACTTCAACCACATACTACCACAACATGAGAAGACCCTTCACATTTAAATCTATTCTAAAATCTTGACACCTTCTCCCCCCACCTAAAGAATGCATCCATGTATTGGTGATCCTAATTTTTGATACAATTCTTAAATTTCATCCCTTCCATGCTAAGCCACATAGCCAAAGAGGTGAGTTCCTATATAATCTTGAAAGAGATACCACACACATACACCATCACATTCTTCAAGTAATTAGAAAAATCATAGATAAAACAAGGTCAAACCCATTAACAACTTCAAGGAAAGGGGTAAGGCACCATGCTTGAGGATACTCCAAATGGGGGCATTGCTATCTACCTTCCTATAAGATAAGGCTCAATCATTAACAAGCCACCACCCATGGCTTGATTCTCACCAACAAACCTGTAAGTTTTAAAAACTATTCTCTTCCTTTTCTCAAACACTTGATAGGTTGAATCATTCAAATGGGAGGTTTGAAGTTTTGGTTAATTAGCGTTCTCATTTTATGCTAAGTAGTTTGTGTTGCTATGATTGGAATGGTACCTTTCATTTAATTTCCTCATGTTGAGTTGAGCTAACAAAGAAAGTGGTAATAGGGGATTATTTTATTTTGATGGGTTCATTATTAAGGCTTTGTTCAATATTAAGGAGAATGAAGCCCTCCAAATGCCAATACAAGAAGTTGTCAATAATTCCTCCCAAGTTACTCAAAAAAATTGTAGACCTTTATTACTTTCTCTAAATACATGCAAGATTTAAATACTTTGGAAAGATGTGATCAACTCCTTGGTATTGTATATAGAGTTCTTATGGAATCAATGAGGAACGAACATAGCATTAGGCATGCATATTATGGTTTTAGTCCCCTTCCATAACAATCTTGGTGGTGCCAAAGTTTCTTGCCAAAACAAGGTCATGAGTAGTAGCTAAGGCTTTGACAAAGTTATTGATTTCTACTCCTCAGTTCATCAAAAAAGGTAACAATGAACTAACCTTTGTAGTTTCTCAAAACTCCACCTACACTTGCCTACCTAAGGTTCCCTTTAGAGGAACCATCAAAGTTTAGCTTGACCTAACCAAGATTAAGTGGGCCAAACTATATTTCTCTTTTTCTGAATTTTGATGGTATCCACATTGTCTAAGCTTAATTTTAAATTCCTTTTGGTAGCAATTTCCTTCTCAATACCATTAGGTGTCTTTTTTAAAAAAAATTTGACCTTGGCTATATATGTGTTCTCTTGGATAAAGTGAAATTTTTTATTGAGCAACATTGCCAAGGCCAACTTTTGCTTTTAAAAATTCTATTATTTCTCCATCTAGATACTCTAGTAGATATAAGGAAGTGCTTGCCTCCATATTTTTGTGGCATTAGGGTAACTAAAATGATGGATCCAACTAACTGTTGGCATCTTAATATGATGCAGGAGCATCCATGGTGTAAGGGCAATCTTGCATCACTAAAAAATATTGTGTTTTCCTTTTGTTTTGTAGTTTTCTTTTAAGTTGTTTTGAAGCCCATGATGACACTCACAAGGTGTAGGACAATCTAAAGTTTGAAACAACCAAAAATATTCACCTATTATTTTTAGTAAGTTGGCCTATTTGGGTTCATATGGACATGAAAATTGACCTTAATGAACGAAATTGAAAAATAAGATGATTGGTGAAAGAATCATTTCAATATCCTATACCATTTGGAAGATATTAAAGTTTGTCCTGATAAATTTCTTTAATGAACTTTCAAACTCAAAATTGAGGACCTTAGAAACCCCCAAAAAGTTTGAAAATTGGATAAATGTATCTTCAAATATATTTGATGTTGTAGATCACTTTGCAATCTTCCAATGATATGTTATAATAGAAAATCAGATACCCAAGCCAAAAGTTATGGCTCCCAGAAGTTGTACCACCAAAACCCAAGTTTCAATGATAAATCCACCTGGGTAGTAAAATGAACAATTGGACCATTGGGGACCAAAAAAAGAAAAGTTGCACTTTTCATAACATTCTAAGGCAGTTATTGGTGCTAAATAAAGAGGTGAACGGGGGTTACTGAACACAGTTTCAATAGTGCAGATTGTAGCTCTAGCTAGCATATTTATGTAATAAGAAATGCCCATGTGATTTTTTGAATGTTGTAATTTCATTTCCTTGAGAAAATAGGAGACAAGTGTTTCTTTCTTGCATTTTTTTATTATTTTCTCTATTGTTGTCGTATGTTTGAATTTGTAACAAGAGTATCCTTCATTATCATATTCTTCAGCCAAGCCCATTAGATTTTAAACCTATCCAAAACATATTATTTGATGTTCCAAGCATAGAGGCATTTAATTAGCAAAAGATTGATGAATTCCTCAAAATGCTTACATAGAAACACACTTGTTGGCAAGAGAAAAACCTTTATTTTTTAGGTAATCGGTGGTTAGAAATTTCTCCTAAAAAGTGTCTCACTAGAAGAAATTGATCTTCGAAATCAGCTTGTGGTTTCTCATTATTTTTCAATTAAAATCAAGCCTCGAATAACCATTAAGAGTATGAAACCTATATTGAACTCAATAGTCACTTATAGGGTCAGCTATCCACACCAATTAATCTTGCCTATGAAATTTTTTTAATATATACGAAACTGATTTTGCAGATTAGATCTTATACAATAACCAGATCCATGATGCCTAAGAGATTTCCTACTTGTTTTTGTTCAAATGATCTTTTGCATATCTTCCAAATCTTTCACTTATCTCCTCTTTCACCCTAGCACATGGGTTGGAGAATCTAACAAGCACCTTCACAATCCAATGATCCTCTAAGAATTGGATGTTCTCCCCATTCCCAATACTGAAGTATTTATTCAGATTCAATCTCTATGAATTTAGGGATCTAAGGTTATATTGCAACTGTTATCTTTTATTAAGCATTGGGCTATTATTCAAGGGGGAAAGCTTTAGAAATCTTAAATAGTATATCTTTCTTGCCAACTTTTAAATGTGTATGTGTTTAAATTAGTTTTTTTAAATTAAAAACAAAAACAAAATATAAGAATTGAGACGCTAAGACACAAGATTCTTGACATTCGTTACCTTTATTACTAGGTTATCAAATTTACATACAAATGTCTTGTTCTAGTTCTGATTTTTTAAAATGTGGACTCTATTAACAATCACTCCAAATCTTAGAAATTTAACAAAAATGTTGCTAATTTTCATGTATATTTCAATAACATTTTTATATAATCCTTCTTCCAGTACACAATTTCATAATATTTCTCAATTCATCATTTTCAGTAGCTTTGTATTTATTTGTATGATCATTTATATTCACCTTCTTTTGAAAAGCCTGAAACAACACATTAAAACAAGAGGCAACACAGAGCACCCCTTGGCATTACCAGACAACTATACTAGTTTTCCTCTCTTGATTACTGCAATATATGATGAAACATAGCTAAGGAGAAACTGTTTATATGCATATTACACCTTTCAATGAAGGCCAATCTTGGGGAAAAGTAAAAGCAAGCATAAACCATCTATATTGTATGGAGGTCAAATTGATGAAACCAATGCTAAACACAAGCCTTTTATTTACACATCAAATCTTAATTAAACAAAAACTTAAGTCTATATATACATTGTAGATAGTACTCTGGACTATTTTATTGTTGCTATTAAAAACCATCTGTGTATGTCAGTATTGAATGAAAATGTATGGCTTTATATTCTGAATTATTTTATTATCGACATTTGTTCTTTCAGCTTTCTATCATCTTGATGATGGATTATGAAATGTGATCTGAAACATTGATACAAATCAAAACTAACACAATTGAATCCAGAAATATCTTGCACAAACAACCATGTATAATTATTCAGACACAACAACTATTCCTCTTTCTGTACTGGACTTCCCAAATAAAATAAAGAAACTTTAACATTTATCTTCATAGCAGCCCAATATCCAGAAACAATACAGCCCACAAGAATAATCAAACTATATTATAACATAGCTCCATCTACATGAATTGCTCTTGTAGAGAAGCATTCTACATGCTTAAAACATACTAAAAAATCCCTTAATCTTTATTTATGCTCCAAATTGAAAACTAACACTAACAACAAAGCATAAATATGCTACTTCCATTAGGAATCCATCAAATATTATGAGGATATTAATGTTCCCTAGCCTTCAGGAGCAGGTGCAGTAGCATTCTTGCTTGGGGGGGCTGGCTATTATTTCTTCTTCTTTTTGGCTCTCATAAAACAAAAGCAAGAGCAGCAGGGTGACTGGAACAAGAACTTCATAGTAATGAATCACCCAAACCCCTTTTTAACCCTGTCTAAAGTCCTATGAAAATTTTAGCAAATATTAATATTTTTTTTCTATGAATCAGTACCTAAAAGTCACCTTTGTCTTGCTTTCTCTGTGCCTTGAACCTCCTCTCCTTTTCTCGAGTTCACTGTCCAATCTACAGATGTAACTACACCGAAACAACACAGCAAGAAAATTAGAAAAGAAAGATTTCAAAATGATTCAATCTAAAACATTAAATATAAAAATACTTATACAAGAGATAAACTTCTAAATTCAGAGAAAGTAATCAAAACCTCTATCTAACTGCAGCTGCCTCTCACATAAGATCTGCAACTCAGCTCTTTTAAATACCCAACCGAGCTACAAAAATGCCCAGCTGAAAAAAATAGATACCATTTAGTTTATTCATATTAACCTCTATAAAAAAAATCATTTGAATCACTTTGCTTCAATGAAACCATTCTTTTCATATTCTCTGCAGTCTGCAATCAGAATTCTTTTACTTTGGCATTTTATCTTATGCTGGAGGTTTTTCAGGACAAAGGCATGGATCATATTCCAATGAAGATAACCCTCGTTACAGAAGGGCATGACAAAGACAGCATGATTTTTTAAATAATCTAGATGTTTTCGTATCTTCCCTTCTATTGATTCAAGTTGAGAATCATTTATTTTAAAACATATATATAATTGCCACCTGCTAATCTTCACACAAAATGGTATTGTAAAAAAATTTACAGTGTTTTTTTTCCTGATTTTTTGGGGTTTTACTGGAGATGCAGATCATGAAGATTTAGCTACTCAAAATTTCAGGAAAATCCATTTTGGTTTGGAGATTTTAAAAACCGTACATAATGTTGTTTTGTGTGGAGATTAGCAGCGTAAATATGAAATAAGCACTATTATATACATTCAGATTGTACCTGACAAGGTAAGTAAATATGAAATAAGTTTTTGCTTTGATAAAATTAACTTCAATTTATTTTGTCTTCTTAAATATATTTCTAACATCATTCAATTTATTAGACACAAAAAATTTATTGCATGCACTACAACATGACACAACAAGTCTCTTATTTTTTTTATTCATAAGAAGTCATGGACTAGGGGTCCACTCCCACATAAAAAATGATACTAAAAAGAAAGAGACACATCAACCCTCTAATTGTGGTGCATCCATAAAGATCCCCAACTTGAGATCATCACTAAAAAGGCCATACTGGGCCAAAAATAAATGGTTACTATTGCCACTTATAGTGACAAATCTATGCTAAATTGCGAGCAAGTGGAAGTGCTTGCAGTCTCCTAAAATATGCCCTCCATCACAAATGGTTGAAAGGGAAACATTAATTTTCCATGTTTCACTTTTTCTTGGAGGACCTCAAAGTCATTTGATGTTGAGAATTATATTTCCTCCTCTTGACTTATGTCCATCCAAGATTGTTTGGATGCCTGCTTATCATGTCCTCACAACTTGTCACCATTAAATTCTCTAGTGTCATAGGAGAGCAACTTGGAGCATAATTTAGCATGATAAGAGCCTTTTACAATATTTGAAAGCCCACCACAAAGTAAGTCTTGGGATAGGCAATAGTCATAGTAGAAGGACGAGCTCCTAGAGAAGGAGGGGAGCCAATCTTAGCATCTTCAAAAGGCACATGAATCTGATCCGAGTCTTGAGGGGAGATGGAAGAAATGACATAATACTGAGGCCCAACCCTAACCCACCAGGATGGTTGTTGGATAATATTGAATGCCCCATATCCCATTGTTTTTGACATTGGGATATGAAATGATTCGTTGAGAAACATCACCTACATCTAAAGACATTTTTTTCATAGTCACTAGGTTGTCTCCAATTTCTATTGCCCACCTTTAAAAAGATCTCTATTGGATGGTTATTTGCTAAATTCATTTCAATAAAAAATTTGGGCACAAGTAGAATCAAGACAAAAAACTTATTTCATATTAACTTACCTTGTCACATACATTATGAATGTATATAATAGTGATCATGTCATTAGAATCATTAATAGACTTGCAAATTAGATTTAATAAATTAAATGTATTAGATTATATGTATGCTTTACAAAAAATGATTAACTATTCTCAACGTGAATCGATAGAAGGGAAGATATGGCAACAGCTACATTATTTAAAAAATCATGATGTCTTTGTCATGCCCTTTTGTAATGAAGGTTTTTGTTGGAGCTCATTGTTGGGGCTCAAATCTTAATCCTTGGTGGTATACTAGTGGAGCAGACCAATAAAATCAATAACTTTCTCTTTAACTTCTTGTTTACAATGAATCAAATCAGTCAAAGTAATTTTAGGACCAATATTATTGTGAAATTGTTGAAAGAAAGCATTAGCCAATTGTTGAAATGATGTAATAGAATAAGGAGGCAAAGAACAATACTATTGCAACGCTTTATCCCTAAAGGCTCGAGTAAATAATTTAGCCACGAATCTTTGGTCATGGAAAAAATCACTACACAAAGTTTGAAATGTTTTCACATGAGTCAAGGGATCACCTTTCCATTATACATCTCCAATTGAAGGACTTTTGTATGTTTAGGAGGGATAGCACGGACAATGTTATCGAATAATGGGCTTGCTACATTAAATGTGGGCACATTAAATTTGGATTAGGTAATGGAAGCCAATTGTTGTTATAGGGATGTAATAGTTTGGGCAAGGTTGTTAATGGTTGCTTCAATGGATGCATTGAAATTGGACATATTGGATTGTGATGGAGTAACATTGTTGTATGTAGGTGGAGGTTGAGAGTAAGTAGGTGGAACACTATGATATGTGGGTATAAGAGATGGTTGGGATACAAATTAAAGACTCATGGAAGGAGGTATGTAAGAGTATTGAGTAATGGGATTGCCCCCATGACTAACATGTTTAGGATTAACATTTTGTGTGGAAGTAGTCATGATAGATGTAAATGTAGGCATACTAGGTAAGGATGTAGGCATAGGAATGGAATGATAAGTTTGACTAGTGGGTTAAGAATAATCAAGGACTTTGGCACAACTTTTCGTAGGAATGATATTAGTGTCAATAATATGAGCAAGGCCACACAACAAATCAACACCAATTTTATCGCTTTGCACCATTCTTTTTAATCCTTCAATCAATGGGATTGTCTCACTTTCTGGGTATTGTTGACTCATCCATTGTTGAATATTTTCAAATTCATTGTCAATTTTCTCCAATTGGTCAACGGTAACCTTAGTGATTCATCCTCATCATGATAATTATAAAGAGAATGGGGGTAAATGACATCATTTGTTGGGTTGGAGGAAGCACCAACATTTTCATGGAATAAGTTATGCAAATTAGGCTCCATATTCTTAGTAATTAAACCTTGGGAAGTCTTAATTCTACAACTTCTTCTCACAGGAATATTGTAGGTAGGAGTAATGGTAAGAAAAATCATGCACAAAGGAGAAAAATTTGAATGCACAAATTGAAAATTGAGATTAAGCAATGCAATTTTTTGTAAAAGTGATTGATGAACCAATTAATTAGGGAATTTGATTTATGAAATTGAAAGATAATTGCCTCTAAATCATAGCATAATATGTCATAAAGATTAAATATGAAAATAGATTTGAAAAATTATGCAACTCACAAGTGAATTTTAGAATTATAAATTAGGGTTTTTGTGAATTCAACCTCTAAATTTATGTAATTTAATTGAAAAATAAGATCTATGAGTGCAATTTTGAATGTTTAAATGCATAAACAATCAAACCTGAGATAATGAATCAAAATTATGCAATCTACAAGTACAAATTTAGACTTATAAATTAGGGTTTATGTGAATTTAACCTCTAAATTTATGTAATTCAATTGGAAATAAAACTTATGAATGCAAAATTGAATTTGAAAGTGCATAAACAATCAAGTCTAAGATCACAAATCACAAATTAACGTGCAAGAAGTCGGGTTCACCAAAAAGTAATGGTGGAAATTAGGGTTAGGGCTAAATTAAGATAATAACACCACTAACAATCTTAATTTACCAACACATTAAATAGGAGAGGAATCTAATAGATCTATCCTTCGAAAGACAAAGATTATCAGATTATTGGTTCCTAAGATAGTGTTTCTCCTCCTTGAATTGAATTGTTGAAGATTAGGGCAAGATAGTGAATTATGAAGGTAATCTATTAGAAACAATGAGCTACAAATGTTGTACGAAGCCACCAATCTAAATCTAAGAAGAAGATGATGATTCAGATATGTTCCCAGAAGTTTGACCTAATTTTTTAAAATCAAGTAGTATCAATTTGCCATGGTCCTCTAAATTTCACACGATCGAAAGTTGAACCTGTTCATTTCTACGAATCCTATTGATCCTCTTGAACGCGTCTTTGTACCTATTCCTGTAAACAGTGAAAAGGGGGAAATTATTGGATATATGGGGTTGCCTTAGGTCAAACCTCGATATGGAATTAACCATGAGATTGAATTTAAAATGTAAATGAAGTATTACAGTAAAATACTTTCTTTTTTAGGGAAAGGCTGAGAAAGAATGAAACACTAATAATATACCTTTAATGAAGATTTGCTTATCTCCACCAAATAATTAAGGTTTCATGTATATTGTCTTCATAAAACATAGAACATGAATGTCATCTCCAATGCTTGAATCTTGACTTTACTTCTTCTCTAGTGCTTGATAAAAGATAGATTGCTTGCTCACTTGAATTTGCTAGACTGTAATTGAGATCTTGAATGTGGTTAGGTTTAAATGAGAGGGTTAGACCTCCTTTTATACTTGCTTGTCAAAAATCTAATTAATTTTTTTACCTAAGCCGACACGGGACCTAATTTTTTGCTCTCAGAATGTGGTCATTGAGAGGGGCCAGTTTGGGGTCCAATTGAGGAGCCCAGGGCATGGGTGTCATGGTTTTGCGCCCTAGTCTTACAAGTGAGGGCTCCAAACAAGGGGGTCAAACTGGAAGATAGGTTAAAATGTGACATGAATGAAGGGTGTCAGCAGAATTAGTACTTCACTCAGGATTTGGAGGACGACATGCCAAATTGAGGCTAAGTGAGGACAAAATTGTAGGCGAGTACAATTTAGGACACTATAGCAGTATAGTATTCTTTGATCAAAAATTTGTCATGATCAATCAATGGAACCCTAGGGATTCCTCTTCACTAGTATTAGTTCATTCTCCTATCTACACTATGGACTTGACCTTAGTTCTCCTAAGCATGCCCTCTTGTATACTCTCTCATTTTCATTTTTGTAGATCATTTGCAACATAAAGAATAGTATAAGTTTAATGAAATGCTTACTAAAATTGACAATCCATGATAAAGTTCTCATTGGAATCCTCCTGGTTCTTTTGCAAGATGTGGAACTTTGACTCTAAGTTCTCATAATTTTGGAAGGTGGCAAAGAATTTTTTACTTCCTACCATATATCTTCATTTACATGGGTATTGAGTTGTTTAAATTGGTATGGTTAAACACCTTCATCTCTATCTCTTGCACTCTAAACCTATAGTTTTGGAGCTAGACAAAGAACCATTTCATTACATTGTTGTGCACATCAGGACTTTTCTAAACATCATCCACATGATATTTTAGTTTTTTGTTGTTGGGGCAATCCACACATTTCTAAATAGAAGGCTAACAAGAAGGATCCTTGTAGTCTTCAAGCACAATTGCATCTTCATATAGCTTATGATGTTGGGTGTGAGGCAGAGCCTTTTTGGCATTTATCTCAAGTGCTTGGTCACATTACATTTAACAATGGGGCTAAGGCTAGGAGGGGGAATAGAAAAAGGGCCTCCCTCTAAGATAGCTTTCCCTTTATCAACCAATAGGGGTTTGTATCAAGAGGTCACACAAGTAGTGGAGATTGGAGTTGGATGTGGCTTGGTAGGGGCACAATATTTTAACCATGGGATTGGGGCTAGGTTTGTTGATAACCATAACTTTGGGGTGTCGTAGGGATGGGATTATACAACACCACCCTTCAGAATAAGGAACACGGGTGAGCCAACATCCTTCTTCTCCTTGGGTTGAAACAAGGTAAGTTTAACAATCCTAGAGATGAATGTAGGGGTGGACATTTTAGTTTGTGCATACTTGCACGTGCAGTATATGAGTCCCTATTGTAGGAGTAATAAAGAATGCCCCAAAATAAAATTTAAAACTGATTCCTCCACTGAGAAAAACAAAAAGAATATGAAACTCATTTTCTTGTTATGTGTTAGATGATTCAAAATAGGAAAAAGATAGGAAAAGATGCATTTGTGCCTATCTTCAAGGGTGAAGTACCACATTAACACTTCAACCACATACTGCCACAATATGAGAAGACCTTCATGTTTAAATCTATTCTAAAATCTTGACACCTTCTCCCCCCACCTAAAGAATGCATACATGTGTTGGTGATCCTAATTTTTGATACAATTATGAAATTTTGAATCCTTTCCATACTAATCCACATAGCCAAAGAGGTGAGTTCCTATGTAATCTTGAAACAGATACAACACACATACACCATGACATTCTTCCAATATTTAGAAAAATCATAGATAAAACAAAGTCAAACCCATTGACAACTTCAAGGAAAGGGGTAAGGCCCTCTTGCTTGAGGATACTCCAAAAGGGGGCATTGTCATGGACCTTCCCATAAGATAAAGGCTCAATCCTTAACAAGTCACCACCGATGGCTTGATTCTCACCAACAAACTTGTAAGTTTTAAAGACTATTCTCTTCTTTTCTAAAACACTTGGCAAGTTTAATCATTCAAATGGGAGGTTTGAAGTTCCATTTAATTAGTGTTGTCACTTTATGTGAAGTAGTTTATGTTGTTGTGAATGGTATGGCACCTTTCATTTAATTTCCTCATGTTGAACTGAGTTAAAGCTAATGAGGAGAGTTGTAATAGGGGATTATTTTATTTTGATGGTTTCATTATTAAGGCTTTGTTCAATATTAAGGGGCAAGGAGCCCTCCACATGCCAATACATGGATTTGCCAATAATGCCTCCTAAGTTACTCAAAAAAATAGTAGGTTTCTTACTTTCTCTAAATATATGCAAGATTTAAATACTTTGGAAAGATTTGATCAACTCCTTGGTGTTGTATATAGAGTTCTTATAATATCAATGAGGGACAACCTTAGCATTAAGTGTGCATATTATGATTTTAGATTCCCCTTCCAGAACAATCTTGGTGATGCCAAGGTTTCTTGCCAAAACAAGGTCACGAGTGGTAGCTAAGGCTTTGACAAAGTTGTTGATTTGTACTCTTAATTTCATCAAAAGGTAAAAACAAACTCACCTTTGCAGTTTCTCAAAACTCCACCTCTACTCTCTTATCTAAGGTTCCCTTTAGAGGAACCATCAAAGTTTAGCTTGACTTAACCGAGATTAGACAAGCCAAATTGTGTTTCTCTTTTTCTGAATTTGAATGGTATCCACATTAGCTAAGCTTGATTTTAAATTCCATTTGGTAGCAATTTCCTTCTCAATATCATTAGGTGCCCTTTTTTTATGTTTTGACCTTGGCTATATATGTGTTCTCTTGGATATCATGAAATTTTTTGTTGACAAGCACTTCCAAGGCCTACTTTTGTTTCTAAAAATTCTATTATTTCTCCTTCTAGATACTCTAGTAGATGTGAGGAATTGCTTGCCTCCATATTTTTGTGTCATTAGGGTGACTAAAAGGAGAAATCCAACTAATTGCTGACATCTTAATAAGGTGTAGAAGCATCCAGTGGTGTAAGGGAAATCTTGCATGACCCAGAAACATTATATTTTTCTTTGCTTTGTAGTATTCTTTAGTTGTTTTGGAGCCCACAATGACAACCACGAGATGTAGGACAATCAAAAATTGAAACAAAAATATTCACCTATTATTTTTAGTATGTTGATCTATTGAGCTCATATGGACATAAAAACTAACCCCAAGGAGCAAAAATGAAAAATAAAATGATTGGTGAAAGAATAATTTCAATATCCAGTACCGTTTGGAAGGTATAAAGTCTGCCTTGAGAAATCTCTCTAATGAAGTTTCAAACTCAAAATTGAGGACCTTAAAAGCCCCATAAAAGTTTGAAAATTGGACAAATAGATCATCAAATATATTCGACCTTGTAGATCTCTTTACAATCTTTCCAACCATATGTTATAATAGCAAATCAGACGTCCAAGTCAAAAGTTATGGCTCCCGAAATTTGTACCACTAAAATTCAAGTTTCAATGAAAAATCCACCTAGATAGGAAAATAAGCAGTTGGACCATTGGGCACCAAAAAGAAGAAAAGTTACACTTTTCAGAACATTCTAAGGTGATTATTGGTGCTAAGTAAAGAGTTGAACGAGGATTACCATACACAGTTTTAGTAATGCAAATTGTGGCTCTAGCTAGTAGATTCATGTAATAAGAAAGACCCATGTGGCTGTAACATGGTATTTTCTGAATGTTGTAGTTTCTTTTTCTTGAGATAATAGAAGACAAGTGTTTCTTTCTTGCTTTTTATGATTATTTTCTCTATTGTTGTTGTATGTTTGAGTTTGTAAGGAGAGTAACCTTCATTATCATATTCTTCAACTAGGTCTATTAGATTTTAAACCTATCCAAAACATATCATTTGTGTTCCAAGCATAGGGGCATTTAATTAGCAAATGATTGATGGATTCCTCAACATGCTTACATAGAAACACCTTTCTAAGTAATCAATTGTAAGAATTTTCTCCTAAAAAAGTGTCTCGCCACAAGAAATTGATCTTTGGAATCAGCTTATGATTTATAATTATTTTTCAATTATAATCACCCCTCGAATAGTCATAAAGAGTTTATAAGTTCGCTTATCCACACCAATTAATCTTGCCTATAAAAACTATTTAATATATACAAAACTGATTTTGGTGATTAGATCCTATAGAATAACCGAATCTAAGAGATATCCTAAATGGTTTTGTTCAAATGATCTCTTGCATATCTTTCATATCTTTCACTTATCTCCTCTTTCACCCTAGCACATGGGTTGGAGGATCCAAAGAGACACCTTCACAATCCAGTGATCCTCTTAGAATTGGGTGTTCTCTCCATTCCCAGTACTTCTAATTTTATTTAGATTTAATCTCTATGATTATGGGATCTAAATTTTATTTAGATTAAATCTCCATGATTATAGGGTTCTAAGGTTATATTGCAACTATTATCTTTTATATTTTATTAAGCATTGGGCTATTATTCAAGGGGAAAGGTTAGGAAACCTGAACTAACTTATGTCTCTCTTGTCAACTTTTAAATGTGTATATGTGTTTAAATTTGTTTTTTAACAATAAAAAACAAAAACAAAAATGTAGGGATTTAAACTCTAAGACAAGGATTTTGACATTCATTACTTTTTTTTTAATCGGTAAAGGCAGAGCCAAATTATATTAAGAATATATAGAATTTACAGAGCAATAGTTTTAGCAGAGTCCCAAAAAGTGTATCCAATTCCTTCTTTTAGGAGAGAAGGAATACAAGCAAACACTCCATATGAAAGTCTGAAAAAACCCTTAAAAAAGAAGAGATTAAGTCTAAATGACATAAGCTTACTGCCCTATTTACAGAGATTATAACGGAATAAACAAAAAACCGCTCGAGAGACATAATAAAAAGCATAAGGGAGCTGGAGGGGCCTAGCTTGCAATTTCCTGTTGAGCTTTAGATGACGGGTACTCCTTCCTCGCTCGACCGCGTCCTCTGCTCGGAGGGCAACCTCTACCACAACCAATTCCAATCCCACGGTGACCCCTGCTAGCCTGTTCCAAATGAGGGTTTTCATCTTTTGGTTTCAGAGGCAGAATACCGTTGAGTCTTGCAAACTGGATAAGATCCTCCTCCCTTCCAAGGTCGTCTGAATTCTCTCCCATAAACCGCCATTTGAGATAGCCAAGACCAACACCCGCAAAAACTCTGTGCCTATCCAGGTCCTTCCCTTTCAAGTCAAGCAGGAAAGGATAATACTTAATCAGTTCTCCATGAGCGTTGAAGAGGATTCTATCCCCTAGCCAAGGGGCCCCAGAATCATGAATTGCTTTGTTTAGAATTTCTTGGAGCTCTTGAGTGACTTCCTCCAGGAAGAGCTTCTTGGTGAGGGACCAGACTGTCTGCTTGGCGAGTTTTAGGTCAAGCAAGGAGGTAACAAACCTTGAGGAAATGTTGGTGTTGTCCCAAGGATATTCATCTCTGTTGAGGTGACCACTGCCCAAGATCATCTTCATAGCCAAAATGAGGGGAAAATCCGAGAAGAGGAGGAGACACTTGAGCCTTAAGTCTGTGATTTTCCTGAAAGAAACTTGGCGCGTAGACACCGAGAGAGAGAGATTGGAGTGTCTGCTCCAAAACAGCAAGTGGGTCTGGGATACACGCTCATGATGAAGCCAAAAGGAGGGTTGGACGCCATGAGGGGCGAAGCAGGGTGACCAGCAGAGAAAGAGAAGGACTCCAAGATAAAAAGCAAAGAGAAGGGAATGAACGCGGAATGCAGAAAACAAATGCAATGAAGAAAGATGGCACACTATTTAAAGCCGATTAATGAGGGTCGGGATTGCAATAAATATGCCGGTAAAGGTGGCGAAGGATGTTTGTCCTTGTCAAGCGAACTCACCCAGACGGGCCACGCAGACCTTAAATTGATTTGACAATATGTCAGCTATCTTGAGAGGAGGATCGGAGAAGGCATAGGTCATGACTACGGCTTAGATGACGTGCTTAACTGTGGGCTCACCCTCCCAAGAGAGGTAGGAAAAAATTTGAATTGATATGACCATTAAGCTTAGCCGCCAGAGTTAAGTTTAAAGTTAACCATGTAGAAAAATGAAAAGGGGCTACCGCAAGATCCTGAAGGGAATCTCGCATCTGGGTGAACCTCAGGGACCCTAGCATGTCAATGGCAATGGTCTGAATGAAAAACGGAAGGATACTCCTGATCCCAACCGTGGAGAAAAGATCCTTGAGCGGCTAATTTCGAAAGAGCATCTGCCTCTGAGTTTGCTTCTCTGTAGATATGCTTAGCTTCATAATTGTCGATCTTGTCCAAGCTTGCGACTATGCTTTCTAGAATTCCTTGCAGCCTCCAATTTGGAGTGATTTTCCTCTTGATGGCATTTATTGCAATCTTTGAGTCGCCCTCCACTAAGATGTTATTAAAACCATGGTTGATACAATCTCTTAGTCCAAGTTGTAGAGCTTTGAACTCGGCTATGTTGTTTGTGTCTGGAGGGATAGGCTTTGCCATTTTCCCAAGGATTGCTCCTGTGTGATCCCTGATTACATATCCTATGCCTGAAGGGCCCGGGTTGCCTCTCGAGGTGCCATCAAAATTTAGTTCTATCCAACCAGGCTTTGGAGGAGACCAGATAGCAGTCTTTCTCCTATTGTCTTTTTGCCCAAAAGAGGGGGGAATCCTGATCCCATGCCAGTTTTTCCTTATACTTTCATCCCAAGATGAGAAAACTTTCGGCGGACCCAAAGAGAAGGCTAACTTGCAGTTAACTGAATCCACAATAATCGATTCAACTAAGTTCAAGATTGATTCTATTCTTCTGGATTTGTTGTCAAAAAGTTTGCGATTCCTCTCCTTCCATATTTCCCAGATTAGACAAGAAGGGGACAATTCCAAGATAGAACTCAGGGTAGACTCCTTGGATGGGATAGGCCAGCTTTGAAACAAGGACTTGATGTCATTTGGGAGGGCTAAAACCAGGCCAAGTTTAGCACAGAGCCATCTCCAGCATTTGAACGCAAAGGGACAGGAAAGTAGTAGATGGTCCACTATCTCTGATTGAGCTTTGCACATGATGCACCTAGAGGGTCCTGCAAACCCCATTTTTGTGAATTTTTCTGTAGTTAAATTTTTTTTTTGATAAGCTAGCCATGCAAAGATCCTTGCCTCAGGGATAACTTCAGAGCTCCAGAACAACTTCTTAGGGAAATCCAATTGATCCTGAACAGCATTATTAACCAGTACTCTGTAACCATCTCTAGGATTGTAGAGCCCTGTTTTGGAGGAAGCCCAAATTAACGAGTCGTTCCCTCTTCTCAGATTAACATTTCTAGTTTTTAATAGTTTTTTGAGTTGATCTATATCTTCCCTTGCAGTAGGGACTGCTTCCAATGATTTCCATCTCCAATTTTGAGAGCCAGGTGAACCGTCAAAAACCATGTAATCTCTAACTCTGACACCCCAGTGGTGCTTAAGCCAGTTTTCTGTTGTTGGAATGTTGAGTGAATTAGCTATGGGAGGGTAGCCACCCCAGGAGTCTTCCCAAAAAAGACTTGAAGCTCCATCTCGGATATCCCATGAGATTTGTTCTGATATCAGGTTTCTGCATGAGATTAAAAAATTCCATGTTTTAGAGCCCTTGGGAAATGAGTTTGCTCAAAGAAGATTGGTTGGCTCTTGGTCTGGTAAGTATTTAGTGGCTAGCATTCTAGCCCATGTGATGTTAGGATTCTTGATGAACTTCCATACTAGTTTGGCCCCTACAACTTTATTTTGCAATTTGAGGTCCTCAAGGCCTAAACCCCCCAGGACTTTAGGCTTGATTATTTTTTCCCATGCAGTTAGAGCTATTCTGTGTTTCTCCTCTGAGTTTTGCCAAAAGAAATTCCTCATTTTCTTAATAAGAAAGGTGTTTGCACTTGCTGTGAGAGATAGGATAGATAGAAGATAGATGGGCAAGGCTGCTAATACTGCTTGGATCATAACAAGTTCTTATTTAAGATATAAAAATCTTGTTCCAATTCTTATTTTTTGAAATGTGAACTTTATTAGCAATCAAAATGTTGTTTATACACTATCTAAACTAAATACTAATTTTCAATATATTCCAATAACAAGACTAGATAATATATAATCCTTGTTCCAATACTCAATTTCCTTCTATTTCTCAATATGTCATTTTCAGTAGTCTTTGTATTTATTTCTATGATCCTTTGTATTCACCTTCCTTTGAAAGCCTGAAGCAACACATTAAAACAATAGAACAATAGGCAACACATTAAAACAATATGCAACACAAAGAACCCCTGTTCCTTGGCATTACCAAACAACTATACTACTTTTCCTCTCTTGATTACTGCAATATATGATGAAACCATAACTAAGGAGAAACTGTTTATATTCATATTACATATTTCAATTAAGGCCAATCTTGGCGAAAGGTATAAGCATAAACCATCTATATTACCATGGAGGTCAAAATTGATGAAACCATTGCTAAACACGGTGTTTTGTACATTTACATTGTAGATAGTGCTCTGGACCATTTCATTGTTGCCATTAAACAATTGTATATAGTATTTTGAACTATTTTATTGTCGTCATTTATTCTTTCAGCTTTCTATCATCTTGACGATGGAATATGAAATGTGATCCAAAACCATGATACAAATCAAAACTAAAACAATTGAATACATAAATATCTTGCATGAGCAATTATATAATCATTCAGACACAACAACTATGCCTCTTTCTGTACTCTACTTCCCAAATAGAATGGGGAAGCTTAAGCATTTATCTCCATAACAATCCAATATGCAGAAACGATAAAAGCCCAAAAGAACAATCAAACTCTATTATAACAATTGTCCATCTACATGAATTTTTCTCCCATAGAGAAGCATTCTACATGCTTAAAACATACTATGAAATCCCTTAATCTTTTACTTATGCTCCAAATTGAAAACTAACCCTAACAACAAAGCATAAATATACTACTTCCATAAGGAATCCATAAAATAATGAGGATATTAATGTTCCCTAGCCTTCAGGAACAGGTACAGTAGCATTCTTGCTTGGGGAGCCTGGCTGTTCTTTCTTCTTCTTTTTGGCTCTCATAAAACAAAAGCAAGAGCAGCAGGGTAACTGGAACAAGAACTTCATAGTAATGAATCACCCAAAACCCTTTCTAACCCTGTCAAAATTTATGAAAATTTTAGCAAATGTTAATATTTTTTGTTCTATGAATCAGTACCTAAAAGTCACCTTGTTTTGCTTTCTCTGTGTGCCTTGAAACTCCTCTTATCTTCTCAAGTTCACTGTCAAATGCAATAGCTAGAAAATTGAAAAGAAAGGTCTCAAGATGATGGATCATAGAATTTGATCCAAATTATTAGACATAAAAATATTTACACAATCAAATCCATAAAAAACAATAACTAGATTCGAAAAAATAAACTTCTAAGTTCAGAAAAAGGACTCAAAACCTCTAACTCCAGCTGCCTCTCATACAAGATCTGCAACTCGGCTCTTTTAAATACCCAAATGAGCTAAAAAAGAAAAATGCCCAGCTGAAAAAGAAATAGTACCATTTAGTTTATTCTTTCATTAACCTCTACAAAACTATCATTTGAATCACTTTGCTTCAAAGAAACCATTCTTTTCATATTCTCTGCAATCAGAATTCCTTTACTTTGGCATTTTATCTTAGGCTGGAGCTTTTTAGGACAAAGGCATGGATCCTATTCCAATGAAGATAACAACACTAGCTGCTAAGCCCCGTACATTCTACATGCTATTCCTCTGCAAATTGTTGTATATACGTCAATATAATTTGAGTTCATGTATATATTTCAATTGTATATACGTCAATATACTTTGATTTCATGTATATATTCCAATTCATGTCAGACAATGATGTTAAAAGTTGTCATGGAATCTGAGTAGATGAGCACTTTTGAGTGAAGCTATTGGTTAGTTTTTTTTGCAGGGTCACATCAATTTGAATGTTTACAGCTCAAAAGTCATTCGTTGCTTTGGAATCCAAGAAAAATATGATGATAGAGATGTGCTTAAGTATGAATTATAACCCAAGTTTATGAAGATTTCTCTGAATTACATTAACTAGAATCTAAGTTCTTGTAAATTTATCTGAGTGGATTACCACACTAAGCATAATTAACATGCATAATCAACTCATCCAAGGGATTGTTTGTCCTCCAAGGATGTTGGAGAACACATAATCCACACATCTTGTGATATGATGTGGAGCTCTTTATCAAATTTAATCAATTTTTCAACATGGGTTCATAGTTTAGTAATTAAGCGGCTCAAAAGATACCAAGATCTTTTTCCCTTGTAGTTTTAGAAAACAATGAGTAAAGTGATGTCCTACAATGACATGTAGGGCCTCAAGGCTCCTAGAATATTAATAGTTGTGTATAAAAAGTCAAGCTAAGCACATGGAAAGGTATCATTATCAAGGACATTTGTTGAGAAAAGGGATTGAAGATAGGACTAGATAAAAGGTGAAAAAAAAAAATTATAATTGAGTTACTTTTCTCAATAAAAAGTTATTGGGAGGATAGCTATCTTAATATATTTTTAAGAGTTCTTCAATATAAGTATACAAATTATGGGTCTATTTTTGTTTTCTATTAAAAATTGAAAACTATTATCATGATCTATATTTAATAAAAAAATTAACTTTAGATATTGATTATTTGGTTTAACAAGTTTACAAATTTATAAAAAAATATTATTAATAATTTATTTCATAATTTGGGGGTTTTCATTGAGTGTTGGTTAAATGGTGGTGGTGGTGTTGCTACAAAGTTCAAATTTCTATTGGGACATTGTGATCGCAGATTTGTGCCTTCGTCGATCTATGGTGCTTACGCATTTGACCCTAAGCTTTAATGAATGGGTATGGAGTCCCTCATTTGTGACCTCACCAATTACATTAAAAAAATTAGTAGATGCTTTAAAAAAAACTCATTTCACAATTTTCTAATAAATTAATATATATTTATAAAAAAATTATTAATTATTAAAATATATTTTAACACCATTGATTCAGTAATAAGAAATAACATAGATTGTTTACATAGGACAAGCTCACTTTTTAAGTGTGACTATGAGTTTCATCACTAATGACGATAGGTGGGTGGTGGACGAAAATAACCATTCCTTAAAAAAGTGTTCTTATAAGAGGAATTCAATTATTCCCGTGTACCAACCATGGTACAATACTTTTACTTTAACAATGAATTTTATTTTAAAAAACTACAAATTCTTGGTCCCATGATATTCTAAAACCAATCAAATTGTTCAACTTTATGTAGATAACTTAAAATTTTATGATAGACCATTTTTCCTTAATGTAATGTGGTAATATTATGTTTAATTATTGTAAAAAGTGAAATAGATTAATTTAATAATATGTATATATAATCTAAATAATTTAGAATAATAAATAATGTGAAATTTTGTGGGTTAATATTTTTCATATTTGTTGTAAGTAAATATACAAGTAAATAAAAACAAACATATTTATTTTTGTGATTAAAGAATGTAATAATATAAAATTATTAATGTATCACAATATGGAAAGAATAAGGATAGTATGTGATTCATAGTTGAAAAATTTGAACTCGGTAAAAACTAAGCAAGGTTCATAAATGTGACTCGACAAAAAACTCAGCAACTTCAAAAATTGTTTAAACTTCATTAGAAACGCACGTCTTTTCAAATTCAATGAGGAGATGCATTCAATGAGTCAATTATTGAGTACATAAAATAAACACGTTTATTGAGTCTAGTTATATTTGATTGATTTAAATGCAAATTGGGTACAAAATGACATCCTCATGTGAAAGGTTGATGTTTGATACTCTGAAACAAAATGAAAATAGCGAAGTGTCTTTGTAAAATTAAAAGTAAACACTATGTCAAAACATTTTGCATCTTCCTCTTACCGGTTCTAGTAAAAACTATGGGAGAGGTACCTCTAGTCCTACAAGTTCGTTGTGGTTGTGTCCCCTCGCTCGACATGACAAGTTGTGGCTTGACCTCCATTGTGGATGTAGATGTTGTTGGCACTAGCAATGACTCGTCAATGTCAACCCCCTCATCCTCCTTAATGTCATCCAATGTGAATCCAAATCCATCCCCCTCCTCCATTGCCTACCTCTCCAAATCATAGATCTCATTATTAGTAAACAATGGAGGTTGTTCCTGCACTATCCAATCACTGTAAGGATCTATATCATCCAAATAAATTGGATCACCTAAGGCTGATATTTCCTCTACCTTCCTTATGTGCAACCAAAGATTATATTGCACAAAGACAAGGTCATTGAGGCAATTCTAAGCCAATTTATTCCTCTTCTTCGTGCGGATGGCCTCAAACAACCTCCAATTGTGCTCATTGATGGATGTACTACAAGGTTGGCATAAGACACAAAGGGCAAATCTTTGCAAATTTCGAGCATTCCACCCCAATTTCTCCACCATGACTACAAAATAAAATATTGAAGAGTTAGAAAGAAAAGTCAAAACATATTTTATCAAATTATCAATGGTTGTAAACTTGTAAATTTAAAATTTGTAGTTTTTAAGATGCATGTGAAAGGCTCCAAGTATTATACTTGGCGTTTTAGTGGTTCTTCCACTCTCAGCCAAATCTGAAGAAAAAAGATTTCTCTTTGTTTCCATATAATCATCCAACTCATCCACAATGAGATCTTTCACCTCAACATCAAGCGTCAGACCCTAAATGCATGCAATGAGGCCCTCCATAACCTCTCCACTAGGATTTGAGAAGGAATCTAAGTAGAAAAAATGAGGGTTGAGAAACTATCCTACTGCATGGATGGGTTGGTGGAGTTGATTGTTCCACCTCCTATCAATAATTTCCCATATGGTATCAAATTTGATGTGGTCCCACTTGTAATAATTTTTTATAGACTATTTGGCCCTATCCATTGCCTCATTAAGATACCTCATTGGTGTTTTTCCCCCACCTACCAAGTGGAGAACTCTAACCAAGGGCTCCAATACCTACAATTTAGAAATACAAAAAGATTAAATTTAAACATTTATAAATAAAGACAAATTAAAAAGATTAAATATTCAATTTGAATTGAAATTTAACCTTTTGAAATTACCTTCACAATCTCTTAGCTCTTTCTGCAAATAGGTTGTCAAAGACTATGCATGCAACACTTTCTTCGTCGAGCTTCTTTGAATAAGTTGAGTTTAGCCCTACTTGACTCACAAACATTTATTTCAAAGTTGTCAATGAACTAAGAATGCTTTGTAACATTAAGAAAATTGTTGCAAACCTTGTGACGCTTAATCTTACCAACTATTTGCCTTGGATGTGATCTCTCATCAAGTGAAGAACTCGAGGGTGATTGTAGATATATTTTCTGATCCTCCTTACATCCTCTACAATTGGTGTCACCCAATCAAGTTTGCCTTTGTCTTTGAAAAGGTGGTCAAGGACATATGTTGCACAAGGTGTCCAAAATAGTGTGGTGTGTTTCTCTTGGAAAATTCTACCAGGCACCACATATGGTGTTACATCATTAGTTATTATTTGCACTACATTTCAATTCTCACCTCCATGACAACTTGCTCCAACATAAAAGCCAAATTTTCTAAATTTTCCACTTTCTTGGAGGCATCCATTGATTTCAAGAAAACAACATTATTTTTGCAAGTAACCAAAAAATTAACTATGGTGTGTTTTTCCCACCCATCAAAAAGAATAGTGCAACCACATTTTTCCAAGCATTTTTTTGCTCTTCCGCCACTTCTCTTGCCCTATCAGTTGCACTCACAAACAACCTACAAGCATGAATTGAAATGAAGTACACAATTTTGATTTTTAAAGAAAAATAACTTAAATTCAACATAAATTACTATAAATAAAATAACATAAATTTAGTGTAAACTTTAAAACTCAACATTAGTTATCAAAAAAATTAAATCAACTGAACCAACCTCCCACTCAAGTTTGTGCGAGAAGGCACCTTGTAGCCTTTTCTTGCAACTATCAATGCGATAACCAAACTATGCCAATAAGGATTATCCACCACATTGAAAGGGATGTTATAAAGGATTATCCGCTCTAGTCCTTAACAAGCATACTTCCAAGCAGTCTCTATATATAGCTCCTTTAGGACAAGTACCTACAAAAGATGGAGGCATCAACCCTAACAAGGTAGACCCTAAAGTTGAACCAGATGCAAAACCTTCTCTATTTGTCATTATATTAACCTACACATACAAAGTGAAAGCACAAGTTGTTAATATTTTAATAAAAACATTAACAAACTAGCTAAATTAGTTTAAATGATTATAGGGTAGTTGAAATCAGTAAAAATTAATTTAATCCAAGATTCTAAACATTTTCTTCACAAAAAAAGGATTGAAATTTTTAAAAAATGGTATAAGGTTTGAAAAAATTGTGGAAACAAACAAAAAATATTTTTAAAAGTCAAAAAATGGTGAAAAATCTTGTTCTTTGCAATCTAAATTTGATTTAGACTACTTGGCTAATTGCATTGATTCTTTTACTTAAACCTAGAAGCAACAGAACAATGCATAATGTTTAAAAGAAAAAGAAAAAGACAATCAAAAAACTTACTTGAAAATCCAATTTTTTGTTGAAATTCGCCCAAAAACCTCTTCAAATCTTCAATCATTGGTAAAAAAAAATTGCTCCAAATAGGTTGCAAACACATCCCAAGGCTTTTCCCTAGTTGGAGGAGTGCACAAAATGAAAAAACATAAAATGAAATTTGTTTTTTGACATCCCTAGATTTATGTTTTCACATTTGCGAGTTTTTCCCACAAACTCGCAAAGTTTTTGGGAAAACTCACCAAAAACTCACAAAGTTTTTGGCGAATAAATGGCACAAAAACTTGCCAAGGTGAAAAACTCGCGAGTTTTCTACGAGTCTTGCATCTTGATGTAAATCGTTTTAAAATTAAAATATTACATTCTCTTAGTACTACTTCAAGTCTAAGGATAAGAGCCAAGTTTGTAATTGTGAAAATGTCATGTACCTAAAGACGACTTAATATTGTGCACAATCTTATTTTTCACTTCATCCTATTTACTTATGGTACTTCAACCTTTTTTATATTTGAGGCTCAATGGTCTAAAAATGGCTTGGTAAGGTTCTCATTATTGAAAAAAAATAGAGGTGTAGAATACACTCCCTACCCCTAATCTATAAGGAGATATCTGCAAAAACTAAATAAATCATATAATTACAAGGAAATAAACATAAAAGTAATATGTCATAACAAGTGACTTACGTTAAAAAGAAAAAAAGAAAAAAAACCTATTGGAATTTTTCTCCCTGCGATGGCTTCGTTGTTCCTCCTGAGGCCATGCCCTCCGCGTTGAGTGGATCACATCCCCCTTGCCCTCGTGGGTGCTACCGTGGTCGTTGTTGGTGCTTCTACTTTAGTTGTGGGTGGTTTGTGCCCTCCCCCCCCTATGGATGCTCTTCTCGGGGGTGTTGTTGTTATGGAAGCTCTGGCTTTTGGTGTTGCTCCTCAGTTTGGCGATGTTGCTACTGATGGCAACCCTATTGTAGGTGCTAGGGTCCCACCTAGGCCTTCTTCTTTTGTTGGTAAGTGTATCTTTGTTCCTGCGGCTAGATCTGCTACCCATCCCTCCAAGGGGGCTCGTCCTCTTCCCTGTGCCAAGTCCTCCCCTGTGGTGGTTTGTGAATAGGATGTTGTGGATAACATTGGGTTCTACCAGCATTGCACAATCATGTTTAGGTTCTCTAGGTTTTGGCCTTCACTAACGGATCTCCATCATTGGGTGAGTGATTCTACAAGCCTTTGGTTGCTCATAGTATTGAGCTTTTTCCCTCTGCTAAAGTATTTTCATTGCTTCCTTTGCCTCTTCGCCTGATCATGACTTGGCATTGGGAAAGTTGTGGGCTTGGGGAATTCACTCTCTCTCTCTATTAAGCCCTAGACAACTTCTTTTAACCCTCTTACTGAACCACCTAATGTGTGTCCGATTTTGGTTCACCTTCTGAATCTTCCCCTTCATTTCTGAGAGCATTCTTGCTACGAGGCCATTGGTAATTCTATTGGCCCTTTCTTGAAGGTTGATGATGCCATGTCTTCCATGGTCCACTCCACCTTTGCACGCATCTTAATATTGACATCTCGTCGCCTCCCCTGGGGGATGTGGTTCTTATGGTTGGGGATAGGCCTTGGACTCAACTGTTAGAGTCATTTAGCTTCTGATTGCTCTATTTTGTGTCACAAAGGTGCTGCTACTTGGTGGAAGGATGTTATATCTAATCACTTGACTATCAATGCTTCTTATTCTAATTTTGTTGGCTCCTCTCAGGAGGATGAGACGGATGAAGTGCCTCTTAATGTCATTGATGCTACTGTCGATGTCACTATTGTGGCTTCTTCCATCCTTGAGGATTCAACTCGTATTGCTCATTTGTTGCAACTCCATTCTACTCCTACCGAATTTGCTTCTGATGTTGTTCCTCTGCAGCACTTTGATGTTGTTCTGCAGCAACACTCTACTGGCACTACTGATTGTAACCATGCGAGGTCTTCCTTGCCTGGCCTCTCTTTTGATGGTCCTAATGACAGTATCACCTGGACTATAATTTATCGCAAGCCGAATGGGAAGTCTTCTCCCCTCCCCCAATCCCCTCCTTGTCAAGGCTCGAGTGTCTCTCCCCTTCTTTGAGTTGGGGTCTAGGTTGTTGTTGGTTTAACAAGTGTTTTCTGTTGGCCTATTTGACCTTTTTTTTCAAGGCTTGCTCCCCTTTTTTGTTGTCTCTCTTACTGCCTAGGGGTTGTTGTATTAAGGGCCAACACACTTGTTTTACTACTATCTTAATCAAAAACAAGTGACTTGCATGGGGAAAACTCTTTCATGAGAGAGACACCACACTCCAAAGCAACTCAATTGAAATTCGATAGTCAAAATTTACAATCTACTTGTGGAGTCCAAGTCTTTACAAAAGTATAACCAACCAAATATCTTGAATAATTTTGACTATATAATACCTACAAAACTTCCTATCCCTAAATCTCCATCTCAAGCACCTAATAAATATGAAAGTAATGCATGAAGCCATCAAATGGTAATTATAAAAATAGGAGCTAAAACCACCCCAACATGTGGTGCCCAAATACCTAATCAAAAAATCAACACCCAATATCAAGATACGTTCGCAAGCTAAAATAATGTATTCCTTACACTTATCACAAGCATATCATAATCCACTCACTAGCTTGGTTTTCCACTTTTCATTAATTGTTTCCATTTAGAGATGTCTTATGAAACATCAAAGCCCATGCCATAAGTTGGTCAACGTGTATAGCTCCCTCTTACATCTTGTTTATGTATCCTAAATGTTTTTTATATTTCTGGTATGTGAGGCCCAAATTTTGGAAGTTAAACTTCTAATTTGGGAGGCCATTAGAGCCTCTTTTTTGTAAATTTTAGAAATTAAAAAAAATATCTATGCAACAAGCTGTTAAATTTTGTAACGTCGGTCGTAGTATTCCATGCTTTCGATATATATATATATATATATATATATATATATATGATTACATATACTAATATGTTAACATTAACTAATGATAAATAAAACCAAAGTTAACTTATCGTGTTTGACCAACGGTTACACCGTTCATGGTATTGGGTGGTAAAGCGATTCTCAAACAAGTCGCACTCCTTCTGATCAGGTAAGTAAACGGTGACTAGTTTATATACTGTGGTGAGAGGTAAGTAGGAAAGACATGTGTCTTCCCATGTGGGAAGACATATATCTTCACTACGTAACCCCTCATCCACTTATATAGCATGCTTACATTGAGGAGGATGCATACACCAAAATTGATAAGTGTGGTGCATCTTTAAAACACGCTATAGCAGATAAAATACAACTTTCAAATCATATCTCCATCTCTTCTATTTTGATCATAGAATTTTGAAAGAACTTAACATGGTATCAGAGCCAAGTTAAGGAAGATCATATTAAAATTCTGTAACGATCTCATAAACTTTCACCAGGCTCTTGCTAAGATCACATTCCCATAATCCTAATGACAACCGGAGTTAGGTTTGAAGATAGATTAGATGGAGCATCAAAGATTCTATGTTGGAAATTTAGGATCATGCTTGTTTTGAAATAAAATAAAATTGACACCCATGTCAAAAGTGAAATTCCTGAACCCTCTAATGATACAGAGAAAATTCAGTGGAGCAAGGACAATGAGAAGGCCCTTAAGATAATTGTGGATTCAGTAAGAGACCACATTGTACCAGTCATTTCTAAATATGAGACGGTCTTTCAGATGTTCAAAGCACTAGTTGGCATTTATGAAATCAACAACACTAGCAGGGTTCTCACCCTAAAGAATCAACTACACCATATAAAGATGAATAAAGGAGAAACAGTTACATCCTATTTCTTGAGGATCACTGAGCTTAGGGATAAACTATCCACTATTGGACATCTAGTAGACAACAAAGAACTTTCTATGATGGCCCTAAATGGACTTCCTACCTCATGGGAATCATTCATTCAAGAAATCAGTGCTCGTTCTAAATTTCCTAAGTTTGATAGATTGAAAACTGATTGCATTCAAGAGGAATCTCCGCTTGTCACAAGAGGAATAAAACAAAACAATGGTAATGAAGACATTCAAGTTCTAAACTTTAATTCCCACAATAAAGAGGGACAACAACTCAAATGGGAAGAGGTCTTCAAAGAAGAAGAGAGACATTTCTGAAGTACAATGTTTCAGATGTGACCAATATGGGCACTATGCAATGAAGTGTCCAAACAAGATCAAACAACAAGCTTCAATGGCAGAAATTAAGGAAGGGAGTAATTCCGAGAAGCTAGTCTTGTACTCAGCCCTCTCTAGTCAAGTCACCTCCATTTTCAACACATGGGTGATTGACATCGGAGCATCTCGACACATCAGTGGATTTCGTGAGCACCTAGATACACTTGAGGAAAATTCAAATGAAGAAGTGACAATTGGTGATGACTCAAATTATCCAGTTATGGGAATAGGAACCTGCAATATCAACCTAAAGTCAGGCATATCCCTAGAGCTGGCTGGAGTTCTATTTGTACCTGGTATAAAGAGAAACCTTGTCTCAGTTTATGCACTTGAAGATAAGGGTTACAAATTAACCTTTATGGAAGGAAAGGTACTTGCTTGGCCAAATAACTCCACCATCAAGAAAGCCCACACCATTGGAGTAAGGCAAGGGAGCCTCTACAGACTTTGTACCACTCCACCTCTAGCCTCGATTCATGAGACTCCAGATTCGAATGAACTTTGGCACAGAAGATTAGGGCACCTTCATTTCCATGCCCTACCTAAGATAGAGAAGATGGTGATCGGCTTACCCAAGCTAAGTTAAAATCTGAAGGAGCCTACAAAGGGTGTGCCTTGGGAAAGAATACTAAAGGGTCTGTTAATTCTAGCAACAGTAAATCCAAAAATGTATTAGAATTAGTTCATTCTGATTTATGTGGACCCATGTTTCTACCCTCATAAGGGGGATTTTTATATTATGTAATATTTGTAGATGATTATTCTAGGAAGACCTGGATATATTTTCCGAGGTACAAAGAGTCTGGAGAAATCCTTTCTAAATTTAAGGAATTCAAAGCTCTTGCAGAAAATATGATAGGTAAGAAAATCATAACCTTAAGAACAGAAAATGGGGGGGGGAATACACTTCTGATATGTTTAAAGATTATTGTATAAATGTTGGGATTAATAAGGAGTTAACTGTACCTTATAACCCACAACAAAATGGGGTAGCTAAAAGAAAGAATAGAACTATAGTAGAAGTTGCTAGGGCTATGTTGTTTGACCAAAATATAGAAACCTCATTTTCGGCTGAAGCATCTAGGACAGCTATGTACATTCAAAATAGATGTCCTCATTCTCTTGTTGACAATAAAACCCCTAAAGAAGCCTTTACTGGCAACAAACCTGACATAAGTCATTTCCGGATCTTTGGGTGTCCAATCTATATTCATGTCCCCAAAGAAAAGAGGTCAAAGTTAGAACCTTCTGAAAAGAAAGGAGTATTTATTGGGTACAGTGAAACCTCTAAAGCCTACAGAATATAAATACCTAGTCAAAGACAAATTGAACTAAGCAGAGATGTCATCTTTGAGGAAGACATAGCATTCAAGAGGTCCAAAAGCTCTAATGAATTAGAACACCAAGATCCTCCTACAAGCTTGGATGAGGATTCCACCCCTGAGATTCAGAGGGAGACCCCTGAAGATGTTGAGCATGAAGTTCAAGGCTTACCTTTAGAAGAAAATTAACCCGAAACTAGGAAGAGACCACTTTGGGCTAAAAAGATGCTTCAAGAAGCTGAAAAAATATGTTGCTCCAAAGGGGACCTTCAAAGAAAGTAAGAGACCTAACCTATTTTCCAGTTATACTGCCTTGATGAGTGAGATCATTGGTGCAAAACCTTCCTGTGTTGGAGATGCGCTCAAGCATCAAGTTTGGAAAGATGCTATGTCAGAAGAGTATCAATCAATTTTGAAAAATGATGTCTGGGATATTGTGCCTAGGCCTAAAAGCAAATCTGTGGTATCTTCTAAATGGCTCTTCAAAATCAAACATGCAGCAGATGGCAGCATTGATAAGCACAAAGCAAGGTTTGTTGCCAGAGGTTTCTCAAAGAAAGAAGGTATTGACTATGAAGAAGCATTTGCTCCTGTTGCGAGATAAACTTTTGTCCGAGCAGTTTTGGCTATTGCAGCATCTAAAGGATGGAAAGTCCATCAAATGGATGTCAAGACTGCTTTTCTAAATGGTAAGATTGAAGACGAAGTTTATTTGGAGCAACCTGAAGGTTTTGTGATTCATAAGGTTGAATCACATGTCTGCAGATTAAAGAAAGCTCTTATGGACTGAAACAGGCCCCCAGAGCATGGTATGGAAGAATTGATCACTATCTCTTGGAATTAGGGTTTTTCAAGAATGAAGCAGATCCAAATCTCTACTACAAGGTAATCAATGGTGAATTATTAATTCTTATTCTTTATGTTGATTATCTACTAATCACTGGAGAGGATAATTGTTTTTCTCGATGTAAGAAAGAATTAGCCTCTAAGTTTGATATGAAAGATTTAAGAATTCTTCACTACTTCCTTGGATTGGAAGTTTGGCAGCAGGCAGATGGTATAATCCTTAATCAAGGAAAATACACCTATGGAGACAAATCTGCACAAGCTAAAGGAAACAGCTGCAGAATCTAAGTTTGCAGATCCTACACTCTACAGACAGATTATTAGATCTCTGATGTATTTGGTAAACACAAGACCTGATATATGTTATGCTCTAAATGCACTAAGTCAGTTCATGTGTGAACCCAGGGAAATGCATCTTGTTGCTGCAAAGCATATTCTAAGATATCTTTGAGGAACTATTGGTTTTGGTTTCAAATATAAACATGTAGAACTTGACCTATATGGATTCACTGATTCTAATTGGGTTGAAAGCATAGTTGACAGGAAAGCACATCAGGATGTTGCTTTAGTTTAGGATCAAGAATGATCTCATGGATATGTAGAAAACAGTCTTCAGTTGCTCAGAGTTCTACAGAAGCTGAATACATTACAGCCTCCATGGGAGCAAGAGAAGTTGTATGGCTCCGGAAATTGCTTGTAGGACTGTTTGGTCAGCCCTTAAATCCTATTTTCATCTACTGTGACAATCAGAGTTGCATCAAGCTTTCAATGGATCCAGTATTTCATGACAGGTCTAAACACATTGAGATTCCTTATCACTATGTTCGAGATATGGTGGAAAGGAATGTGATTCGACTAAATTATATTAGCACAGGTGATCAGATTGCAGACATTCTTACCAAGCCTCTCTCCAGGATCAAGATTGAACACTTTAGAGATAAACTTGGTATGGTTGAAAATGTTATTTAATTTTGAGATAGAGTCTCATTTATTCTAATATACTAATATATTTAAAAATGTTTAGTGTGTAAACTCTTCTATTTGTCATGTGTGTGACTCCATGACTGCATGGGCCTTCTGTGAACATTATTGAAGGGTGACGACTTTTCAATAATGAACACTTGTTTCAAACTGATATTGTAAGGTGACGATTTTACAATTATCAATTTAACTATCTTGATGGATATCATGTGACTTGATATATGTGGACATGTCATGATAGTATATATATCTCTGAGACATTATGGTAGATATATGTTGGTTGATATCATTAAATAAACCATAATTATGATAGAGATCTTCATGGTGAATATTATGAACATAATATTTGTGGACATGCCATGACATCATTATCAGTATGGTAGGCATCATGTGACTTGATGCCAATGCACATATCTTACTTGATAACTATGAGTTATGGTGAGTATCATGAGACTTGATATTCATTATTGAACCATATCTCTGAATATCACTATGGTGTGATATCTCCTCTCTTCACAATCAATGGATGAATTGTGATGTTTTCTCTAATATGAAATGTGTCCTCCCTAGTTAAGAGGAAGTGATAAATTTTGTAACGTTGATCATAATAATATATATATATATATATATATATATATATATATATATATATATATATATATATATATATATATATATATATATATATATATATATATATATATATATATATATATATATATATTTGGCCAACGGTTACACCGTTCATGGTATCCGGTGGTAAAGCGATTCTCAAACAAGTCACACTCCTTCTGATCGGGTAAGTAAACAGTGACTAGTTTATATATTGTGGTGAGAGGTACATAGGGAAGAGATGTGTCTTCCCACGTGGGAAGACATATCTCTTCACTATGTAACCCCTCATCCACTTATATAGCATGCTTACATTGAGGAGGATGCATACACCGAAATTGATAAGTGTGTTGCATCTTTAAAACATGCTATAGCAGATAAAATACAACTTTCAAATCATATCTCCATCTCTTCTATTTTGATCACAGAATTTTGAAAGAACTTAACACAAGAATTTAAGAAGCAACACTAAATAACCCAAAAAATATATTTTGACCAAAAACTAACTCTATAACTCAAAATTCAAGTTATATTTAAATCCTAAAAAGTACATTTTATAATCTTGACTTAAGAAGCAAGGAAGAGACACCTTTCTTAAAATTCTCCCACTTGTCGAATGCCTTGCAAGAGAAAAGGGAGCACTAACACCATCAACTAAGTGTTAGGGATCAAGAGAACCATAGGCTCATAACACTACCTAAACTCTTGTATGCTAAGTAGCTTTTTGTCAAAGCACCTATAACATTCTACAAAGTGTCAAATTTCTTCAACTTCACCCTCCCATAATCTAGCATGTCATGAACAAAATAGCATTGGACATACGCATGCTTTATCCTTGCATGAAAGTTTAGAAGCTTTTCCAAACTTATGGCACTCTTACTATCACTTAGAATTGTAATAGTCAGATAAACATTTATTCTCGCATTTGTATTGAATCCTTATTTAGTGATAACATTTGAGTCTCTTAATACCTACATTTTAACTTTCTTTTGTACAACTAATTGTAATCCATAAATTAAAGACTCGTGTTCAACAACATTATGTGTAAATGTTGAAAATTTGAAGAGCAATAAAATTTATATAGTGATAATAACTTTATTGAATTTAGATTAGATTTACAATGAATCGTGTAATTACTTATATATATGTTTTGGATTTTTAAATTATGTAAATTAATGGAATGTAGACTTTTTAGTTTATTGTATATTTATATTTTTTTAAAATTAAAAAAAAAATGTAATATTTTGTAAAAATTGACATTATAATTTAGTTGATAATAAGATATTAAAAAATAAAGTTAACAAAAACATCACTGTTCATATAGAAATCTTTTTCTTTCAATTTTTTTTGGTAACTCAAAACTTTACTACATCCATTATTTTTTCTCTATTTTGATAAGTATATTTTTTAATTTCTCAAACAAACTATTATAACTACATTAAAAAAACCAACATCATTTTCGGGAGGGTGACAAGAGAATGGTGAGGAGCAGGTTTTGAGGGTTTCAAGGGCAGTTTCAGTATGGAGGATTCCCTAACAAGAATGGTTGGAGAGAACATTTGATCCCTGGTAATAACGGCAACAAAGAAATATCAACAGAAGCGAAAGCGGCAGCAGTGGAAATAAACGTTTCAAACGAAGTGGAGGAGGATTTGGATATGTGGACAAAACATGCAGTTATTGACAAATTTATTGGTCTCAGATTCAGTGGAAACATAATAAAAGAATGGGTGTTCAATAATTGGGATTCCAAAGTAGTTATTAAAATCATGCCTAAAGGTTTTTTCATTGTAATTTTCTCGGATGAAGATGTAAGAAACAAAATCTTATCACAACAGAATTGGTTTGTGGAGGAATGTCCGCTTTATTTGCAGCCTTGACAGCCCAATTTCAACCCATTACCATTGGTGGTTTACAATCACCCTGTATGGATTAGACTATACAATCTTCCTCTAGAATATTGGAATGATTCATGCCTTGAAAAAACTGGAAGAATGTTGGACACTTGATTGATATTGATAATGGAATCTCGGAAAGCGACTCATACTTGTACGCGAGGATGAAGATAGTGGTTGTTCAAAAAATCCCCTTACATCTTTCACTTTTGTTAGGGGATAATGTTTGGATGCAGCAAGTGGAAGTCGAAGAGCATTATCCGACTTGTGGGAGATGCGGCTTAAAGAACCATCAAAGCGTAGATTGCAGAGTCTTTGTCAAACTTGGAAGGAATGCCAAGAAGTGGGTAGAGAAGTCAAACAGTTAGTTAACGGTTACAAATGCAAATAAAGGGGTTGTCACTAACAAAACCTTAAATTTGGGTTCTAAATCTTCTTCTCCTAAGCATGTGTGTTCTAGTGCACGATCGGGAGCCGCTATCGAGGATGAGGTTAGATTGCCCCTGTCCAGTCTAGATCTCAAAGGTTTTTCAGACAATGAAATTAATTACGACTTGGAATTGGGAGATGAATTTCATTTGGATAATGAATTCATCAACACCGATCCAAGAAGTATTAGCCAATCAACAAACATTCTGTTGGGTAAGGCTAAAGGTGGCAGAGGTAGGAAAAGCAATAGACAGAAGAGGGAAGATAGGTTCAAAGAGAAAGGTATTATTAGTGTGTTGGATTTCATGAGAAAAACCAAGGGAGATGGACTCTCCCTTGGAGAGAAATGAGAATAACTACTTGGAATGTCAGGGGACTCTCTACCCCTGACAAAACTCGCTTGGTCAAAAGTGCTTTAATTAGACTATAGAGTGAAATTATCCTGTTGCAGGAAACCAAGCTTAACATGGAAAAAGCATCAAAATTTCTTCTTTCATGTAAAAATTGGGATGGTTTTTTCAAGAAGCCAATGGTTCTACAGGTGGATTGGCTATTCTATGGGATCCTGATAAAGTTTCCAATAAATTGATTCAGAAATCTGAGAATTAGATTTTTTGTTGGGTCAAATTTTTAATAGAAGATGTCGAATTCCCATTGTGTAATGTATATGGGCCTACCAAAACAGAGGACAAACTCAAAGTATGGATTGAACTATCGGAGCTAAACAAAATTTTAGATTGTAAGAAAGTGTTGGTGGCAGGGGATTTCAATGCATTGCTAGATATTGATGAAAAGAAGGGTGGTTTAAGAATGACCAATCAAGTTATGCAAGATTTCAGGGAATTTGTGTCAAACAACAATCTTTTTGACGTGGTTCCGAAAAATGGTTGTTTTACTTGGACCAATAGAAGAGCAAAGTTTGCAAGCATTTCAGAGAGGCTTGATAGGACTTTTGTTGGTCTGTTTTGGGTGGAATCTTCTTTTAATTTGGAATCACGTATCCTTCCTTTTTCCCTTTCAAATCACTTTCCGATACAAATTTCCCTCAATGACTCTCTATTAAGTTCTTTCAAAATTTTGTGATCAAAATAGAAGAGATGGAGATATGATCTGAAAGTTGTATTTTTATCTGCTATAGCGTGATTTTAAAGATGCACCACACCTATCAATTTCGGTGTGTGCATCCTCCTCAATGTAAGCATGTTATATAAGTGGATGAGGGGTTACGTAGTGAAGAGATATGTATTCCCACATGGGTTGACACATATCTTCCCTATGTACCTCTCACCACAACACATAAACTAATCATTGTTTACTTACCCAATCGGAAGGAGTGCGACTTGTTTGAGAATCGCTTTACCACCTGATACCATGAACGGTGTAACCGTTGGTCAAATGTGATAAGTTAACTTTGGTTTTATTTATCATTTGTTAACGAATATACTACAGTTTAACTTATTAGTATATGTCATCAAATTAATATATATCGCAAGCATGAAATAGCACGATCGATGTTACAAAATTAACACTCCCTCTTAACTAGGGAGAACACATTTCATGTTTAGAGAAAACATCACAATTCATCCATTAATTGTGAAGAGAAGAAATATCACACCATAGTGAAATTCAGAGATATGGTTCAATAATGAATATCAAGTCTCATGATACTCACCATAACTCATAGTTATCAAGTAAGGTATGTGCACTGGCATCAAGTCACATGATGCCTACCATACTGATAATGATTTCATGGCATGTCCACGAATATTATGTTCATAATATTCACCATGAAGATCTCTATCATAATTATGGTTTATTTAATGATATCAACCAACAGATATCTACCATAATGTTTCAGAGATATATATACTATCATGACATGTCCACAAATATCAAGTCAGATGATATCCATCAAGATAGTTAAATTGATAATTATAAAATCGTCACCTTACAATATCAATTTGAAACAAGTGTTCGTTATTGAAAAGTCGTCACCCTTCAATAATGTTCACAGAAGGCCCATGCAGTCATGGAGTCACACACATGACAAATAAAAGAGTTTACACACTAAACATCTTTAAATATATTAGTATATCAAAATAAATGAGACTCTATCTCAAAATTAAATAACATTTTCAACCATACCAAGTTTATCTCTAAAGTGTTCAATCTTGATCCTGGAGAGAGGCTTGGTAAGAATCTCTGCAATCTGATCACCTGTACTAATATAATTCAGTCGAATCACATTCCTTTCCACCATATCTCGAACATTGTGATAAGGAATCTCAATGTGTTTAGACCTGTCATGAAATACTAGATTCATTGAAAGCTTGATGCAACTCTGATTGTCACAGTAGATGACAGTAGGATTTAAGGGCTGACCAAACAGTCCTACAAGCAATTTCCAGAGCCATATAGCTTCTCTTGCTCCCATGGAAGCTGCAATGTATTCAACTTCTGTAGAACTCTGAGCAACTGAAGACTGTTTTCTACATATCCATGAGATCATTCCTGATCCTAAACTAAAGCAACATCCTGATGTGCTTTTCCTGTCAATTATGCTTCCAGCCCAATCAGAATCAGTGAATCCATGTAGGTCAAGTTCTAAATGTTTATATTTCAAACCAAAACCAATAGTTCCTCGAAGATATCTCAGAATATGCTTTGCAACAACAAGATGTATTTCTCTGGGTTCACACGTGAACTAACTTAGTGCATTAACAGCATAACATATATCAGGTCTTTTGTTTACCAAATACATCAGAGATCCAATAATTTGTCTGTAGAGTGTAGGATCTGCAAACTCTGATTCTACAATTGTTTCCTTTAGCTTGTGCAGATTTGTCTCCATAGGTGTGGTATGGATCTACAATCCAACATTCTAAATCTCTTTAGTATATCAATGGTGTATTTTCCTTTATTAAGGATTATACCATCTGTCTGTTGCCAAACTTCCAATCCAAGGAAGTAGTGAAGAATTCATAGATCTTTCATATCAAACTCAGAGGCTAATTCTTTCTTACATGAAGAAATACAATTATCCTCTCCTGTGATTAGTAGATCATCAACATAAAGAATAAGAATTAATAATTCATCATTGATTACCTTGTAGTAGAGATTTGGATCTGCTTCATTCTTGGAAAACCCTAATTCCAAGAGATAGTGATCAATTATTTCATAGCATGCTCTGGGGGCCTGTTTTAGTCCATAAAGAGTTTTCTTTAATCTACAAACATGTGATTCAGCCTTATGAATCACAAAACCTTCAGGTTGCTCCAAATAAACTTCTTTTTCAATCTTACCATTCAGAAAAGAAGTCTTGACATCCATTTGATGGACTTTCCATCCTTTAGATGCTGCAATAGCCAAAACTGCTCCGACAGAAGTGTATCTGGCAACAGGAGCAAATGTCTCTTCATAGTCAATACCTTCTTTCTGTGAGAAACCTCTGGCAACAAACCTTGCTTTGTGCTTCTCAATGATGACATCTACTACATGTTTGATTTTGAAGAGCCATTTAGAAGATAGCACAGATTTGTCTTTAGGCCTAGGCACAATATCCCAGACATCATTTTTCAGAATTGACTGATACTCTTCTGACATAGCATCTTTCCAAACTTCATGCTTGAGCGCATCTCCAACACAGGAAGGTTCTGCATCAATGATTTCACTCATCAAGGCAATATAACTGGAAAATAGGTTAGGTCTCTTACTTTCTCTAAAGGTCCCCTTTGGAGCAGCATAATTTTCAGCTTCTTGAAGCATCTTTTTAGCCCAAAGTGGTCTCTTCCTAGTTTCGAGATAATGTTCTTCTAAAGGTAAGCCTTGAACTTCATGCTCAGCATCTTCAGGGGTCTCCCTCTGAATCTTAGGGGTGGAATCCTCATCCAAGCTTGTAGGAGGATCTTGGTGTTCCAAATCATTAGAGTTTTTGGACCTCCTGAATGTTATGTCTTCCTCAAAGATGACATCTTTGCTTAGTTCAATTTGTCTTTGACCAGGTATGTATATTATGTAGGCTTTAGAGGTTTCACTGTACCCAACAAATACTCCTTTATTTCCAAAAGGTTCTAACTTTGACCTCTTTTCTTTGGGGACATGAATATAGACTAGACACCCAAAGATCCGGAAAGGACTTATGCCAGGTTTGTTACCAGTAAAGGCTTCTTCAGGGGTTTTATTGTCAAGAAAAGAATGAGGACATCTATTTTAAATGTACACAGTTATCCTAGATGCTTCAGCCCAAAATGAGGTTTCTATATTTTGGTCAAACAACATAGCCCTAGCAGTTTCTACTATAGTCCCATTCTTTCTTCCAGCTACCCCATTTTGTTGTGGGTTATAAGGTACAGTTAACTCCCTCTTAATCCCAGCATTTATACAATAATCGTTAAACATATCAGAAGTGTATTCCCCCCCATTGTTTGTTCTTAAGGTTATGATTTTCTAACCTGTCATATTTTCTGCAAGAGCTTTGAATTCCTTAAATTTAGAAAGGATTTCCTCAGACTCTTTGTACCTCAGAAAATATATCCAAGTCTTCCTAGAATAATCATCTACAAATATTACATAATATAAAAATCCCCCTTATGAGGGTACAGACATGGGTCCACATAAATCAAAATGAACTAATTCTAATACATTTTTGGATTTACTGTTGCTAGAATTAACAGACCCTTTAGTATTCTTTCCCAAGGCACACCCTTTGCAGGCTCCTTCAGATTTTTTACTTAGCTTGGGTAAGCCAATCACCATCTACTCTATCTTAGTTAGGGCATGGAAATGAAGGTGCCCTAATCTTCTGTGCCAAAGTTCATTTGAATCTGGAGTCTCATGAATCAAGGCTAGAGGTGGAGTAGTGCAAAGTCTGTAGAGGCTCCCTTGTCTTACTCCAATGGTGTGGGCTTTCTTGATGGTGAAGTTCTTTGGCCAAGCAAGTAACCTTTCCTTCCATAAAGGTTAATCTATAACCCTTATTTTCAAGTGAAGAAACTCGGACAAGGTTTCTCTTTATACCAAGTACAAATAGAACTCCAGTCAGTTGTAGGGATATGCCTGACTTTAGGTTGATATTGCAGGTTCCTATTCCCATAACTGGATAATTTGAGTCATCACCAATTGTCACTTCTTCATTTGAATTTTCCACAAGTGTATCTAGGTGCTCACGAAATCCAGTGATGTGTCAAGATGCCCCGTTGTCAATCACCCATGTGTTTAAACTGGAGGTGGCTTGACTAGAGAGGGTTGAGTAGAAGACTAGCTTCTCGGAATTACTCCCTTTCTTAATTTATGCCATTGAAGCTTGTTTATTGATCCTGTCTGGGCACTTCATTGCATAGTGCCCATATTGGTCACATCTGAAACATTGTACTTCAAAAATGTCTCTCTTCTTCTTTGAAGACCTCTTCCCATTTGAGTTGTTGTCCCTCTTTCTTTTAAAGTTCTTCTTCTTTCCTTTCTTGTGGGAATTAGAGTTTAGAACTTGAATGTCTTCATTGCGATTGTTTTGTTTTATTCCTCTTGTGACAAGCCGAGATTCCTCTTGAATGCAATCGGTTTTCAATCTATCAAACTTAAGAAATTTAGAACGAGCACTGATTCCTGGAATGACCGATCCCCATGAGGTAGGAAGTCCATTTAGGGCCATCATAGGAAGTTCTTTGTTGGCTACTAGATGTCCAATAGTGGATAGTTGATCCCTAAGCTCAGTGATCCTTAAGAAATAGGATGTAACTGTTTCTCCTTTATTCATCTTTATATGGTGTAGTTGATTCTTTAGGGTGAGAGCCCTGCTAGTGTGGTTGATTTCATAAATATCAGCTAGTGTTTTGAACATCTGAAAGGCCGTCTCATATTTAGAAATAACTGGCACAATGTGGTCTCTCACTGAATCCACAATTATCTTAAGGGCCTTCTCACTTTCCTTGCTCCACTGAATTTTCTTTGTATCATCAGAGGGTTCAGGAATTTCACTTTTGACATGGGAGTCAATTTTATTTTCTTTCAAAACAAGCATGATTTTGAATTTCCAAGATACAAAATTTGATGCTCCATCTAATCTATCTTCAAACCTAACTTCGGTTGCCATTAGGATTTATAGGAATGTGATCTAGTAAGAGCCTGGTGAAAGTCTATGAGATCATTACAGAATTTTAATATGATCTTCCTTAACTTCGCTCTGATACCATGTTAAGTTCTTTCAAAATTTTGTGATCAAAATAGAAGAGATGGAGATATGATCTGAAAGTTGTATTTTTATTTGCTATAGTGTGATTTTAAAGATGCACCACACTTATCAATTTCGGTGTGTGCATCCTCCTCAATGTAAGCATGTTATATAAGTGGATGAGGGGTTACATAGTGAAGAGATATGTCTTCCCACGTGGGAAGACACATCTCTTCCCTGCGTACCTCTCAACACAGGACATAAACTAATCATTGTTTACTTACCCAATCGGAAGGAGTGCGACGTTTGAGAATCGCTCTACCACTTGATACCATGAACAGTGTAACCGTTGGTCAAATGTGATAAGTTAACTTTGGTTTTATTTATCATTTGTTTACGTATATACTACAGTTTAACATATTAGTATATGTAATCAAATTAATATATATCGGAAGCATGAAATAGCACGACCGATGTTACAAAATTAACACTCTCAAGTCAAGGTCAAAGGGAATTTCAAGTTTTTAAGCATGTGGTGGAGGGATGTTAATTTTTTCAAAAACTTAGAGGAGTGGTGGCTGGAGAGTAACATTTTTGTTGGTACACCTAGCTTTTGTTTTTCGCAGAGGATAAAGTATCAAAGACAAAATTAAACTGTGGAATGTGGCTTCTTTCAAAAACATTTTTTTTGAGAAAATTAGAATAGAGGAGCTTGATTGTCTTAATAGTTTGATCATTGTCAATGGCATGTCGGAAGCTGATTTCTTAAAGGAAAAACAGCTAAAAAATGGTCTTGCTGAAATTTTTCTTCGAGAGGAAATATATTGGCGAGAAAAATCTAGGGAATTGTGGATGGATTAATGCAGGAGATTTGAACCGTAAGTTCTTTCATGCTTCGGTAAAGGCCAAAAGAGGTCAAAACAGAATTGATTCCATTAAGAACTCGATAGGGATGCAAACCTCAAAGCCAGAGGAGATCGAGGAAATTGCAGTCGAATATTTGAAACAGATTTTGAGATCAGAGGATGATTAGATTCACGGTGGTTTTTCAAATTTATTGGAGGTTATTGATAAAGAACTAACTCTGGAGGACAACGAATTTTTTATGTGCCCCTTCACAATCAAAGAAATCAAAGAAGCCACTTTTGCACTTCACCCCCACAAGGCTACAGGGCCAAACGAGTGACCATGGAATTCTTTCAGAAATGCTGGTGCTTCATGAGAGAAGACATCTAGAAGGTAGTTGAAGAATTCTGTAAGAAAGTTAAATTTGTCAAAGAAATAAATAACACCATGATTGTTTTAATCCCCAAAAAGCAGATTTGCGAATCCATGGCCAATTACAGACCAATTTCGTTGTGCAACTCTTTGTACAAAATCATATCTAAGTCTATGGTCAATAGATTGAAGTCTATATTGGTTAAGTTGATTTCTCCTGAACAACATCGATTCACTCCAGGGAGGGAGTTCTCAGACATCATTATAACTACAGCAGAAACCATTCACTCCATGAGTAGAAATACGAAGCATGGTGTGATTGTGAAGCTTGATGTTAGCAAAGCTTATGACCAGGTATTTTGGTCTTTTCTGTTTTCGATCATTGTTAATGGCTCGGTGTGTAGTTTTTTTTGAGCCTCTAACGGGTTAAGACAAGGAGATCCCCTGTCACCCTTTCTGTTTGTTCTGATGGCAGAGGCTCTTGGTAGAAATATCAAAAAGTTAGTAGATTTGGGAAGATGGAAAGGTGTTTCTATTCATGTAGACCTAAATCCCATATCTCATTCCCAATTTGTTGATGATACTATTATTTTTGGAGAACCCTCGGAAAGGGAAGCAAAGACTATCAAAGTCATCTTGGAGGAATATGAGATAGGCTCAAGACAAAGCATGAACAAATCCAAGTTTGTGGTCTACTTCATCAACACCAATAAGAGAACTCAATTAAAAATTGCAAATATTTTAGGATTTCAAATAGGTGAGTTTCCTATCAAATATCTTGGAGTGCAACTATCTGCAGGAAGATTCCAAAACAAGATCTGGGAGGAGGTGATCAACAAATGTCATTTGAAAGCGGCTATGTGGAAAAATAAATGGCTCTCTCAAGCCGAAAGGATCCAAATGATCAAATCGGTATTGTCGGCAGTATCTATCTATTATATGTCATGCTTCAAATTATCCTCCAAAGCAGCAAATGATCTTGGACTTCTTAAAAAAATCTTGTGGGAAGGGTCTAAAGACAAGAAGAAAAACCCTTTGATAAACTAGGATACGACCTGTTTGACCAAAGATGAGGGAGGGGTTGGTATGAGGAAGATGAATTTGCATAATCTTGCACTTGGTGCCAAGCTAGCATGGAAAATGTACAAACACCATCAGAAAATTTGGTGCAAAATTTTATCCAGAAAATATCTTGATTCCACAATACCAGAAAGAATTTTCACATTAGCAAATTCGGAGGGAGGATCCCTTGTTTGGAGATTTATTTGGGAAAGTAGGAGAATTATCTCGGAACATTTGACCTGGAAAATTGGTAATGGTAAAAAGGCAAGATTCTGGAGAGATTCTTGGAATGGAGATACCCCTCTGGCTGAGGCATTTGATGACCAAGATTGGGTCAATCAGGTGGAAGCTTCAGTTGGCCCATTTGTGGCTGATTATATGCATCAAGTGCCCAATTCTACAGCTTTGATTATATGGAAGAAGGTGGGAGATTGGAATCAGGCAGATGGTAAGAAATTGGAGGAATTGCTCATTAATAAGAAAAAGATTCACTACAATTGTGAAGAGGACAGTTTGATGTGGTGTGCGGCCAAGTCAGGAATGTACAAAGTACAATTGGGATACAAGTTACAAAGGCACAGAGAGAAAGATACTAAGTGGCCTGGGGCACTGTGTTAGAATAAAAGTGTTCTTCCTAAGGCTGGTGTTTTTTTTTGTGGATTGCATTACATGGACGTATTCTTATAGGGGAGAGACTTAAATTAATTGGCATCTCAGGTCCGAGTATATGCATGCTATGTAAGGGGGGTGGAGAGACGAACGAGCACTTGCTCTTTTGGTGCCCTTATGCAAAGCAGTGTTGGGACTAGCTACTTGGTTGTTTACAGTGTCAAATGGTTAGGAACCAGTCGCTAAAAGATTTCCTATGCTCTTGGCCAAATACGGCTAAGAATTCAAAATGGGGTATTCTTTGGGTTGTGAGTCCATCTTTGTTGACATGGCACCTTTGGAAGGAGAGAAATCGTCGTATTTTTAATGATGAGGTTATGGAAGTTGATGTCCTTATACCAAAGATCAAACATGCCATCGAAGAAGTGGTTAACGTCAAGACTCTTGGTAGAATATATAAATCATAGACAAAATGGGACATGGCCATGGAAAACAATTGGCTATTATCGATGAAAAGCGACTATAAGTTCTCAGACTTAAAATCCTGTAGAAAAAACATTAAGTGGATTCCTCCTCCCTCTGGATTTTTGAAAATGAATCTTGATGGGGTTTGCAGAGGGAACCCAAGCGAGTCTGGATTTGGGGCAATTATCCGTGACGAGTTTGGGGACATGATGGTAGCTAAATATGGCCCATTGGGTGTTTCAACCAATAATATTGCATAAGTATCAACACTTGAAGCAGGCCTAGAATGGTGTGTGGAGAAAGGGGCTCACAAGGTTATAGTCGAAGGAGACTCGCAGGTTATCCTAAATGGCATTTCCAACCAACGATTCACGAACTGGAAGCTAGAATGTTGGATCCCTAGGATCCAATTCCTCTTAGGGACCATATCTGAATGTACTTTATCACACTCTTACCGAGAAGGCAACTCAACGGCGGATTGTCTGGCCAACATGGGTATCTGCAGTCCTTCTTCCAAGCAATTGTCTTCGGCGGATGAGATTCTGGACACTTTGTTGCAGATTTTGAATCGGGAGAAAACTTCAATCCCTAGGGCAGGGATCGGATAGAGCCTTTCTTTCTTGGCTTTGCGTGTTCGGGAGAATTGTTGAGCCCGAGGGATTCATCAAATGGTGTAGGTGATGACACGCACATATTACGACGCTCCCCTTTCTTTTCTCAAACAGAGCAAGCAGATTTGCTTAGATTTGCTTGGATTTTGCCCAGACTACAACCTCAATAAAGTCTCCCGAACAGCGATTTTAGGAACATGGATGATCTGCAGGGTAGTTCTCGGGTTAGAAAATTGCAAAGACTGGATCTGTATCTTGAGGAAGCTTCCTTTCCTGTTGTCACAGAATCATGGTTCACGACTTTGGGCTGAGTTGCAAGTGTCGCGAGGAGCGGTTAGGAGAACAATGCGATCGACTTTTTGACATTGAAGTCAATGGGCAGGCGGCTATTGTCGCGATCGTTGAGGAAGCGCTCAACAGAGAGAGGCATTGGTGTGATGGTTTTATCTACAAAACCATTCTCTGTTTGTTAGTGGATGTTCTTCCGTCCAAGGAAGCTTGCATTGAGAAAATGGACGGGTTCGTCAGGGTAGTTGATGGTAATGTTGTAGGTAATGCAATCATAGAAGTGGAAGAAGAATGGGCGAGTATCCTGGGTCCTTTCTTCAACCCAACGTGCTTCCTCTCGGACATGGAGGTCTCAAACTATGAAGATGAGCTTTAGGTTGTTGCGAAAGAATTGAGGACAAAAAAGGAAAACTTCATGGGCAACACTTGGGACGTATTCCGTGTAGGGGTCTCCACTGGTGATTTGGGTCCATTTACAAGGATGATGAACGAAGATCTGGGCTGGCTGTCAGAAAACAATATCGAAAAGGTGGCGAGTTTGGGTGATCGCATTGCTACCATTCTGAGGTTAATGTAGTGGAATGGCTATGTTTGGATAATGTTTTTGTTATTGTTAGGACCATACCCTTTTTGAGGGTCCAATGCATATGTAATACTATTTATTATTAATATAGGGTGTTATCCCCACAATAGATAGCACTTAAATTTTTTTATTTTTTTTAAAACTACATTAAAAAAATATAAAAAGCCAACACAAGATACTTATTAAAATTAATCTTAAGATTTGGTCGTTTTAGATGAGATTATATTACTTAGCACCAATAGACATGTATAATATAATGATTACAGAGGATGGTTAGAGGTAGGATCTTCATTCAGAATAAAAGACAAAATTGACTAATCAAAGTTGGTGAGACATAAGGGAAGGATTAGTTGCCATCCTCTATTATAGCAAATCAAGGAAAATGACAATCATTTGCTAACCACAAGTACCATCATACAAGAAAAGGGCGAACGAATACTTGAAAGAAAAGGTGAAAGCCTTATGCCTTCAAAACAAAAGCTTTTGGATCCAAAGGCTCCCAAAAAGAAATATAATAAAAAAATGGCTCAAAACTAGTCTAGTTTTTAAATCAAAATGGATGTTTATAATGATTCAAGTAAAAATTTTGCAAATGACTCTTTCGCTTTACAAACATACTCACTGGGTAGAAAACAAGGCATATGGTCTCTCAACATCTTGGTACTTACAGTTCCAAGCAATTCTTGTTAAGCATGTTGAAAGTAGCTTGAAATTCAAACACCATTTAAAATATATTATCACCATAAACATTTATTTATTCAATACTATACTTGATTCTGTACATTATCACCTTAAACATTTATTTATCCAATGCTATACTTGACTCTATACATTATCACATAAACAATTATTTACCCAATACTAGACCTGACTCTAAGGCACTTATTATAGATCAATTCCCAATATGCCAAATGATTATTGCCTTGAACAAAAGACACTGTATCTAGCTTGATCATTTATTGAGACCATTTAGTTGAATCCCATCTCTATGGTTGGAGGACGCCATGTGTAGAATCACCCTAAACAACCAATATTCGTACTTCATTCCAATACACTTAATATAATCCATCATGGCCACTAGAGTAATTTTATATGGGCCTTGCAAGCATTATAAATCTGCTATGAATCTAAAACCTCAAACATATCTCGGAAAGTTTTTGGAGCATGATAATGTTACCAATCCTCTCTTAATCTCAACCCTAATGAAACAAAAATTATCTCCTATACGGTAAAATGTTATTACCATGTCCTTAGGTCACAGGTTAAAGGAACTCAACCATATGTGTACATGTGCAGGAGATAGCACCTCTTAAAACAATAATATTCAATAAACAAGTGTTGAGATTCTGAACATCACTGAGCAATTCGCATGGTCTCATTAGGCATGCTCCCTATGTTTAAACTCTCGGGTATGCCACCACCTGAACATGATTGGCAAAGTAGAAAGCCCCTATAAAGAAGAAAATCATTTAAAATAGCATGAGATTGTTATTAATGAATCAGAACTCAATTTCTATTCAATTATAGATTCTCATGAAAAGTTGCTAATCCTCTAGTTTTGATTCTAAATATCAGCTTTTTCCCCAACTCTTCCTCCTGGGCAACATTTTTTTCTTTGCAAAGCACATTGGGGTTGAACAATATGATGGGAAATAATGTTCTGCATTCATAAGCATAGGTTCTAGGTTTATACAAAGATATTATAGCGATGGACCATTTTCTACCTTTGGGTCTTGGACTTTAGCATTGGCCTCTGAAACTTTTGAAGAATTTGGAGTTTCGTGTAAAATGATGGATGTTGGAGGCTTGAAATCCATCAATTTAGTAACAGTCTAGTGGCCTTTTCTTTAGTGATTGCTAAAAGAAATTCTGCTAAAATCCAGGTTTAGCATAGCAATATGGAGATCAAGTGCAGGAAGAGAGCACAAACAAACATAACAATACAACCTCCTAATAGGAATGACTAGGAGAGCACTTATTGATAAAAGCAAAGTAATAAATAGAGCAAGATGGGCACATATTAAAAGATCAACCCACACTCAATCAGAACTTGAACATATGGAGGGCCTGAAGCTCAGTGGTAACAGCCCCGAGATGCATGGGGGATCACGCATTCAACCACCCACAAACCACTTGACCCGCTAGAACTGCATATGCTTAATTTATCACATTCTTCATTTCATACAGGACTCAACAAGCTTTGCTTTATTCACCATATGAACAAGGAATTAGACTTCACTTTAATTACTGGACAAAAGTTATACCAGATGCAAATTCATCCTCCCAAAATGGGGGCTAAAATTTGTTACACTCCCATAAATAGGATTGAGAGGACCATTCAAGCACTGAAATCAGGCCCAAATCCATTAAATTATGTTTTCCTATGGTTGTTGCCAGCCTCCTCCATAAAAACTCTGTTCATTCTTTGGCAGCAAATAACTGTGCTACAGTGACCACCAGCTTTCAATTCTCATGGCAATCTTTTAGCTGACGGAGTTTATCTTCCATCTGAAAAAGCAAATGCAAGTTACTAAGCAGTGATCATAGAAATAATTAATCCATTTGGTTTTGTTGCCTACATTCTTTGACCTGATGCACAATCCACGACAAAGATAAATACCATCATAAGACTAGATACAATTCATTAAAGACGGCATTCTGCTTTGGCATACCCAACCAGCTATAGTTTCTTCTCACAATTTGCTTAGATACCAAAAATAAACTTCCTAGTAAGATACACCCAACAGAAGCCTTTATATATGATACAACCCTTAACAACTTTACTTTCGTTGCAACCCGTTAATGGGCTTGGTAGGATAAATCCTAGAGTTGATCCAAAACAAGGGACAGTGTGGAGTAAACTAGAGACAGGGTGGATAAAGATTAATTTTGATGGTGCATCGAGAGGGAACCCAGGGACTTCAAGAGCAGGGTATATTGCAAGGAATGAGGAAGGTAGGGTCTTGGCCAGAGGAGTGCAATGACTTCTAGACGGAACAAACAATGAGGCAGAGGCAAGAGCAGCATTATTGGCCATCACACTAGCAGAAAATCTTTCGGTGACAAGATTACACCTGGAAGGAGATTCGAAAATAGTCACTGATGCCATTGCGAAAGGAGCCTCACAATGTTAGAGAATTAACAAAATAATTGGTGAAAAAATTTTAAAAAGTTCAAGACTTTAAAGTATCACATATACGTAGAGAGGGCAATTCGGAGGCTAATGTGTTGTCCAACATGGGATGTGAGTTGGTTTGAGGCCGAAGATTATTTTAATTTATTGAAATGTGTGACAGCATGTAATTTTCTTTCCTTTGGGACAATCTTGAGCTGGTATCCTACGCCCATTTAATGCACTAGATTTTGGTACGCTGCCAATTTCTGCTCTCATCAATGTGGCATAAGGTCATGGGATGAGCGGAAGGTGACACGGGAATAGCATTTATGGTTATTGCAAGAGCCAAAGGATGATGTCCTTGAAATGAGGGCACATTAATAGCAACCATTGATGGGACCGCAAGTTGAAAGGAACAATCTAGAGAGCAACAAAAGGTAAGAGTTTTATATTACAAGTAACACTCATGGAAGCGAACTTTTTGCTCCACTCAATAAAACAGCAGTTGGCGTTTTTCGGGTAAGTCTCTGAGAACAGACTTCAAGGAATTTTTAAGTTTGATGATAATTTGTTTCTACAGATTATTGAAAAACCCTATTGGGAGAGGAATATCTGCTTTCTGAGTTTCAGTATCGCACCAACGTTGATATCATCTCAATGATGGTGGCGGGCGTGGGGCTTGATGTTTGGGAGGAAGGAGGAGGTGGTGTGGGTTGCCAAGGCATGTGTACATGCTGTCAAGAGTTGTGGTGGGTTGTGCTTTATGATGCCATTTTGGTGAAGGGATAATGCCAAACGGAAAAGATGTGGAGTGCAGGCCGTTTGTGCTGTGGCGAGATGCTGCAGACAGAGAGGCAAGGGCTGAGGAAGCCCGATTGGGTTGGGAAAACTTAAAAGACTATGTCCGAGAGAAAGAGGTGGAGTTGCAGGAAGCCAGAGAAGCCAAAAAGAAGGATGCGGCCAAGAGGACGAAATTCGCCCCCGAGGACTACTAGATCAACAGCCAGGGCAAGAAAAAAATGAAAACTTGAAAGTTTAAATGTTTATTTGCTTTTTTGTAAATGTTTATAATTAGGCTTAGTGGTGGACGGTTATATGCCATAATTTTGGGGATGGCATAGTAGTTTTTACAGGATGGGTAGCTGCAGTATAGCAAACAGTTTGATAGTTTCAAATTTCATAAACAGTATTTGGGATTATATCCCAATTTTGGTATCTTAAGTATGTAGCTTTTTATTAATATTAATACAAATATACAACTTTACCAATCCAAAAAAAAACTTACTTTCGTTGCAATGTTCATTAAAAAGAATTATTCGTTACTCTTTTAAGCCTTTGATGACTTTGCTTTCCAACTTAAAATATCACAAGAGCACTCATTGAAATTTAAATAGGAAATGTCAGTCCATCAAATTAATGTATAGAGTGCTTTTGGATTCAACTACATATTTTTTGCATCAATGTTTCAGACCGTTTGTGCTGTGGCGAGATGCTGCAGACAGAGAGGCAAGGGCTGAGGAAGCTCGATTGGGTTGGGAAAACTTAAAAGACTATGTCCGAGAGAAAGAGGTGGAGTTGCAGGAAGCCAGAGAAGCCAAAAAGAAGGATGCGGCCAAGAGAACAAAATTCGCCCCCGAGGACTACTAGATCAACAGCCAGGGCAAGAAAAAAATGAAAACTTGAAAGTTTAAATGTTTATTTGCTTTTTTGTAAATGTTTATATTTAGGCTTAGTGGTGGACGGTTATATGCCATAATTTTGGGGATGGCATAGTAGTTTTTACAGGATGGGTAGCTGCAGTATAGCAAACAGTTTGATAGTTTCAAATTTCATAAACAGTATTTGGGGTTATATCCCAATTTTAGTATCTGAAGTATGTAGCTTTTTATTAATATTAATACAAATATACAACTTTACCAATCCAAAAAAAAAATTTACTTTCGTTGCAATGTTCATTAAAAAGAATTATTCGTTACTTTTTTAAGCCTTTGATGACTTTGCTTTCCAACTTAAAATATCACAAGAGCACTCATTGAAATTTAAATAGGAAATGTCAGTCCATCAAATTAATGTATAGAGTACTTTTGGATTCAACTACATATTTTTTGCATCAATGTTTCAGATCAATGTTTCAGATCACGCTCAATGATCCATCATCAAGAAGAGGAGAGTCATGATTTAGATTGAAGGTTTAACCCTTAGAAAAGGAGATGGAGGAGACGGTGACAAGAAGAACGAAAAACTAAGGACAAGAAAGGAGGAAAAAGAGAAAAAAAACAGAAAAGGAGGATAATTACATATGAGATGCATAAACATAATCTATAAATTTATGTTAAAAATAAAAACCAATAATATCAACATCAAGTTAGAACATATACAGTATTTATATTTAGAAAAAGAGAATTAATAATAAATAATAAATATATATCAGTGAGTAATATGTAAAATATAGCAATATGTAACTGAAAATGCAAACATAATACAAATCTATTGCTATATATATGCAAATCAGAATATATGTGAAAAAATAATGTCCGTACAGAAGTACACTGCAGTTCCCCCTTAGCACAGAAACATACCCAGCAACAACCTTGATCTGTGTGGAGGTGTGTTGAAGGCGCAGTAAAGAACAGCATCAGCATTAGCATAGTGCAGCAGTAATGGCAGAGATCACCTTGGTTTCAGTGCAGCTGAGATATCAGCCTAGAGAGGACGTAGTTATATAGGAGAATAGACCCAACTATGTAGGGTCTTCTTTGAATTTCATACCTAGTCAACTACATGGGAAGTGATTTGTAGATGTAACATAATCTGGATTCTGAACTATTTGATTAGGAGTTATTAGTTGTTAGACAAGATTGATTGATTAGACAGACTAATTGATTGTTCAGTCAACTGAGGCATCCCAATGAATTGTAAGCTTTACTTGACACCTCATCTAGTTTCTCTCTGTTAGATTCATGGTGCACTTGTCTATTTAGAGTGAACATTTTCTAATTTTAATCATATAAAGTCTCTTTTACTTACAGTTTAATAGAAGATAGATGTCATACTAAGAGTTCGGTCAAATCTATGAATATCCATTGCGCATATTTTCAGCAACCGTGTGTTTGTAGATTACCGTGTGTTTGTAGATTAGCATACTTAAATCTGCCATTTTGATTGGGGTTTTAGTCTTAAGCTCTTTGCAGTTAGGACTAAATTTTCTAAATGCAGAATCTACTTTCCATGGTCCAAAAACTAATAAGGTATCAGGGAGGTAATTCCAAGTATTCCAAGGTTTCCATGGATGGAAAGGACTGCTGCCTGGGATAGGGAATCACCAATGCCCAAGGTTCAGGGATTGAAGCCAATTTGTACTTTTGGAAGGCACAAGAACCTATGATAGGTGGTTGTGCATGATACCTAAGATTTTCCAAGTGTTTGGAAGATTGACTTTGACCTTAGATAAGTGGCTAAATTTTTTCAGTGGGTTTAATGCCCAAGAGTATTCAGTTATTGAAGAATTCCAAACCTATGAGTGGTTGTAGGTTGAGATGCCCTGAGTGCTCCAGTGATTGAAGTGTTGATCTGCACCTACGATAAGCTGTTGATGTGAGTTATTTTCAGTTGATCTGTTAGTATTAGTGTGTTTTTGGGAGCTGTAGGCATGATTAGTCTCAATCTCAAAGAGAGTGACTATCTAGAGGGTGCTTCAAACTTTACACCTTGGATGTGTAGATTGCAGATGCTACAAGAGGAAGTTTATCTTTGGTGTTTTGTGGAGATGAAGGTTGTAACTCCTGCCAACCCTGTTCAATTGATCAAACATAACAAAATCTTAGCCAAGCCAAAGAATTGTCCTAGATTCAGTAAAGGAAAATTTAATCCCTCACATCATAGAGAATAACAAAGGAGATGTATGATGCCTTGATCGCTCTCTGCCAAAGGTGTGAATATTTCCTGCAAGATATTACTAAAGAACAATCACAATGTCACATGAATGAGCGATACAGACATAGCGAGTGGTTGCCTCATTAAGATCCTTGAGCTTAGAGATCAACTCACTGATATTGCGGAGAAGATGGAGAATGATGAGTCAGTGCCCATGGTCCATAGCTATAAATGGGTTCTCTTCATCTTGAGATCCATTTGTTTGAGATGTCTAAACTTGTGAGGAGCTTCCTACTTTTGAAAATATTTGAGATGAGTGCATCCATGAGGAGACCCAACTGAAAATTGTTCTAGCTAAAGTAGAAGAGAGTTAGAACTTAGGTCTAATTGATAAAATAAGGAAAGGTCGTCAGGAATGATGCAAGAATGGTCAATAAAAACAAGGAGAAATAATCAAATTCTTCAATTCAGGTGAAGAAAGACTTGAGCCACGTGAAGTGTTTCAACTTTCAAGTGCCACAAGATGGGTCCCAACACATCTCAATGTCCTAGGAAGAAGAAAGCCAAGAAGCAACAGTTTGCAGCGAGTGCAAAAATTGCAGCTGGAGTGGATGAGTTAGCAGCCAGACTTTAGACAACTTTCTCTATATATCATGCGTATCCACTAATCCTGCTTCTAGTGTAAGGTGGTGTATGGATAGTGGAGCATCCAAACACATGACCCTCAATAAGAGGGAGTTCAACAAACTTCAAAAATGAGAGGATGACAAACAAGTGGAATTAGGAAATGATGTCACCTGTCCAATTACCATACTGGGCTCTATCTCATTCCAGATGCCTTCGAGTGATGTTCTTGAGCTAGATGATGTCTTGTATTTTCCTATAGTGTATCACTGACAGACCCATAGTGTATCATTGAGTTTAATGGTCCACAAGTGAACCTGGTCAAGTTTTGGATGGATTGGTTCAATATGGTGGCTTTTACATTTTATTTTTTGATCCAATCATGCAATCAAGCATGGAAAGATGTCATGATGGAGTGTCCTAGCATTGTGGAGACGATTTATAAATCTATTGTGGAATCATTGATTGATTCCATGCATGCAACTAATAGGAGTGCTAAAAGTACCAAGATAAATTCATTGACAAAAGATTCTCTCAAAAAGTGGGAGTTGACCTTGATGAGAGTCTTACTTCAGTTACCAAAGGATTGTCTTAAATGGAGGAAGTTGATTTTGTTGACGCTTTTGCTTCAGTTGTCAATGGTTTTGAGTCGCATGGTCAAGATACCCATGAAGGCAGATTGAAGAAGACCCTCTATGGGCCAATGCATTGACTACAAATTTGGCATTTCAGGATCAATGAGTTTTTACTCAGTTTGGCTTTTCTGAGTTAGTGCAAATTTTAAATCTTTATTTGATAGATCTGATCCACTTATATTGGCTGTGTATAAAGATGAGCTTATTATTGCAATAAGTCCTGAACAATTTGTTGACTTGGTGGTCAGCATCTCCTTGGGGACTCATGACATGGCTTAACCGCCTCTTGTGGGTCGGGTCAAATCTGGCGTTTGTATCGGCCGTTGATAGTTCGAGCTTTTGGCACAACAGCAAACGATTCCAACAATTGGTATCAGAGCCTTGGGTGACGGGTTTGAGTCCCCCTTCAGTGGGTGCTGAAAGCTCAGTTGTTGCTGAGGGGGAGATTGTTGACTTGGTGGTCAGCACCTCCTTGGGGACTCATCACATGGCTTAACCGCCTCCCGTGGGTCAGGTTAAATCTGGTGTTTGTATCGGGTGTTCATAGTTCAAGCTTTTGGTACAACGGCAAACAATTCCAACACAGTTCATGATGTGGTGTGCGGAGAATTTTATCCATGAAGTTGGCATGAAGCACGAAGGAGGTTACCAAGTTGGTGCTGATGTTTTCCTTGTACAAGGGATATAGGCCTTGAAGATTCTAAAGAGATTTCATAGAATAGAAGGAAGCAGTGATCCAAGATTATATTTCTTTGAGTCCGCAGATAGTCAACACAATGACAATGCCACTAGTAGAGGGGAGATTCAAGATGCTGTGAAAGAGGGAGTGTTAGAACTTTCCTTGTGTTTCTCTAAAGGTGTTCTTCCTTCAGCAACAAAGCAGTGCACTGCAGTTCCCCCTAACAACAAAAATGTACCCAGAAGAAATCTTGATCTGTGTGCAGGTGTGTTAAAGGAGTAATCAAGACCAGCATCAGCATTCACATGGTGCAGCAGTGATGGTAAAGCTCACCTTGGTTCCTGTGCAGCTGAGAGATCGGCATAGAGAGGATGTAAGGAGAGTAAGGCCCAACCATGTAAGGAGTCTTCTTTCACATCAGCACTCAACCAACTACTTGAGACTCGAGCAATTTGTGGATGTATTGTAATCTAAACTACTTTGATTAGGAGTTATTAATTGCTAGACCAGGATGGTTGATGCCAAACTAATTGATTGCTCAGTCAACTGGGTCTCTCAAGTGAGTGGTAAACTTAACTCAAAGCTTTACTCAACACCTCATCTAGTTTCTCTTAGATTCATAGTGCACTTGCCTATTTAAAGGGCACATATTTTAATTTTAATCATGGTGTATATAGAGTCTTTGTTTCTTTTGAGTTTCAAAAGAGGATAGATGCAGTATTTGAGAGCTCAGTCAGATCTGTGAAAATTCACTGTTCACATTTCAGCAGTATTGTGTTTGTAGATTAGTGTACTTAGATCTGCTGTTTTGAATAAAGTTTTTCATTTTAAGCTCTTTGCAATTAAGTCTAAAATTTTGATGCTAGAATCTGCATACCATGGTCTGAAAACTAGTATAGCTCTCAAGAAAGCCATCTCATCTTTCTTTCTTTGCCATTGCTTGCTTGCTTGGTACATTCATATCTTTCATCTGTTCTTCTACTGAAACAATTCCCGTCTGAGATAGAAACCTGTCAACATAAAAATGTGTAAATGCTCATGTTCATAGACAGAACAATGAATTCAAGATAATGCACCAGAAACTTCAAAGCTTTTGTGTTTCCAGTTGATTTCCAGTTTCCAGTCACAAAGAAATTTCTATGTGAAGATAATTAGATTTCAGTTTTTGCATTCGATCTCTCCCAACTTCCTTTTGGTAAAATGGTACCAAAGGCATATGCATAGAGCATGCACTATGTTGTATATCATTGCAAATTTCCAAAATATATTTTAAAAAAACTTACCACATTATTCAAATTACAGACAATCACCTTGCAAATGGTAAGAAAATAACTTGATTTAGACAATAAAATATCAAGACACATCTGGTAGCATCTCCCAACTCCAAAAACAGAATAAAGCAGCAAAGTATCTCTCAGTTGATAATAAAATTCATACAGGAGCTCATAATTAGCATTATTTTAAGTTATTAATCATCTCAGTACACCATCTTCTAACTGGTACAACAATTTCTAATACTGCAAAATTCTAAAGTGTTAACTATGTAGGTTCTGGCTAAAACTACATCTCAAACATATCCAACATCTTTTGAGTTGCAAGGAGTCAATTTTGTATATTGTGTGCAATCTGTCAACAATTTCTATGCATCAGTCAATTGGCCCATTTTGGCTTACTCCAATTATTGTAATATGTAGAAAATTCAACCTAAAATTTTAATTGTAAAGGAGCTTGTGCTTCATTCGAAAGCAAGATGAACTTACCCAGACACAACCAATGGTCATTTCATTGCTAGTTCTCATTACGTTTGTCTGATTGTCAGCAGATATCTTGAGTAGACATCATAATGAAATTTATAGCCATTAGCAAATCATCGTGCACAAGAATGCTAAAGAAAAGTAATTTGAGACTACAGTAGGAGGTGCCTCTGATCAGACAAATCTTTCACTAAAAAAAGCTGTTAGAGAGCTGACAGAAGGATTTATAGCCTGCCTTAATTGTACATGGGGTTGAAGATTTAGAACTAAAGACAAGTTCCAATGTTGTTCTCCAAATACATGGTCTACATATCCTATCTCCATTTGATTGCATGGAGAGAATCTGGGTTCTTTCATTGTCATTAGACCATCAAATTTTGAAATGTCTGTATTCTAGAATATTTATCTATATTATCCAGTGTTTCTTATATAGTGGGGTCACCATACACAAGTGTCTTTACTATATGGGTATTGCTGGCAAGGCTTTAAGTCAAAACTGTAGCTGAAGCTTGAGATGTGATGCCCCTCCCTTGGTCAGACTCGATTTAACCTAGTTTGACTTTGGATGACCTTTGCTGTAGTTTAAGTGGCTCTTTATGATTTATACTTTATAGATCGCTGGAATGATGATTTATATGATGATGGTCATTGTGTGTTTTTATGATGAGTAGCTATGCTCAGTTAGTCAGATGAATATTGAGATGGATTATATATGTGATGTTAGGATTTAATCATTATATTTATCGATGATTAATTGTTCTGACATACACTGTGCTTTATCCTTGATGTGCTTGGGTGAAAGGGAAAAGCGCCGCACTGCTCTTCACAGGCAAGCTACGTCGCTTCCATTCCCTTTTCATGGTATGATATTATATGGTTTTATGTACATGTTCGACAGTTTGTTTACCCAGCTACAGGTACCGAGCATCAACTCCACCTGAACCTTCAGGTTTGAGCGTGCTTTATGACCCAATGGTAAAGTGGAAAACTAGAGTTATCAATCAAACCCTTGTCGTACCATCGATCCTATGGAAACAAGACCCTTGTTAGGTACCCTTGTTCATTGTTTGTCGGTTATGTCAGTGTTAGTCCTATTGGCATTTCGTGTTGTTAGTCTAAGTCCCTTACCCTTGTGTTTAGTTTAATGTTTTATTAGCGAGAAAGTATAAATATTAATATATTAAAGGTAATTATGAGGATATTCTATCCAAAGAAGAAATTTTCTGGAAGCAAAAATCTAGAGAGAACTGGTTGCAAGATGGGGATAAGAATACTAAGTACTTCCATAATGTAACAAAAGTCCGGAGAAGCATCAATAAGATCACTAGGCTGGGACTCCAAGGCAACAGCTTTATTGAAGATCCTAAGGCCATCAGGAAAGAAATTGTCAACTTCTTTTCAAAGCTCCTCAATAATGAGGAAGGCTCAAACCTAATGGAGCAAAGGAAGCTCCTATCTTGCATCCCAAAAATTATTATGGAAGAGCAAAATAGGAAGTTGAATGAAAGTTTTTCACTATAGGAGATCACAAATGCTCTTAACCAACTCCCTTCAGATAAAGCACCAGGCCCAGATGGTTTTCCAACTGGCTTCTTCAAGAAATGCTAGTAGATTTTTGGGCTAGAATTGGTGGAGGCGTTGGAGTATGCTAGAAGGTCTGGAAATCTTCTCAATGAAATTAATAACACCTTTATTGAGCTAATCCCAAAAAAGGAGAAAGTTATCCGTCTATGAGACTTTGGACCAATCTCCCTCTGCAATACTATCTTCAAAATCCTCTCCAAAGCGATGACAAACAGATTGAAACCTCTGCTAGACAATATTATCTTAGAAGAGCAGACAGGTTTTGTTCTGGGGCATTCAATTCTAGACGGAGTAATAGTGGCTCAAGAAGCAATTCACACTCTTCAAAACGTGAAAAGGCCAGGTATGATAGTTAAGCTGGACATATCCAAAGCATATGACAATGTGGATTGGCGCTTATTATGCAAAGTTCTGCAAGCTTTTGGTTTCAGTAATCAATGGATTAATTGGGTCTTTGAGTGCATCTCTACACCTAGATTCTCAATTCTTATTAACGGAACACCAGAAGGTTTCTTTTCATCCTCAAAAGGTATCTAACGAGGAGATCCAATCTCTCCTTACCTTTTCATAATTACAGATGAAGCCCTGGGAAGAGCCATTAAAGCGAAGCACTTTAACAGAGAGCTGGAAGGAATCAAGACTACTTCCAACTTTATAGCTACGTATCAGCAATTTGTTGACGACAACCTTCTATTGGAAACAGCTAAAGCCAAAAAAGCACGTCAATTCCAAACAAAGATAAGTCAAAGATTTTCTTCTTCTCCACGCCACTACCTTTGGAGCACAGGATCTTAAGAATTCTCAATTGCAAAAAGGGTACTCTACCGTGCATCTACTTGGGCATCCCCATAGACAGGGGCCTAAGGAACTCAAACTTGTGGGATCCTTTAAAGATAAAGCTGGACCAAAATGTTAACTCATGGAAAGGGAAGTGGTTATCTTGGGCGGGTAGGTTGGTTATGCTTCAAGCGGTCATCTAAGCTCTTCCAATTTATTTAATGTCTTATTTAGCTCTAACTGCAGGAATGAATAATTATGTCATTCAAAAGATGAGGAATTTTTTTTGGCAAAAAACTAAAGAGAAGAACAAAATTACATTAATAGCTTGGGAAAAAATTTGCAAACCGAAATCTTCAGGAGGATTGGGAGTCCACAACCTTCAGATTCAAAATATGGCATTGGGGGCCAAACTGGTTTGGAAGATGCTTAAAGAACCCAAAGCAAGATGGGTAAGAATGATGAATTCCAAATATGTAGAAGCAGAGGAATCCCTTAATCTTTTAAGGTCTACTAATCACCCCAAAGGTTCTCGGATATGGAACTTCATTAACAAATGCAGAAATCTGATAGCTGACGGCGTCTCCTAGGATGTCCATGATGGTTCTTCTAGTATTTTTGGGGAAGACTCTTGGGGGGTTATCTGAGTTTAGACAATTTATTATCCATTCCAACTACTAGACAATGGTTACAACAGCATTGGGGGAAAAATGTCAAGGACTATGTCAATCTTGAGAAGGGGAACCCTATACCAGGCTGGAGCTAGAAGAATTTGGAGGGGTTGCCTCTTCCCCCTGCTGAGTTAAGCCAATTAATTGAGTCAATCAAAGAGAGACAATTGTTCTTTAGAGAAGGAGCAAATGCCCTGATATGGATCCCATCTAAATCAGGTAACTATAGTGCTAAGGATGGTTACAAAACTCTAGCAAGTCAAGGGATTTCAGAGGATCAAGGAATTCCTCAAAAACTATTTTGGAACAATAGAATTATCCCTAAGGCAAGCATCTTTGTGTGGCTAGCAACAAAAAGGAAAATTCTTACAGCAGATAGGTTCCGAAAGATGGGTTTTGAGGGTCCATCTAGATGCATTCTTTGCAAGGCTCAAGAAGAAACAGTTAACCACCTCCTCCTCAACTATCCCTTTTCGGCAAAGTGTTGGAGATGGCTATGTGCCAAATTAGGCTAGATAACAGCTCTTCCAAATGACATAGTCTCACTTTTTCAAAGCTGGCCAATAAGATCAAAGAATGGTTCTCTTAGCTCTCTCTGCGAAATCTCTCCTTCCTACCTTGACTGGGAGATCTAGAAAGAACGTAATAGAAGGCTTTTTGACGGCAAAGCAAGAAGTTTAAAGTCAGTTCTCTCTTCCTTGGAAACTTCAATTGTAGAGAATACCAACAGCAGTCTAGCCCTATCTACAAGCTTAAACAATAATTTTACGGCTTGGGATGACAAAACCAGATTAAAGTGGAATGGCTTAAAAATTCCCCCTGATATTGGGAAAAAACGTAATGACAGAGATAGTGTAGCTTGGACCCCTCCCAAACCTGGATGGTTAAAATTGAACTTTGACAGGGCTTCAAAAGGAAACCCAAGTGCTTCTGGTATAGGATCTGTGGTGAGGGACCATAATGGACTCTTCAAAGGAAAGATGGCTCTGTCAATACCCCCTAATACCAACAATATAGCAGAATTCAAGGCCTTATTGCTAGGACTCTCAGAGTGCTCAAGTCGAGGGATTAAATATCTAGTTGTGGAGGGGGACTCAGCTATAGCAATTAATGCAGTTAAAACCATGAGATTACCAAATTGGAGACTACAAGCTCTGTTGGAAAGGATTTTGAAGGAATTGTCCAGATTTGATGATTTCTCCTGCAAGCATGTCTATAGAGAAGCAAATTCAGAGGCAGATGCCCTCTCTAAGATTGCGGCAAATGGAACTAATTTGTCTTGGTGGGCGGATGAATTTAAAATAACCTGTCTTAGTGATTGATGCTTGGCCTGGTTTGATTAAGCGACCTGGATTCAAATTGAGGAGAATTAGTAGACTTTAAGGATAAGTTTGCATGCCAACAGTAGCAAACAATCCTATGTTAGAAATCTCAAAAGTAGCTTCCACGTGATAGTCTGCAGCTCTCAGTCTCAATTTGCTTCGGTGGGTGTTTGAGGTCAAAAATTAGCTCAATGATTGACACTTTGACTGGACCATTTCTCTCTTCATTGGTATGCAAAGTTTGAAACAGAGTGCTTTTAATCAGAAATAGGGGACTCGTTGCTTCTTTCAATGGCTATAATCAAATGTTCCTGCCGGAAATTTAAGTGCCTTGTCAAAGGCTAAGCTAGCACTCAGCACCTACTCCGTCACATCCCACTTGGACAAAGATTTTGGTCGAAGTATTTTTTATTCTTTTTCGGAAAGAAATTCTAAATTCTTTTGCCTGCTGTCAGAAATCATTTAATGAGAAGATTTTTGGCGTACCTCTCGAGAGATTCATGACGTTATCAAATCTGCCACATCCCCCACAAAACTGAAAGGACACCGCCTAAAGGACCTGGACAAGATGCACTATTTGGTGGCATGACATCAAAGGTTGAGCCTTTAATTTCTCTCGCTTGGAAATTCGTATCTCGCCACCTTCCGTCCTAGGGTTATCCTACTCGAGTTATCTTGCATTAAAGGCTGCAGGTAGTCGCCTGTTTGTAGGGCAGTTATTAATATTTTTCTGGCGATTCATTCTCGTCTTTCTGTCCGCTCTTCTAGCTCTTTCGACATCTGGTTTTGATTCTTCCCCTTCCTCCTCATTCTATCGCCTGTGATGGCTTCAGAAGAACCCATTGGCTTCATCATTAGAGCCTTTCCTCGCCCTATTTCCTACTTTGGAGCTGACACTCCTATTTCCCTTTCCTTAGAGAGCCGACAAGTCCCTTTCAGAGAGATTTCAGATCTTAGGCTCAAAAGATTACTGTGCATGCCAAAGCCTTTAGTTATTTTAGCAGTCAAATTAATCCTGGGGAGCACGCATATTAGCAGGAACGAATACCCAAGGGATAGTACCTTCATCTCCCCCAGGTTTGTGGCATCTCTCGTGGATAATCAAGTCACCAAAGAGGAGGTCTCTTCATTGATGAATGAATTATTTAGTCAAGATATCTTGGGAGGTCTCGAAGATGTCCTCAATTGAGCGCTCCTTGACTCTAGAATGCCACGTCTAGGAGATTTGATTCTCTTTTATGTTCCTGGGGAAGTCATTAATTATTATCCATTCCTGCTGGACCTCAAAGGTCTTGATTTAAAGCAACACAGGGCTCTTGCGGCAATGGCAATCAAGTTTCTAAACTGGAGGATATTGTCCAACGATTTGGACAACAAAGACAGGGAGGAGGAATTTGTGGATTTTTTAAGGTTAAATGGTTTTCTCCCTCCTAAAATTGAGCAGGAGGTGCAGAGGCATGCAGCGATTGATTCTATTGGTCGTAGAAGGGCACATGGTCGCAGAAGGCAGGCAACTCCAGGCAAAGGGAGGGGTCGTCCGCGCGGCAGTGGTCACTCTCAGGCAACAGCTTCATCACAAGGCCGGCTACCTTCAAATCACAGATAGGATTTTATGGTTGATTTTCAAAATGCTTTTGCTCTTTTGGATATTATAGGCCTTATTTTTTGTAAACATATAATCTCGAAGGTGATAGATGGTAATGGCCATCAACAGTAGACTATAGAGACTTATAGAAGTCTTTTTTTAATCCATTTTCATGAACTCTCATCCATTTGTTTAGCACTGCGATAGATAAAATTCGGTCTCTTTAGGAGACTTTGTTTGGTTTTTTCAGTTTGGAAGAAAATTGAACTCTGTTTATATGTATGGACTTAATTAATATAATGATCTGGCTTGGACGTTTATCGACCAAAAAAAAATTATTAAAGGTAATTGAAAATTAATGATTAATTAATTAGTATAATTGAAATTGCGCAATATTATATTTAGTTAATTACATTAGCTAAGTGATTTAATCTATTCTACTATTTTTTTAAATAATTATTTAAAAGAAAATTAGATATTTATTATAGGAATTTTATTGTGCTCATGAAAATTAATTTTAAAAGTAATTAATATTTAATTGTTTTCAAAATTTAAAATTTGCATGTGTGGGGAGTTACAAAAAAATAAATTAATTAATGAATTTAATGAGAGGAAGCTTGCATGCTTTTTGTATGGGGAGTTACTTTTGGGGAAAAAGGCATATCTTCTACTTTTGGGAAAAAAAAATCAAGGGGAAGAATTGTTTTGCCAGGAATGAAATCTTTCTATTTAGGAGAATTATTTTCGGGATATGGGGGTTTTGAAATGAATTTTGGGAAATCTCTAGTTGGAAAAGAAGAAATTGAAAATAAGAAAAAAGGAATGGGTATTGGAAGATTTGTTGGAATTTCTGGATTGAAGCTTTCTGGTTGAGCCTTGCGAGGCCGAGGATTTTTCTTGAGGAATACTGCTTCTACCTCTGTGTGATTTCCAGTTAGCAAAAAGAGGTAGGTTTTTTTAGATTTCTTTTCTTTCTTGCATGTAAATTTCTTTCCTATCTGAATGAAATTCAGCTTGCTTTTAATTGTATAGAGAAAATTTGAAAAGGAAATGTCTGTTTATGGGAAAATTGGGGGTTATAGATTTCCAAATATTAATTCTAGGTTTAAATTTGATATCTAGAAAGATCCAATCTGTGACCTTGTTTTGTAAATTTTTTATTGATCTTTGTTTAAAAGAAATTTGGAAAAATTTGGGGTTAGAACATATTTTGGTGAATCTGTGCATTTGGATTTATGGATTTCAAAAGGTTTAAATCTCTGTTCTGTGAATAATTAATTATCTGCATATTAAATTATAATTTTGTGCTCCGTTCTCTAGGTGTTGTGGGCACCCACAGTGGTGGGGAGTTTCTCCACCCACCGTGGGCCTATCCACAGTGGTGGGGAGCCCACCCACCGTGGGCTTATCCACGATGGTGGGATCTCCACCACCACCATGGGGGTCCATGGTGGAAACCCTCCCCCCCACGCGGCACTTCTTCAGAGTCCAAATTTGTTACATTTAAACAGATTGTTAAATTTTTAAGAAAAGTTTTGTGAATATTAATTTTTTTTTATGTTTTGATATATGTGGGTTTGATATATATATATATGTGTGTGTGTGTGTGTGTGTGTGTATAGATGGTGGTCAAATAATTAGATAGATAGATATATATTTTTAATTTGGAAAATGTAGTTTATTTTGATAAGATAGTATAATTGATTAAAATAGTTATATTTTGGATAAATATAGCTAGGTTTTGATAAAGATAGTTATAAAGGATAAAATTAAATATATTTAGATTAATATTATTAGATTTGAGTATAGAGTTATATTTTGCGAAATAAATATATCTATTTTGTTAAATATAGATATATTTTTGAGAAAAGTAAATGTATTTAGATTAATACATATGTCATTTCATATAAACTAATTAATCATGTGGTTAAGTTCTTTTTAGGATTATATCTATGTTTTCATATGAACTTGGCTAATCTTCATTTAATTTGTTGTTGATCAAATATAATGATAGCAATTGTAGGAATGAATTTCAATTTCTTAAATGTTTTGAATAATTAAATGTCGGTATCATTGTGCAAATTATTAGGAATAAAATGAGTTATAATGGTTTAAATTTTGGGTTATTAAAAATTAATGTTAGTTTGAATTAATCGATGTATAGATGGTATTATGGTCTCTTTGGTGTTTTATTGTGTTTGGATTCTCTTATGTTTGGCATTATGAGACCTTGTATTTGCTTATGGACCTTGTCTATCATAGTTGGATACTCGGTTATGTCGCTTTAATGTAATTTGGTTGCAGAGGCTAAGGACAATGTTTGAGTTTTCTAATTGTGTATGGTTTCTCTTCGTCTTTTAATGTAATGTGATTGGTGTCCTACATGACTTCTATGTTAGTCAATCATTCCTTGTTTTCATTGAACCTCCTTGTTTGTAATCCTGTTCTAACAAGTCAGTCAGCCTTGCTATGGTAGAGGGGTCTTGACTCTTGGTGTTTTTGGGTGTCGTAGACCCTGTGTTGAAATTTTATATTGTTAGGTGCAAGCCAAGGGGGAGTGGCTTTCATTGGGGACCGGGACCCAAAGTGGTCGCTAGGGTAACTCAATGAGAGTTTTATAATCAAGTGAAAATTTAAAATAATGAACTGGGGTGGGTAGCTAGTTCACATTAATAAAGATTAAATTGTTGCCTCTCCTACGCTCGGGTGCTTGTTTAGGACTGAGGTAAGTAGAGAAGGCCTGGAATGGCATCGACCAATCTTGTCCCTTCGAAAGGTTGGTGTGGTCCACTAGTGCTTGTATGAGGGTCGGAGGTCGGGAGAGGTCACCATGGCAACCCAGGAAGGGGACCGGGACCTAGTGAAGACTCACCAAGGTAACTCATGACAACCTAGTGATGACACTCTTCCCTATTGCATACCTAGTGGTCTCTCTTGGATTTGTCCTTTTGTGGATTGCTTGGGCCTCTGAAAGTTGCTTGTCTTACTTTTGAGTCCCTGTGATTTTAGCCTTGTGGGCCTCTTGTGATTGTAGTCTTGTGAGCCTCATGGGAGTCTTCAGTTTCATCTTGTACTTCCTTTCGTCTCTTAGGTCTGACTGATACCTCCTAGCACGAGGGGTGGACCTAATGGTACCACATGGTTGGGTGGAGTGCTTTTCGCACCCAATGGGTTTTGTTCATCCTTCTTCATGTTCATGATGGCTCAAGTGCAGATTTGAAGGCCTCCATATTGACCCAGATCCATGTATTCATTTCATTATTGTACTCTTGGAGATTATATGCTTATGGATGCAGTGTAATGTAATTAATGATCATATGTAAATTCTCATGGCTATGTAATGTGTAACATGATCTTTGGCAATAAATGGTGTTCAAAGATTTAATGATGATTCTTGAATCATGTATGTTGGTTTATTGTTATTGCTTAGTGACGACGTTGTGAGGCCTTGAGGACTTTTGATAGTTGTTATTGAATATCTTGTCTTATCATGTTGTATGTAGCTCATTGCATATGTATTATCTATTCAAAAAAAAAAAATATTCAAATTTTCCTTGAAATATGTTTGTCCTCTGGGCCTCATAGCGAGGCGTTATATGAGACGTTTCAAAATTTCAATCATTGCAGAAATCATTTCTCTACAAGAAACAACTAACTAGTAACGTTAATCTCAATTGCTTTATAAACTATTGCATGAGGCTGAACAAAGAACTCAAATTAATTTTCCATTCCAAACATAAAGAAATGAATGATCAAAGTAGACTTCTGTAACAAAAGCAAATTCTTATTTTTTTAATACAATTTCTGATTTCTGTCGAGTTGCTCTGTTTTTCTGTGAATGTGGTTTTTTCTAGCCCTGTTTTTACTGTAACTTCTTGTTTGTTAATATAGCTGCCTCAAAATATATCAAAAAAAAAAAAATGGCTTTGCAAAAATTCGCCCAAACCACGACAAGTGGTAAACAGTATCCTGCGATCAAGAATTCGCATCCAGCTGCGAAGTCCGTTCTTCGCCCAAAAAATATCAATGGGACAAAGAGGATATCCCCAAGGCAAGCTAATACATTTTCTCAGAATGCCCACAAAAACAAGGTGGGTTCAACGAACAGATTTGAAGCCCTTTCATCTATGCAATCCTACGCTACAGGAGTAAATTCGATCCCGATTACTCTGAATCAAATCTGCAAGGACTCGGCTAGGGTTCCAAGCGGCCCCCCAATCAGCCAAAATAAATCTAAATTTACAATAAATAAGGATATCTCTGCATCTGCTGCAGTAGATACTGATTGGTCGGGGAAACAAAGGAACCCTGGATCGGCACTGGAAAACCACAAGGACCACTCGGCAAGGAAGGACAATTGGTGGCCACCACAACGACAAACACGATTTACTGCAAATTCAATTGCCGCGGGTGCAAATAGGGTAAAACTTGGAAAAAAAAAGGTCTCATGTGGAGTCTTTACCAAAACCGCCAATGGCCCTTCCTCAGGCTATTAACATAGCAAGCAAGTCTCAAAATCATAATATCAAGAAGCAAGCCAATTCTCATATCAGCTCTAGTCAGAACACAATTATCATAAGTAACTAGTATACAAACGATATCTGGAAGGATTACAAAAGACGAGGTCTCTTTGGCAAATGGTGCGGTTTTGGCGCTTCCACCCAAGATATTATCCAATGGTTGATCTCCACAACCAAAGGGCAGGTAAGTATCACAACCCTAGAAGATAATTATATGTTTATTCATTGCAAATCATCAGTATTAAGGGATAAATTACTAAATTTTCAACCTAGTTTCTTTAAAGGTTATTGTTTCTCCTTTTTTAAATGGCAACCAAATTTTTCCCCTAAGATTTTCGAAGATCATTCTGTCCCAAGAGGTGGGTAGAGCTACCTAACCTCCCAGTAGAGCTTATTCACGATCATTACCTTGTCAGAATAGGTGACTCTCTTGGGGGTTTTGAAGGATTAGAAGAAAATTTCAGAGATTTTGCAACCATCGAGATGATGGTTTAAATGCCAATCAAAATTGTCAAACATTGAGCCTATTAAAATTATAACAAATCACTCTCTGTATTGGGTTAAACCGGAATTATTTAAGGGCAGCGTGGTTTCAAAAGAAGTTATCCTTCCAGATCTCACCCTTCCCAACCCTAAACCGGGGAAAAAAAAGTCCAACTTTACCCCCAAAGGATAAGATTGTCTTAACTCTCAATCCTGAAGGAGGAGGCTTCACCATAAATACTTTTATGGAGGCTACTACAGATAAATCGAACCTAAGTAGGACTACAATGGATAGGAAGGAAAAGGAAACCCTAATTCAGGAATTAGAGGAAGGGGAAATTGCCTACGATGATGGTGGCATATTTGAGACACCCTCACTTATGGATATAGATACCCCTGTCCCTCTCATCGAAGAGCTTACCCTCATGGATTGGTGCACGCAAGGTTCTCCTAGGGAGAAATCAGAAATGGCATTTAATGGAGGGGTTATCGGCAAGGTAGATGGCATGGACTGCCTGCCTTCTATTTTGAGCGATAAAGCTTGCCCGGTATCACAACTTAATGACCCCCAAAATATGGAAACCAAGGAAACTGAGGAGGAACATTTAAGAGAATTGAAGTAGAAAAGAGGATCATCTTAGATTATGTGGGCAATGAAAAAGTTAACGATCTAATGGATACTTTCATAGATGAAATTGTTGATGATGAGGAACTAGCATATCAAAAAAGGCTTCTTATGCTAGGGCTCTTGAAGAAAGATATTCTGTTGGATGCAGTTCAAAAGGTTATTGGGATCATGGAATCAAAAAAGGAACTAGAAAAAGGCAACCTTGGATTAGCCAAAACCATAGAAGATATTGGTTCCCAGATTGCGCCAAAGAAATTAAAAGAAGGGGTAGGAAACCCCTATCGAAGCTAGTCAATCTGGCAAGAAAGGCAGAAGGCCAAACTAAATTAACAAATCTTTTTTATGCAGGGAAGGGGAAGATCCTTCCCAAGGAGAAATGATGCTCTTCAAGTGGAATGTTAGGGGCTTGAATGCCCCTAACAAGCAGCGAATCATTAAACGTTGCATAACAAAATTTAGCCCAGAATTAATTTTATTACAAGAAACAAAACTAAATAAGGATGATTCAGAAGCATTTAACAAAAAATTAGGGATAAGAGTAGTGGGGCTCCCAACCGTGGGGGCGTCTGGAGGATTAGTAGTAATCTGGGACCCTAGGGCAGTCTCCTATGAGTCAATACATAAGTTTCCCCACTGGTTGTGTGGTTGAAATTAATAGTAACAAGAGCAATTTAAAATTCCTCCTGATAAATGTTTATGGGCCCATTCAGAACAAAGACAAAAAGAAAACCTGGGCTGAAATCGAGCAATTCCTTACTTCGGTGCCAGATCAGTTTAGTATTATAGGAGGGGATTTCAATGCCATAGCGGATCCTCTGGAGAAATGGGGGGGTTTGAAAAAAGTCTCCCAGGCCACCATAGATTTTAGAGAATGGATTATAAATAGCAATCTAATGGAAGTCAAAACTGAAAGGAACTCCTTTACTTGGAATAATAGAAGAAAAAGATTCTGCAATATTGCAGAAAAATTGGACAGATTTTTCTTACAGGGAAATTTGGCCAACATTCCGAACTCCTTTGAAGCAAATATCCTGCCATTATTTGGATCAGACCACTTCCCAGTCCAGCTCAACATCTTAGAAGTCATCCCTACTACCCGAGGCCCATTTAGATTTGAGTTAATGTGGCTAAGAGATAAGAAAATCTTAAAGTTAATAGAAAAATGGTGGAAGGAATCCGAAGCAACAGGTTCCAAATCCTTCCAGGTAGTTGCCAAATTAAAAATAATAAAACAAAATTTAATAGCTTGGAATAAGAACCATTTTGGAAATATCTTCAGCAAAAAAATTGAAATAGAAGAAGCTTCAAAGGAAATAAACGAAGAGGTTATTAGGAAGGGCATGGACAATTACCTCTACCTTAAAGAAAGATCCCTATTAACAAAATATAAAGAAATTTTGGACAGAGAAGAAATTTTCTGGAAACAAAAGTCAAGTAAACACTGGCTAGAATCAGGGGATAGAAATACCAAATTCTTCCACAATAGTACCAAGCAAAAAAGAATAATAAATAAAATCACCAACATTAAGACTAAATCTGGTAATCTAAGCAACAATCCGGAGGTCATTGCCAAAGAAGCAATTGATTACTTTGACATCATCTTTAACAACCTGGAAGGATCAAGATTAGCCTCTAAGAACGAGGTCCTCAACTGTATCCCAAAGCTAATAAACAAAGAGCAGAATCAGTTTCTAAATGCAAAATTCACTAAGGAAGAGATTGAGAAAGCACTTTTCTAGATGAACCCAGTAAAAGTCCTTGGACCTGATGGTTTCCCAGCTTCCTTCTACCAGCAATGTTGGAACTTTATTGGTGATGAGGTCACTAACGCATTAGAAGGAATAAGAAACTCTGGAAAAATACTAAAGGACTAAACAATACAATTATAGCCCTAATACCAAAAAAAGACAAAGTTGAGTGCTTTGAAGACTTTAGACCTATAGCCCTTTGTAACACATCATACAAACTACTAACAAAAACAATTGCAAATAGATTACATAAGTTTCTTCCCAGGCTGATCGGTGAGCAACAGACTGGGTTCGTGCCAGGCCGCTCAATCTATGATGGTATCATCATCCCAAGAAACAATACACTCAGTACAGATTAATAAAGAATCAAGTATGCTAATTAAGTTAGACATCAAAAAAGCCTACGACAAGGTAGATTGGCATTTCTTATGCAAATGCCTTGAAGCCTTTGGCTTTGCAAAACAATGGATCAACCTTATTTACAAATGCATTTCCACACCCAGAATGTCAATTCTTGTAAATGGATCTCCTGCCGGTTTTTTTGCTATCTCTAGAGGGCTCAAGCAAGGGGACTATCTCTAGAGGGCTCAAGCAAGGGGACCCTGTATCTCCCTTTCTCTTCATTTTAATGGCTGAATCTCTGGGAAGATTGTTTAATAAGGCTAGGGAGCAGTCGTCTATACAGGGCATCAAAATTGCTAGTGGACTTGAAGCCACCACGCACCAACAATTTGTAGATGATACTATGCTCTTTGGACATAGTGACATGCTAGAGGCCAAGTCTATCAAGCAAACTCTAGACACCTACTCAATGGCTTCTAGCCAAGAAATCAATACCCTAAAATCAAATATATTCTTCTTCGACACAGAAGAAAAACTAGCAAATAAAATAAGCAACATCATCAATTTTAATAAAGGTAACCTACCCTGCAAATTCCTAGGTATACCCTTGGATAAGGGATCCTCGAATTTATGGGATCAAATTCTAACAAAAATTATAAAAAAGAATAGATACTTGGAAAGGAAGATGGCTTTCCTCAGTGGGCAAGGCAACTAGGATAAGATCAGTTTTATTTGCCATGCCCATATACCAACTCTCCTGTATTGACCTACCTATATCAAAAAAGAAGGAATTGAACAAACATCTATGGACCACCTTTTGGCAAGGAGCCAATGAAAAATTCAGAATGCCCCTAGTGGCATGGGATAAAATCTGTAAACCAAAAGAAAAAGGGGGGTTGGGGTTAAAACACATAACTCTCCAAAGCAAAGCTCTAGGGGCAAAGCTGGTGTGGAGAATGTATAATAAGCCCCATTTAAAGTGGGCTAAACTACTTTATAACAAATACCTCCAAAATTCTGATCCAATCAGCATCTTTGGAATCTCTTCCCTCCCTAAGGGTTCAAGGATTTGGAATTTCATGATGAACTGCAAGGATATCATATCTAATAAGCTTACATGGAATCTAGAGAATGGAGAGAAAGCATTATTTTGGAAGGATTCTTGGGGAGGCTACCCTACAATCATTAGAGAACATAAATTCGATACTGCCATATCCATCCTGGAGAGTCGGTGGGGAGATAAGGTTTCAGACTATATAGAGGAAATTTTGGTCGATGGCATTAAAAGCTGGAAGTGGAAATCCTTAGGAAACTTAGATCTCCTACCTAATGAGTTTAAAGTACTGGAAGGCACATTGGCTTCAAGAAAAATCTCCTTTAGTCAAAAGGAAGATGGATTAGCATGGGATGGATCTAAAAAAGGTAAATATAGTACAAGAGAAGGATACAATGAAGTCATTAGAAAAGGTCAAATCAATGATACAAACATCCCACTAAAATTATGCTGGGATAAAATATGTCTTCCCAAAGCTGGGTTATTTGCCTGGCTGGCACTTCAGGATAGAATCCTGACAGCTTCCACATTCAGGAGAATGGGTTTCGAGGGACCTAGTAGATGCCCTCTCTGTGAGAAGATGGAGGAAACTACCACCCATCTATTGTTGACCTGTGAATACTCCCACAATTGTTGGGGTTGGCTTAAAATGCAGTTGAATTGGTACGCCCTCATCCCAAATTCAGTCCTAGCCATGTTCCAAGCATGGCCGATCAAAAACAAAAAATGCTTATATGAGGGTTTATGGGTTACAGCTCCTTCATTATTGATTTGGGAGATCTGGAAAGAAAGAAACAGGAGGATCTTTAAAGATTGCAAGATGGACTGGCCTCAACTTACAAACAAGGTTGAGGCAGCCATAATTGAATTAATCAATTGTCAATCTATTAAGTGTCATAAAAATTTGGAAATGACTGAATGGGATGGGGAAATGAGACTAAAATGGATTGGTCGGAAAATTCCCCCATATGTTGGAGATGGGCCATCCATCAACCTACAAAAATGAAAGGAGTGCAAGTGGACCCCCCCTAAAGATGGCTGGTTTAAGCTCAACTTTGATGGGACTTCCAGAGGGAATCTTGGTATTTCAGGAATTGGATGTTGTATACAAAATTCGAAAGGGGAGGAAATTGCAGCCCTAGCCTCACCAACAGGTATAAGCTCCAACAATGAAGCTGAGCTAAGAGCCCTACATGAAGGTATAAAATTATGCAAAATCCTAAAAATAGGAAAGATCAACATAGAAGGGGACTCGGCTATCATTATTAATGCCATCAGAAAAGGAAATATGCCTAATTGGAAACTCAATGCTATCCTTTCAAACATCATGATTGATATTCAATCCTTGGATGAAATCACTGTTAACCATATTTATGGAGAAGGCAACTCCAGAACGGATCAGCTAGCAAATAAAGGTACAGATGGTTTCTCCTTCATCAACATTATGCCAGGCCACCATCCTTAAACTTAACATTACCCCTTGATGTATCCATCAAATTCAAATTTTAGCTAGAATTATAACCTTTAAATTTATTTTTCCTTTTTAAACTAAGAGGGGGTTTGGAACATCATCCTCATTAAATCTTAAACGTTAGCCTAATCCTAAGGTTCGGCATCCCCCTCCCCTTATTCGAAGATGTCTAACACATAAATCATGCGCTTAAGGGGCGGGCATAAGTACTAGTATGTAATTACTACCTTGATCTTTAATGATTACACAGATATGTGATCGACAAGATAGATCTGTCATATCAACAATTTCAAATCTTAATTGCATTGGCATATCACCCGAAATCTTAAGTAAATTGATCTAAGTGTCATGTAATCATTACTCCCTGTCCTCGGTTTTGCAAAGACATCGATTCTCCCCTTATTTAACAAGAGCTCTCAGACCGGCCTTTTCGACTTTCTCAGGCTTAACAGAAGTGAATTCCATCCATGGATACCCCGGTTAGATTGATAAGTGTTAAAAGATAGATGGCCTTCTGTGGAGTGATCACGAAGAATAGGTTGAGAAGGATTATCCGTCTCCCTCATGAGGTGGTGATTTACGCAGTCGAAAGAGTTCTAGGGCATGAACATCTCATTAATGAGGACCGCACTAGGGCCAACCAGGATATAGCGGCCATGTTCCTAGCTGTGACAATGTATTTTGAGAAGGACGGAGAGGTCATGGCTGCCCTATGCAAGGATGTCTTCAAAGCATCCATTCTGGGGGAGATGGAGAGGGTTCTTGTCAATATTAGTGACAAACTAACCATCCCAAGGCCAAAGCATTATGACATCTTGATCATTAACAACAACCCGGTGCCCAAGAAGCATATTCCGGTTATTGAAGACCCAACCGCCTTCAATGCCAAAACTGAAGAAATTCGTAGGAGCCTTGAGTTCCTCTTCTGCCTTTTTCACCTTTGCGCTCCAAGCAAGGACTCCTGGTTTGAAGATTACCTGAACCTGCAGGGTATTGAGCTGGATGGGGAGCCTATTAGCTCAGACTCCCAAGGTCAAGAGGATTAACTTGTCGCGCTGCCCCCTTGAAGACACGGAATTTTGTTTGATCCGGTGATATTCGGTTTCCACCACCCTGTTGTTATTTTGCTATACAACTCTTTACTTTGGGGCGGTCTAGGATATAGTATAGTTGATACAAAGGTCTCTCTAACCTATTAGTCTCTGGTACCGAGACTTAGTATGGGCTTTCGGTATGGTAGGGGCCGCTAATTAATATGGGCAAAACAAGCTTCGTTTGGTTCTTATTTTTGGCTGTGTCTGCTTCATTTTCAATTTTAATTAGGCAGTATAGACAACTATGGTTTCCAGACCTTTATAATTAATCGAACTGATGTTTTATGTAGGAACGATATTTCGTTGGATCAAGACTAAGAATTGTATAGAATGGGGTTACCTATGATAGATGAAATACAAGAATTATATTCATATGAAGTTATATGCTCTGTATATGTCATTTGTGGACGAATTGTCTATGAATCATAGCCTAAATTTTATAATTCTCCAAAAAATGTCCTAAGTTAAAACTCTTGAATTATATGACCTGACTGGAGCATTTTCTGATTATCACTATAACATCCACTATACTATGGCAGTCCATTTTCCTCTATTCACCAATGTGTTGCTTGATCTTGGACTAACATATGCTGACATGGTAATTTAAGATGTTTTGCAGATTTTCGAGTGCATGGTTTTGTGTTTTTGGGGTGGTTGGTATGTTTTGCAGGGCAAGGATACCAGGATGGAATGATAGTATCTTTTAAGCCACACCCCAAGATCTATATCAGAAAGCGAATATAAAGCTTCCAGAACTTTCATAATTCCACAGCATTTGTATAATTTTTTACGATCTTATTTCAATGGCAAAATTGCCAAGCAATGTAAGGTAGAAATACCATCAAAAGTTTCAGTATATTTTTCTAGGAAGTCAATCTTCCTTGGGCTAGACTGGAGGTTTTCTTGCCTCGGTTCTTTCCTACTAGTGCCCACACCGAACCGAGATGTAAACTAAATCAATAAAATTCTTCCGACCCTTGGCCTATTACCTATCAAAAAAAAAAAAAAGGCAAATTCTTAAAGCGTAATATAAAATAATTATTAAGAATGGATCATTGGCTCCAAATAATTAGTTTTTGTAGGAAAAGGGTGAATCGAATCATTGAGGAACTTCCTTTTACCCAACCATACGTAATTCCCTCTCAAGCAAACCACCATCAAACCAGGTCAAAGATATGACATAGGGAGGCCAAGATTAACAATCCAGTTGCACACCTACTAGGAAAAAATCAGATTGCCAACATATGTACCAAAGTAAGCTCACAATACACAAGAGAATACACGTACGTGTGTATGGTATGCCGGTACAATTGAATTTTTTGGGTGGTTGGGTATATCTATACAAAAAACATATAAAATCACAAATATATACATATTTACAGCCTAAAAAAAGGAATACCACATAGCATGCATGTGCTAAACAAAACTACCATAAATATTACAAATTTAAAGTGCAATATACTAATTCTATATCCAATTTGTCAAACTTTCAAGATAGTTATTCAAATAATACAATTATTAATAGATCTTAATTAAGACTAACATCATCATTATCATTTACATTTAATGATGTAGATGGACTAGATGAATATCATAACCATAGTATAATCCTCTAATCTTTATAAATTTGTGATTTAAGTATATATTTAATAATTATTAGAATAATTAATTATTTTAGTCATATACCTTTTTAGTGGTTCTATTAATGGTCATTTAGTTAGTCATTTAGCTTTTTAGTTCGTCATCTTAGTGGTCGACTTATTTAGCTTTTAAGTGCAACTATTGCTTCTTTTATAAGAACGCATAGTTTGCTTTTTAGTTTTTAGCTCTTTAGCTTTATTTACCATTTTAAGCTTTTTTAAGCTTTAGTTTAACGGTTCGTTCTTTTTAGAACACCATCTTGTAATTCCTTTATATACGGTTGTATATTCGTAATTAATTCATTCAAGATCATTCAATTATTTTTCATGGTATCAGAACAAGTCGATGGGGTTTTTCAAAATTTGGCGAATTTTTTAATAAAAAAATCGTAGCCTCTTCTGATCTAGAATTTTTCCAAAAAATTGTTTTTCAATTAGAGGTTTTGTGTGTTGGAATCACCGCTGCCGTTACGCCAAAATCTCGAGTTGTCAACGAACAAGAGGGCGGCCAGACACAAGAATCCACGAGAGGAAAGAGGAAGCACATGTCGTGAATCCTGAAGGGGATGCTGACCAATTCAACAATCTCCCCCTCAGCACCAATTGAGGGTTCCGCACCAACGGATTGAAGGAGGCCTTAGGATTCGAACCCATAACCCAGCGCTCTGATACCACTTGTTAGAATCACCGATGCCATTACGCCAAAAGCTCGAGCTATCAACGAATGGGAGAGCAGCCAGAGACAAGGATCCACGGGAGGCGGGAGGAAGCACATGTCGCGAATCCCGAAGGAGGTGCTGACCAAGTCAACATTGTGAAATCGTTGGAGCCTTCTTCTATATTTTTCCAAGGTTTTGGAGAGCAATTTCGAAGGTTTTTTTTCATGGCTCAGAGGCAGGGGTTTTTATAATTTTTTCCTATTGATGGTTTTATAAAAAAAATTGAAATTCTTTTTGGGTTTTTATGATTTTTCCCTAAAAAAAACATTATTTCTAGGTTTTAAAATTTTTGTCCCTTGAAATAAATTATTTATGGGTTTTTCATAATTTTTTCCTTAAAAATTATCTTTCTAGGTTTTATTAATTTTTTCAATAAAAATTATTTTCTAGGTTTTCTGATTTTTTCCACAAAAAATCATGGGAGGGTTTTGCTTGATTTTTTCCTCAAATATGGTTTTGTCGCATGATGTCTGGTGTTTTGCATGCGACGTTTTGTGGGTTTTCACGATTTTTTCTTCAAAAATTGTTCGCGGGATTTACAATTTTTCCTTCAAAATTATCATTTGTAATTCGCAAAGTTTGTGTGGGATTTTGGTTATCTGGGTTTTACTAGTTTTTTTCCACAAAAACAATGATTTGTAAATCCAATTTTCAGGGTTTGACGGTTTTTTCCACAAAAATCGTGCTTTGTTGCACTCTATTTTGGGTCACACCTGGAGTTGCTAGGGCTAACATCTGCAACCGTGGTATCTTGCAGTCTATTTTAAAGTTGCTAGAACAAACAGTGCTCAAGTACTCTTCTGCAAAAGTTTTTGCAGTTTTTATCTAAAATCGTAATTGTTGCTCTTTAAACAGTTTGTCGATTTGTCCTAAAAAATATGGTTTCAGGCTCAGTAATTCGCATGTGACACTTCTATAATTCACGTGTGATGGTTACATCAATCATCCGGAATAAGCTATTCTTGGGCATTACCACTTTGCAAATCCTAGGAGGGTCTCCACACAGCAGAGTGTTCTTGTGTTTGTGATCAAAAGACCTGTTGTGTTTTCTGTTGGGTACTTAGTTGATACAATGACCATTAAGGGAGGGTATTAGAATAATTAATTCTTTTAGTCAATTACCTTTTTAGCGGTTCTATTAATAGTCATTTAATTAGTCATTTAGCTTTTTAGTTCATCATCTTAGTTGTCAACTTATTTAGCTTTTAAGTGAAACTAACTTCTTTTACAAGAACGCATAGTATGCTTTTTAGTTTTTAGCTCTTTAGCTTTATTTAGCGTTTTCAGCTTCATTTAGTGTTTTAAGCTTTAGTTTAACAGTTCGTTCTTTTTAGAACACCGTCTTGTAATTCCTTTATATACGGTTGTATATTCGTAATTAATTCATTCAAGATCATTCAATTATTTTTCATATATATAGAATAAGCCAAGAGATAACCTTCTTGAGGTGCCTATTTTTAATTTTTTAATCAATTGATCACATTACCATGAAATAGGTGCCTCATGAAGAATATCTCTTGGCTTGTTCTATATATAAATATATATATATATATAGTAGCAGTTGCAATGCAAATTGGAAAACATTAACTAAATTAATATATAATTTATAAAACCGTATTCTTATATATAATTATATTATATTATAATTATGATCCCTAACCATAAATTTTATTGTAACCCTAACCCATAATTTTAGTTGAATCCTATATTATATATGACAAACTCTAATAGCAGACACTCAATTCCTCTATATGAAGGGCATTGTATGGAAGATACGGGTGATACTTCGACATCCAATTGGACACCCATGATGTATGCACATTACTTGACATCTTCCTGACCTACATGGAAATTATTATTAGCTTTTATATTATTATCAAATAGGAAAAGAAATATATTTTCCAAACTAATTAGAAAATTGCATAAAGGATAGTAAACATTAAGCAAATGTATGTTACCAAAGTAACTCAAAGTATATTTAATCCAAGTGATATTTATAGACAATTTTTTGAAGGTTAGTATATTAAATTAATTTTTCGAAACATTTTGAAATAAATATTGAACTATAAAATGAAACACAAATACCTTAATTGAATCACGATCATAATTTAACCTTAGTCCTAATCATAAATCAGATATTTCACCTATATTTCTTATTATAACCTAACCCTAACCCTAAATGAACCCTATTCCTTGTTGAAATTAAATAGCTAGTTCGAATTATTTGATGGCAAATATATATATTGTAATAACTTAAGTGATTACAATACTTGTAACTTGTAATAAAAAAAAGGGCAAGCCCTATTTGGGCAATTGATTTAACTTGTAAATTGTGTATGGGTCCAGACCCATATGTAACTTGTAAATTCAAAATTATATCTTGGCGCCAGAATATGCAAGGCCGACCAAGGTTTATTGTTGACGTGAATTCCTTTTATAAGTAAGATGATTTGAGGATCACAAATTATCAATCACAAGCAAATATATATCTCTACCTTATGTGATCTGCTTCCAACTGCAATCATCATCATCAGCAAAAGGATATTCATCAAGTGTGAGCAAACTTCAGCGAATTGGTTTCTTGTTGAAGCAAATCTGATCTGGGAGTGCAAATCTGTCCTAGGGCATCCAAACCTCATATACCCTGTCGAATTTCTGTTCTTGTGGCTGGGCGAATTAGTATGGAATCTAAGTTGTGAATCTACCTTATATCAAGGCGAACTATTGATCATTCTAAGCTCCATTCCAAACCCGAATCTGATCACCATTGTGGAGCACACTTGTGCCAATTATGGGCGACTATGCTGGGCGATATTGAGTTGTCTAACTCACTAATTTAGAGCAGCGATCTGTAATGGACACCCTAGAATGCCCAAAAACTAAACCAACTGCTGATAGGAATTTAGTCAAACAGTTTGCATCCAACTCCTTATTTCTCCGTTTAATGTTTAAACCTCTTATGGCTTCGGAAATGAAATGTTTGTTTGTTTTTAAGTCTTTGCATAGGTTTAAAATCACATAACATGAACTAGAAGGAAATTACAATAATATGCAACATGAAGATTGAACTACTGCTGATATGATATTATTTCCAGAATTAATAAAGTCAAATACATGGCAGATTTTTCAACTCACTAAATACTCCAGCATTTTTGACATAATGTTCCAACAATGACTTCCCATCTTGCTGCTACAGTAACATGAATAGTGCCGTGCTACAATAACGTGAATAGTGCCGCGCTACATTAGCGTGAATAGTGCCGTGCTACAGTAACGTGAATAGTGTTGCGCTACAGTGCTGCTACAGTATTAATTAGTCTTCAATCAGTCCAATATCTTCATAAAATCATCCCTTCAGAATGGCATAAGCATTGGTCAAGAAGTGAAGAAGGTATGAGCAAAACACCAAATCTGCCTGTAGTTGGAGATGCACCCAATCTACCTGTTAATGAAGCTGATAGCAATGGATTCCAAAGGCCAAACCCCAAGGGAATGACATCTAGAATGTCACAAGAGAGGATAGACGTCCTCTAATGCCAAGAACGGATCTGCAACTCACACATCAATTTCTTCTCATATTCAACATGCTGAATGAAGCCACAAAAGCTTCCTTTTATTCTTTCTCCAAGGGTCGACCCAACTCACTTGAGCAATGTGGGATAAAAGATGTGCAATATAAAACATATTAAAATATTCACTTATGTCTCCCTTGGGTGCCCCTTTGATTTGCACACATCCCCATAAAATAAATATTAAAGTAACACTTTAATATTTTACAATTAAATTAAATGTTACTTTAATAACACTTCAGGCATTAAAATATATTAGCAATCGGACTCCGAATAGCGCGAGTGATAGCTCGTCAGAAAGCTCTCGCCGAGGAGTATCGAATCCAATCACCAAAACTAGCCTCTGTTGTGTCCTGCTGACTTACTAAAAATAGTAAGTATGCCTAAAACTAAGTAAATCAACTCCGTTTTGGCCCAAACTGAAAATGACTAGGCCAAAACACTCTAGGATCCCCTTAAACCCTTCGTTAGCCCTCGGGACCACGTAGAGCTAAGCTAACGCACATACACTTGGTCAACTGCTAAAGTGGGGACATTACACGATCATCCTCTTATGTGGTGTTGAAACCCTACTTGTGGGATCAGCGAATTAGGGTCTGCACATCAGTGATTTAGATTGGGCAAAGCTCTGCCCTAGGTTGATGACTTAATCAGATAAGTGATCCGATCTTCATTGTACTTGTAATTTGCGCATGATTAAAGGATTTTGATCTAGACTTGATGCTGGGTTTTTCCTCCAAGAGGGAGGTTTTCCCAAGGTATTCTTGGTGTCTTGTCACTTTTGTGTGATTGCTTTGTGTTATTTCTAACTTATTCTAAATCTGATCACTAAAATCAACATTCCTAACCCTAAGCCTAATTATAGCCCTAAACCTAAACCTAATTGAACCCTAACCATAATTAAACACTAACCTTATCCCTAATTGAATAGCCCTAAATTTAATTGAATAGTAACCGCAATTCTAATTCTAGTAGAATACAAGGTAAAAGATAAAGAAGTGAAATGTTTTGAAAGGCCCGATTTGTGCCATGGTGACCATGGTAACCCACCCCCTTCATCAAACACCTATCATCATTAACAAAAAAAATAGATTTTGATTTAAAAAAAAGGAAAAAAAGAATCCACCCCTATAAACCCTCAATTTGGCATTTGGAGATCATCGTGTCCCTATTTGCGACTATGCTACTGCTCCATGGGTCAAGAAAACAACAGAGAAAAAAATATGTTAACAATATTAGGATTTCATTTCCTTTTCCTAAGCAGACAAATACACAAAACTAAAGAACCGCAACAAAATAAGTCTAGATAAAGAGTAGCAACAATCTGATAGCAATGATCAAATAGAGATAGTCCACTCAATATGGTGGATAGAAAACAGTAAAAAAAGGTGTCAACATATTTAACTACTCTAGTATCACAGAATTGAAGATATCATATAATTTAGTCCATATAATGAAAGCCTCAAATTCTTCTTCATAGCACCCTCTAATTTCACAAACAATACGTCCAATGACATCTTGTAAATGCAAGTGCTCCTCTCGTTTGGGTATCATGTGTGCCATCATCTCTATTGCTTCTACTTTGAGGCACTCCATCCAAAAATTTGATACCTTTTTGTGTATATGTCATCTCAAATAGGCAAATCGGAATGCATATGACTCTTGCACTTCCATGTGTTACAATCGTTGGCTCCACTTCCTATTTGTAACTACATGCATTTGTAACTATCCTTTCTTTTTTATGTACACGAACTCACTAACTCCGCATTGCAACTGTAGAGGATGCCTCTCAACGTAACGAATATCATAACCATAGTACAATACTCTAATCTTTGTAAATTTGTGATTTTAAGTAAATTTAATAATTTCATGGCCTCCACTTTTACATCACCCATTTCCAAAGATTATGGCACCGAGGTATTCTATAGTGGCAGCAAGGCACAAAGTATCATGTTGTGACCATGTACATAAAAACCAATACACAACATACATTTTTTTTTAATAAAAACTATAAAATAACTTTTAAGTAATTAAAAATAGCTCTTCAAATAAAAATAAAGTAAACAATGTAAATAAAATAAATAAATCTTTTCCCTAAATAAAAAATTCTTGACTAGTTCTATAGTAAAATAAAATAAATTTTAAGTAAATAAAATAATTATAAAATAACTCTTAAAGTGAATAAAAATAGCTCTTCAAATCCCCCGGTAATGGGGTTGGTGGTGGAAAGAGAAAAGAAGCCACATGGGAACCACCATTGAATGGGTGTTCCATACTTAATTTCAATGGTGCTTCTCAAGGAAACCCAAGTTTGTCTAGCATAAACTATATCATCCGTGATTGGGAGGGAAAGACTGTCGATCGCATGCGCCCATAAGATTGCTAGTAGGAACTAACAAAGAGGCAAAGCTACAAACATTATTGCTTGGTTTGCAATTGTCTTTAAAATTAAAACTAAAGAGAGTTGAAATAGAAGGGGACTCTCTGTTAGTAATCAACATCGTAAGAACTAGATTGATTCATTTTTGGGATCTTAAAGTTGGGTTGGAAAAGATCATTGAGGTGGTTAACAAGCTATAGAACATTACCATTAACCATGTTTATCAATAGGCCAACATAGTGGCCAACGAACACATCAACTTGACAATCAATGGGACAGAATGCCTAGAGTATTCATGTGGCCATCTAGGATGATAAAAAACACATTAATCATCAAAGTTTAGGGTCGACGCCTATCATTTTTGGATCATCCGTGGGTGGGATCGGAATTGGCCAAGGATGCATTTGCGAAGGAGCATTAAAACTCATTATTTCTTGAGCATGTGAGCTTCCCTGAAAAGAATAAATCTTGATAAGAGGGTAACTGAAGAGTCATATTGCAACAACTGTAGTAATTAGTATCGAGAGGGGAGGTATGGACACTACAATCTAACAAACATGTTCTTGCAAGCAGATGGCCTTCATAGGTGACATTAAGGAGAAGAGGTTGAAAACTGTTTTTGAAACCCATCACAGATTGATTCTAAATGCAATGAGAGGAATGTTGGGGGGAGCTTTCATGGCCACCAACCACAAGTATAGGGTTAACACGGACATCTTGTCAATGTTTATCGCCACCCTCGTTTATCTGGGAGAAATGGTGGACACTATGGGGGAGCTATCCAAAAGATTAATTAAGAAACAATTCTTAGGCAACTTGGAGGATGTGTTGTTAATAGTGATTGAGAGCAAGGGCATCCCCTTTCTTGAGGATTTCTTCAAATTGAAGACTCAAGGTAAGGAGGTTGAGAGATTCGCTCTAGTCTTCCTTGCCATTACCATACAGCTACAAAGAGTACCTAGTTCCTGAAAGCAAATCCTAGGAATGGAACCCACAAAGGGTCTTACCTGGCTCCAACAATTTATCACAGAGGAGCATCTGGAGCATCTAGACTGAAAATGTAATGCATTGGTAATGGCTAGATCTTGGATATAAGTTTGTAGTTAATATTAGAAGTGTACCAAGATAGAGAGCTCAATTTGTATGGTATGGGAGCTGGTTTTATGTAAACAGAAGTAGGAAGTAGAATGAAAGGCCCCCCAGTTTTTGATGAATCTATAACCTAGGTGGCAGAAATGGTTATAGAAAAGCCAGAAAAAAATGTAAATCTTTCTTTCTGATAATATACAATCCCCAAGACTGCAATTTACCTATCAAAAAAAAATAGCTCTTCAAATAAAAACATAAACAATGTAAATAAAATAATATAATACTTAAATAGTCCTAAAGTAAACCAAAATAACTCTAAGTAAATAAATAGTCTTATGTTAGTATGTCCATCCCTCTAAAAGTCAAATTTGATTGTAAAATGCAATACCTACTACACAATAGTGTAATGATTTCTCTCCTACATCTCTCGTTGTGCAGTATTCATTTCTATGGTTCCCTTATATTAATCACAAAAAAGAAAAAAGATTTACTACTAATTACATGACACAGGAGGAATTTGTAATAGTTTGAATTCACAATGCCATAACACATCAAAAACTGACCATCATTTAGGGTTTTGGGCAAGCAAAATGTGTTTCCCACCATTGGAATCATCATGTAAACACTTTATCCAACATGAAATTATCATGAAAATGTCATGTCAAAGATGGAAACACCAAGGTTCATTAGCTATCAATTTGAAATGATTCATAGGAGAAATCGCAAACCTTGCCCAAATCCGCAGGCGCATCGTTTGAGAATCCAATTCTAGGACATTTTACACTGTGAATCAGCCTGGTTCTGCCAATTCAATAGAATACTAAAATTTCTATAGCAGTTGAGAAATTTAGGCCAAATTGGACAGATCTGACAAGTCCAAAAGAAATCAGACCAGACAAGAATAGAACCAGATTCAACCAGATCTGGTAACAGGGTTAAGCACATATCCCACTTGCGGATTTTATGTCTAAGTTTGCCCCAAAAGATCATGAAACCATGTTGTTAGGTACAAAAGTTCAGAAATACTCTAATTCGTAAACATAGTAATGAAACCTTCTCATGAATTCCCATGAGGATAACATACAAAGGATAACAATTGAAGTTGTCACCTAAAAATGTTAATTGTATGACGACCCCAAAATACAGCACAAATCCTTCTTGTGGTGGTCAACATGTGATTTGAGCCAAGTTGTGGAACGATGATGTGGGTATCAATGAACATGTATTAGAATAAAATATCCAAGGATACTCTATCCTCTCCTGAACAAAATCACTAATTGTGCCAAGATTGCGAGAGACCACAAGGCAACTCCAAGGTCTATATGTGCGAACGGGCGACTTTATGTTGGATAGCTTCCTTGGTGATGTATGCTGAAATACAAGGGGGACTTACACTCAATTATGTTGATCACAAGTAAGGACTTGGACAAATTTAGCAATGAATGTTCTCTCTTCTTTTTTTTCAGATTTTTAACTTCCTCAAAAAAGGATAAAAAGTATAAAGGGTTCAGAAGTTCTATGCTACTTCTAAGCTAATCCTATGAACTCAAGAGACGGTACAGACTGGGTGAAACCAATAACAATACTTTGTTTCGCCACACTAGGACAACTACGCAAAGCAAGTGCAATCTTCCAAGGGTGTGCTCAACATTTTCATACTTGAATAATAACATCAATCGAACAATATTTACTCGAAGCAAAAGTTAAGCATCCACATTATAAGCTCAGGCTAACTTTACACATTGAACGGAAATCATCCATCCAAAGAAAGTATGAGCAAGATTTCACCAATCTATACTATCAAATCCTTCATTCATCAAACAAACTTTGAAAGCAAATCTATTTTAAGCAAAACTATTCTATTGTTGAAGAAAGATATGCAACCAGGCAACCACTTAATAACAATAAGATTTCAAAGCAACCACTTGCAAATGAACTTTTATTATTCAAGTAGCTCTAAGCAACAATTTCATAAATCTCTCCACAACGCTGAAAATGAGAGAATGAGAGTTTATATCGAGTTTTTGAAAATACATGAATGGCCAAGATCGATCTAAGATCAACAATTGAGATCAAGACAACACAACCCTAGATAAAGTTTCCAAAAATAAAACAAGATACAAATGCATGCTAGACAAGTGGCATTATTAGCCATCTCCTAGGAATGGGCATCCTTATCCTCACAAGCAGCATTGCGTTCGATGAATCTGGACACAATTGAGTTGACCTCTTCCATGGTGACAAGTGGCAACATATTGATCCTGTATTCCCATCCGTCCAAATCATCTGTGCAAGCAGAAAAAACAATCTCCCACTCCAGCTCCTGTTTCTGTAAGGCATCTCGAATGGACAAGAATTTTGATGCCTTAGTTAAATTCTGCCTTAGGACTAGTCCAGTGACAGGAAAGAAAATCTCCTGAATTCTAAGCTTCAGGCTTTCCAGCTGCATATCATTTTCTCTAATTGTTTCCTTCTCAAGCACATCCGCAGCTAACAGGAAGATCTTATCCTGAATCTCTCTTACATGCTCCTCGGCCTTAGCACTATCTGCCCTCACCTTCTCCTGAACTTCACTGCGGGCAACTAGTGTCCAATGCCATGCATTAAATCATAGGCAGCCCTTGCTGCAATTATCTCCTTATAAATCAGCTCTTGCTTATGCATGCCTTTCAATACTCTAAGGTATGGGATAACTCTGTCCTGAATATCCTGGAGGTCAGCCCATGTTTCCACCATGCTTACAATTCTAGAGAGCAGGAAGGAGGTCTATCCATATATCAGCCTTAATTTGTCCGCAAATGTTGTTGCTTCTTCTTTTCCATTTGTCATCCATTCTTTGGTTTCTCTTGTTGTTGTCTTTTCTTCTTCAAGATTTTCAGTTGCTTCTTGCGAGGAGTTCAAAAGTTGAGGAACTGCTACATCGCCCTGGTTGAGTGGTTTAGTCAAGTGTTGGATATATTCCCTTAGGCACTCCACCTCCTTTTCGTATTCCCTCTTCTTTTCCACCTCTTTGTCTAATCTGGCCTTCATGGAAGCGACTAAATTATCTAAATCTTCCACTTCTTGACCCTTTGTACTTGGTCCCAAGTCAGAGTGGTGATCTCATATTCTGGAGGAGTAATATCCTCTTTTGATTTTTTTACCTTTGGTACAGCAATATGGATTGTACAGTTGCCTACTCCATCTCTCTAGATTGTGGAAAATTTCCTGGTAGGCTTCTTTACAGCAACCTGTTTTAATCTGGCCAAGAAGTCAGCCATATCATCTTCTTCCTGAACTTCTATTACTTGTGTCTTTACTTTCAATCTTTCCTTCAGCCAATTAGGAACTATAGGTTGTTCAACGCCTTCCACTTCCTAATCATTCTCTTCACATGGTATATTATGGCCTCCTCGGAGAGCAGAAATCATTCGCTCCTGAAATTCATCACCCAGAATATTCAATTCATTATCTGACTCTAATATTTTTGTGCCCGTGGGAGATGGTGGTTCTTCACCTTCCTGATGGATTGACTCTTCGTTTTCCCCATGAACAGGAGAAGGAATCTTTATCTCAGCCAATGATTCATCGACAATTAATAAATAGTTTTCATTCCTAGATGCAGCGGAACGAGATTGTTCCAGCTTACTGTCTTCCCTTTTGTTCTTGAAGAGCTTCCTACTTCTCCTTTCTTTTTAGCACTTTCAATCGGTCTGGTACCTTGAGATGCTTCTGCATTTGAAGAACATTCTTCTACTTCACCCATCAAGTTATAAGTCAATATTATATTCTTTCGTCTTAGCCCATGAATCTATTGATCGACCCACCAACGAGAATACTTCATAATTGGCCGCATCAAAGTAACCAAGTCCGCATGCTCAGGTTCTGACCATCTGACAGGCGGAAGAGGTGTATTCGCGTCAAAGCGTGGCTAAGTGTAATCTGCATTATCTTCCAACTGATCAAGCACACAGAAAAGTTCAATTATTTTGATCAAGCTTACTGGTAGTCTAGACCATAGTCTCTTCCTGATGTCAAATTCATATGCAGCATCTACCCAAAAATCTTCTAAGTCCACTCTATGCATGTATCTCTCTCCATTTATTGTCCTAATATTGTCGTGAGGATCATAGTTAGCTCTGGACCTGTAGAATGTGAAGGGATACCATTGCATCTCTAGCCTGGCACTTTCAGCTGCCTGTGCCGTTGGACAAGACTCCAGCATATCTCCAATAAAGAATGGGAAGGGAATAGTTGTCTTTTGTTTTGCTCTTTGGAAGCCTTGATAAGTCTCCAACTGTCTAAGGACCTCAAGTAGGACCATTCTATTGGTGGGATAGATTGGAAGTCGGTAAGGACAACCAATAAAACCTTGAGTTCTTATGTATGTGAATTTTGGAAACTGGATAAAGGATAAACCAAGATCCATACTTGCTAATTAAACTTTTGGCTTCTAGAGTTAGCCTCTGATGAGTTCCCCCTTGTAGTGTCCTTATGATATACATCAGGAATGCATCATTTACTCGCTTGAAATGGCTCTTCTCACTATGCTGCAACTGTGGGTAACAGTCATAAGACTTGAATTCATTTTCACCATTGCCAACTATGCCTCTACAAATCAGTCTGGAATATTTATAATTTTTGGCCAACAAGTAGATAATGTAAGTGCTAATGTAAAATGACTTTGTCCTTTCTAAATTTGTCAATTGTTCATGAAGATTGTTACTGATTATGCAGAACCAATTGAACATCTTGACTCCCGAGGTGATTTCATCAATGAAGTAATACATCCATATCTCGAATGGCGCACCTTGAGGGCTGCCCATTACTCTATTCAGCGGTAGGATAATGTCACCATATTCCTCTTTGAAGTATGGGTGTAGCAGCTTCTTTGGCATTTTCTTTTGAGAAGGTCTTGTCTTTTCCAACCATGACTTGTTGATATTTGCCGCACAGAGTTCAAACCAGTCATCATAGATCTTTTGGGTATCTTCTTTAGTTTTATATGAGGTTTTGTTGTAGTTTGGTATTCCAAACACTTCTTGAATGACTAACTCTGAAAGATTAGCTAATACCCTTCCATCAGGTGCAATGATCGCTCTTTCTTGTGCATCATAGTGCATAGCACATTCAACCATCGGCTCAGCACATTCTTTAGCTGGTGGAAATCCAGCTGCTTGGACGATGCCATTCCTCATCATCCGGCGAGCAATGGGTGTTGGCAGGTATCCATCATGGCCATACATTCTCTTTTTGAAGTCTTTGAAATCCACATGCCCAAGGTCAGTATCTATAACATTCTTCCACTTGGATTTGATCTTTAATTCTGGCTGCAATCCTTTGCTGGTGAACTTCATCTTGAGCTTTCCTAGAAGGAACTCCTTTGGTGGTCTTTAACCTGCAAAACACATGAAAACTTAATTTTATTTTCAAGAAAACTTGAAGATTTTAACTCTGATTTTAGACCCTTTTACTTGAAAATTTCACTTTCAGCTTGTTAAAAAGCTAATTGTCTGAGAAAAATCAGACTGAAAGTGGATGAAATTGGTCTAGTAATTAGTAAATTCTAAGAAATAAACGGTTTGGACAGAAGAAATCAGTCAAGAATGTGAATTTCTTAAACCTCTAGAGTTTTCTTTGACTGATTTTGATGAAAATTTGCCTTAAATTCTGAAAATTTTGTCTAAAACTCAGAAAAAACACTTATTTTCTTCCTTCCAACACAGAGAAAAATTTTAATTCTTCAAAATTCCTTCTTGAAAATCAATTTTCCACAAAATCTGAGAGAGAAAACTTCTTCTCAATTGCACTCCAATCTTCCAACCTGATAATGAATTTGAAAGTGACTAGTTGAAAATATATATAGAGTTAAGAATTTCAATTTTAGGAGCTCCATGTTTTTTTGTTTTTGTTTTTGTTTTTTTATTATTTTTTTGTGTTTTAGTGTTTTAAATCTTTCCAAAATGTAAAGTTTTATTTTTCTCTAAAGGACTCTTTCTTAGCCAAAGAATCTTCTAGATCTTTCTTTCAAATTCCAAAATTTTCCAAGTGTTGAATTTTCGAAAATCTTTCCTAAGTGTTGAAATTATTTTGCCTTCGAAAATACTTCTAAGTGTTGAAAAAATTTTAAAATATTCTATGTGTCAAGTTTAATTTTTCCAGCCCGTTTGTTTGATTGACCCTAAAAAATGTGCTATTTTGTCAAATTTGTTTTTCCTCTAGCCATTTTTTTTTTCTCTGCCATGGCAAGTTGATCATCTTCATGTCTAATCTTCAAATCATGGGCGAATTTTTCATCTTGTTTAGGCATCTTCACATATTCCATTTATGCCTAGGCAAACTTGGCTAGTGTCTAATGTCTTATTCATCTTGACAAATTTTGCTTTCATGTCCAAAATTTCTTGCTTCCTAGGCGAATTTGCCATCATGTTTGGCCCTCTTTCACATATCATGCTTAGCCAAGAGTGGGTGATCTTCATAGAAGTTTGGACATCTTATTTATCTTTGCCTTGGCCTTGAGCGAGCTTGAATGTTTATGTGCCAATGTTTGGCCACGTCTTTCTTTTCCCTCTCAACCTTATCTTAGGCGGATTTGGTATAGACTTTGCCATATTATTCTTGTCATCTCTTTCATGAGCGGACTTAGAAATTTGTTTGTCATATACTTTAGTGTGCTTTACTTTTCTCCTTTATACCTCGGCAGGCTTTGCTAATTATCTAGCCATCTCTTCTCCTTGTCAAGGCGGACTTTGGCTCTCATTGGACATATGCTTTTCTATCCTCCCAACCTTGTCTTGCCATGGTGGACTTCAAGAAAGTCTAGCCATCTTCACGTGTCTTGGCAGACTTCAAACCATGTTTGCCATGCTTTTCCTAATGTAAGGTGGAGTTGGAAGTTTGCTTGTAATATCTTAATGTGCTTTGCTTTTGTTTCTTTGCTTTCCATCTTTGTCTTGGCAGACTTTGTCGCCATGTCTTTATGCTTTTCTTAGCTAGGCGAACTTCAAGGGGTTTTGGACATTATTTTGTCTTGGCAAACCTTTCCTGGGCAGGGCGGACATGAAGCTTTATTTGCATGGTGGAGTTCATGAACTTTTGGACGTTCTTCTTTATGCCAAGGCGGACTTGTCTTAGTCCTTGCCATCTTCCAGCACTTCCTAAGCGGATTTTGCTCTTCATGTTTAGATTTCTTCTTTAACTACAAGTAGGAGTTTGCTTAACTTTAGGATATTCCTCTTAACTGCAGATCAAAGTTTGGCATTCATTTGCCAACTTGTGTTTGTGCATGGGCAGACTTGGAAGGTCATTGGACGTGTTTGGTTTTGTGCTTTATTCGCTTTTATCCTTCTCCTTGTGCCTAGCAAACTTCAAGTGCTTTATGCCATCCTAACTTCATGCCATCCTTGCTTTATGCCATGCGAACTTTGCTTATGTTTGGCCATGTTAAGAGGAGGGCAGAGTTCACATATGTTTGGACAGGACATGGCGGACTTTACCTTCCATGCGCCATCTTCTCTATCTTGACCATGGGCGGACTTCAAGTTATGTTCGCCATATTCTAAGACATGCTAGGCGGACTTTAAGATTGCTTGGAACTCCTTTCCAAAGGGTGGACTTGATCTTTGTTTGGCATGTGCAAGGGTGGACTTTGCTTTGGTCTAGACATTCCAGCCTTACATCTTCCTTGCCATCTTTCAATGCTCCCAGGTGAACTTGGCCTTTCTTATGCCATGGCGGACTTTGAAGACAATCAACCAAGGGCGGACTTGGCTCGTGCTTTATGCCATGCTCACAGCTTCTAGATAGGGCGGACTTCACCCTCTGTCTGCCATTCTTGCATGTGCTTGGCTGGTCAGACTTTGATCTTCCTTTGGACAAATTTTCATCTTCATGCCACTTTTCTTCCAAACATCTTCATTCAAACTGCCATGTCCATCATTGACTTGCCATGTTCGTACCTAGATCATTTGGAACAAAACCCTAGATTAGGGTTTTCACCTTGCTTTTTACACTTAAAGAGGCAAAAAAAATTGATTCTAAGAACATGGGTACTAATCATATGACTTGAGCAACAAAACCCTAATTCTACTTCAAAAAGTAGAAAAAAGCAAAAAGCAAGCCAAAAAAGTTGCTTCCCAAATTGGTCCCAAAGTGTCAAAAATCAAAAAAGCAAAAAGCAAAAAAGCAGAATTTCTAAAAATAGAAAGTTGTCAGAAATGACTCAAAAGCAATTGCGATCCTCGTCCTTTAGGCCTTCTAAGCACTTTGACAATGTCTAGACATTGATCTGAGAAAGAATTTTGTATTTGGCTCGGGGTGACTTCTCAAAATTCTAACTCTAAACTCTCGAAAATAGAGACTTATGAAACTTGCAGAGCTAAGACAAAACCCTAAGAAGCAAACAACAAGGGGTCCCCATTTGCAATGGGGCGATGTGTGAAATAGGTCACAACAGGATACTGTAGGATAAGTTAATAGAAAGAAGACATTAAAAATAATGGGTTGGTCCAAGACTGGAGAGTGGCGTAAGATAACCTTTTTTCAAAGAGTGGGGTAATTCATGGTTTCTGGTGGATTCAACCGGTTTTGACCAAAAAACTGGAACGCCAGTTATGCAGTCACTTGTGTTCTTTAAGAAAAGTTGCTTCTGTGATCATATATAAACACTGATAGGAATCTGACTGCCAATTTCTGTTCATTCCTGGGAGGAACACTAAATTTTTCTTCAACCTATCTCAAGTTGACCGTTGCAAAATTTTCCATTTTGCAACACATTTTCTGTCCATCACAAGATCTCATTTTATGTTTACATTTTCTGAATGCGTATCATTTTATATAAAGCACACTATATGTTCCTATGATAATGTTTTCTGAAATTTTTGCATAATGTATCTATTCATACCTGCATGAAAGTGTTTCTTCTTTATTACAAATCTGAGAGAGCTTTGCAGAATTGCAAATGATGAAGGCAGCATCCAAATCTGAATTTCTATTTCAATCCTTCAAGCTGTTATATTTTACATTAACCCAAAAATTGTAGGGATCACTTGATGGAAGAATGTAGAATGAACTTGACATTATAAACGAGTTATGCAAAAACATATTCATCAAATCATCACAAAAAGATATTTAATTTAGTTGAGTAGTTAAAATATTCTTTCAAACTTCTAGAGGTCTAATTCAATTCCATTTCCTTTCATTAACATATTCAAAAAGCTAATATGTTCCTATTCATTGGTTTGAAAAGTTAGTAAGTTAAAATATTTACGAGCATAGATGAACATCTTGATTCTTCACAATATTAACTTAGAAAAAAAAACATGACACTGCAATCATAGTTACCAGTTCAGTCATGATTTTTCAGACCATACAAATTTATCTGGATCAATCCAGATTTTTCAATCCCTGTGGAGTATTTTTCTTTTCTGAAGTCCTTTCACCTCCCAAATGAATCAATTGTTTTATATTTTTTAATTTTTTAACGATGAATCTAGAAATTGATCTAATAGTTAATGTACTTCCAGTTCCTGTCACTAATATATTCATAAAGCTAACAAAGTCCTATTAGGAATGCATTTGACTAGTATAGCTTATCTTCATCTTCCAAGGTTACAAGGATTTATATGTGCATAAATGAACATTCTCACAATACTAATTTAAGAAAAATATACTGCTGCATGCATGCACTTCCATCACAATAGACAAAAGTATTCCTTATGGGAAGGGTAAATTATGTTCCAAGAAATAAATTCATCTAGCACTTGCTTTTTTATTTTTCCTTTATCTCAGGGAACAAGGAAGGAAGATTACCAGCTTAAGAGGATAAACAGCCCGCCAGATAGCAGAACAAGAACAAATACATGGAATGCCATTACCGAGTGACTAGAATACATGGCTGCATAGAACATGGTTGCAAGGCACACACCTAGTGCCAGCAATACACACTTGAGTACCGTCCAGGTAGGTCTCTGCAATATCATTACATGTGAACTATACATAAAGCGGAAAATTTTTAATAGGGAAACACTGCATATCATATGATAACAAATCAACTTAACAAAGAAAGCAAAAAAAAAAATTAAACCACGCACATTAACACCAGGACCTAAAGCACCCAACAGTACTGCTTCCATAGCAGATACTTTTTCATTTGTATGAGAATTCTCCGACTCTCCCATTGCCCTGGCTGGAAAAGATAACAGTTTAATTGGTTAAATGATCAAAATGTTGACTTTCAACAAGAACTGTTTATTACTTATGAAAGACAAAAATTGTGAATCTCCAAGCCCATCAAGAGTGTGGCAAGTTTATTTGCCAGATAACTTAAAGACAAACACACTGTACAAGAAAAGCAAATTCCAATGTTGAATCATATACAGATATTGTATCAAACAAAAGATAAAGCAGCCTAAGGCTGCATACCAGACGGTACTCTCTCAGTGCCACAACCTGATACTGCAAATTTTGATGTAAGAAAGCATTTACCCGATTACAATCAGTTACCAAATTTCTTTTGTAAAGAGAAACTTAGCATTTAGAAACTATTTTAGCATTCATTCTGAATTAAAATTTACTATAGAATTTGTAAAACATTCTTCAAATCTTACAACTCTATGGAAAGGTGGCTCTAAAATCATGATAAGTTTAGTCAGTATTCCCTTCTGAAGTGTGGCTTGGACTTGCACATTAAGCTAGATTTCCCTGTCACCTCAAAAAATGTTGCTTCCAAAAATCAATTATTTTTATACTGTCTTGTGAATGAACCAATCTGAGGGTCACAAAAATGAGCAAAAATATGGTAAAGGAAAGTGTTTGGGATAGATCTAAAAAGAGATTGAAGAGACCTAGTAAGAGTTACAAAGGTCATTATAGAGCATATAAGATTCCTCCAAAATCTTCTAAGTGAATATGCATTTTCATGTATTAAAGTTATATTAAAGAGAGTACATTCTCCATACTCTGCCTGAGGAATGGCAACCCTCAAAGGACTCTGTAAGGTACAATCTGATATAACTATTATTGGTTGCTAATGGGGTGAACTTCATCCTCCATCTCCAAAAGATTTGTTGCTGTCTACACTAGATTTTAGCCTGCATTAACATTGTTTCTTATTGGTTCAGTTGCGAGAGAGTAGGAAGAGTAAAGTTTTAGGTCTTAAGATGAAATTAAACCACAAGCAGCGACATTTGAGAAAGCATGCCAAAGACAGCAACCAAAAGGCAAGAAGATGCACAACGCAGACATAAGCAGTGGCACCATAAAACAATATTAGTATCATACAATATTCGCACATATTTTCTAGGGACTTACACCCCGATGCTTTCCTCTAATTTGACAGAGCTTTTGGCAAAAGAAGTGACTCGTGATTGTTATCAACATTTACACAATACATGCACATGACAAGATGGAGAGGAAGTATCAATGCTGGGGATAATCCAAAACAAGTAGTATGTGACAGGTTAAGTCAGCAAGCATATAATTAAGGAAAAGATCAACACAAAGAAAACCAAGAGCACAAATGGCAAGCCTAGGAAACTTTCTCAAACATTAAGATGAATTAGGAATTTAATACTCCCAAACACATTCCAAGTAGCAGCTATTCCAAATGGTATTTTCAGTCTTGTTACTTGTTGTTGTACAATGCTAGCATACTTAACAATTTCAAGTGTGACATAAATCACATTTATACCTTCCCTATGGGCTCAGTATTGATGCCATGCCTTTTACATTTGAACCTTCTATATACAATTTAGTTGCAATTTTATATCAGATTCATCCATGTTCTAATGCAACCTTAATGGATGGATAGCATGTGAGGGAGGCATAATAATATCATAGGTAATGGTCGATTCAAATAGAGTGAGGAACAAACTCATACCTGGTTTGGAAGTATCGCTATCATCCCAGTTTGGCATTAACTTATTGAACCTTTGGTAAAGAGAACAAAAAGGCACTAAAATGCATTTAGAATTATGGAGGGATAGGGCCACAATTCACACCTAAGACAAAGATGGACATGTAGTGAGGAGCAAATGATAAAAGGTGTCAGCCATCCCATGGGTACGCTATCTGAAAATATAAAGTAAATGGAAAGAAGCCCCCCTTGGCTTCGATAGGGAGTCAAATATGCCAAGTTGGCACTTGGCTTGGTCATGACCCAAAAAACAATCTTTACCTTTGCATGGTTACCCGGAAAAGAATTATAAATTTTGGTAGGGTACAATATATATTGATATGCACTCAATTTAAGTCCTGTCTGGTTGAATAAGACAAGCGCGTAAAGAGATGTAAATAACCCCAATTGGTATGCACCTCTCCACATATTTTTTACTCATCCAGATACAAAAACAGTGCACTGCACTACATAAAGATGGAAAGTTAATAAAAGAAAGTATTACTAGAAACCTGTATCTTAACAGATTTCTCAATCCTTTAGTACCTACCCATACAAAGGTAAAAATTATTTTCTGGGTCATGTCCAAGCCAGGTACCAATTTGGCACATTAGACTTCCTATAAAAGACAAAATGGCTTTCTTTCTGTTTACTCTATATTGTTCCAATTGTGTACCCATGAGTGTTATCCTTCTGACCAAGCTCAAGACTTTCTATGGAAGCCAAAGGCATTTTCTTTCCATTTACTTTATATATTGATCAAATTGTGTACCAATGGGTTTTAACCGTGTGACCAAGCTCATGAGAAAAACTGAATTTGCCAATCCACCTACTTATAGACTTAAAAAGAATTCAAAGTCCATATAATGGTTTGCTTCATGTACACATGCACTGCTGTCTCAAGCATGGCCTAGCCTTACAGAGTGATTTGGAGAACATTAAATAAGGAAGGATTCATCTCTGAGGTGAAATTACCAGCTTTTGATGAGATAAAGGATATCTGAATGGTACTAGATATCGAGAGACTTGTATAATCCAACAAATTCTTGTTGCTATTTGAATGAAAGTCTAATAGTGTTAATGATGTATGAAATTTCTATTATGAATGTATATATGGATAAGCCTTAGATGCACAGCCTTGTATGAAAGACTAATTTCATGCTGACAACATGCCCTTTTGTTGTAAATAGAGAGAATGTTGGCAGTTCAACCTTCTTTGTAAACTCAATAGGGTGTTTTACCTCTGTAATCCGATAAAAAGAGCATCAATGACTGAATGAATATTTTAAATAACGTCCACGAGACCAAACAGCCTATGGGACCCACCAGTAGCCAACAATACAGATAATAATCCTCTGCAAGACTCTGGTCCTTCCAATCTCTTTTAAACAGATTAGGGTCACAATTAAGCTCTCTAAGAAGGGAATAGTGGTACTGGTAACACAATCACATTGTAGGGTAGGATAAATACGGTAGAATTATTGGACCCATTGATTAATTAGTCCAATCTCCAAATGGCGCTCTTCAAGAATTGGTATAACATGTTTGGTGACAGCTATAATACTAACCTCACTACTAGGTTTTAAAAAAAATGCCAATTCATCATTTCTACTGTGCCTGTGCAGGATTAGTTACACACTGCCATACAGGCAGAAGTCCATTGTTCTATGAGGGAATGTAGATCCAGCGAATGTGGTCTTGAACAAAATTATCCTGAATACATTATCTATTTTCAATAAGAAAAATAACCTTATTTTTAATAGTGATTTTGTAAACCTCAGCCTTGGGACACAAACAAGGCACTGCTCCCCGTCGCATCACTACATGCTAAGTCACAAAATACGGCGATTTTCATGGATGAGGTTCAAATTTATTCGAATTTCAAACTTTTATAAAAAATTGTTCAAATTCGGCCATACAAAAATTCTGCTAAAAAGTGGGCAGACCGCAGAATAACTTTTACAAAAACTACAAATGTGAAATAAAGTAATCCAATACAATGACACTTTTGTATATAAAAGAAATGGCAAGTTCCTAGAATAAGAGGGTGGTTTCCTGCACGCTAAGACTCAATTCAACATGATCCCCGGCTGTGGCTATATAAAGGCCAGACAGAAAATGATAACTTGCAAACCCACATTGAACTATCGCCTAGTACAAATTTTGTTAGAGAAATGCAGGTGTCAAGTGCACTTCCTTCTGCAGGTTCAAAAGGGATTCCGCTGTACATTGTATTAGGCATATCATATATGATCACTAGCATTACTGAAATTCTTATGTTTCTTATGGTTTATATTTTATAAATGTGCCATCTTTTTATAATTACTTCAAATCTATTTAGCAATGTTAAGCTATTTTGATAATTTATTAGAAGTATACATATATTTAAAAATAAACAAAATTATATAAGGCGAATTTTATCCGAATTTTTTTTTTGAATTTTTCCCTTGTCGAATTTCATCTGAATTTCATGGATGTCAAATTCGAATTCAAATTTGAACCTTGTGACTTAGACTACATGTACTTCTTGGCCTGCTTTATCAGGGACGAGATTTGCACCTGGCTCTTTACTATGGTAAGGCTCCATCTTCACCATTCTTTAAAAACGAGATTTCCAATGAGTTGGAAAATTAAATTCAACGGGAAATACTACAAATACCACAGCTCCTAAATGTTTCAATGAAATAGTAGTGTTTGGGATGTAAAAGAATTCATAAAAATCAATTGTGATATAATGCTAATGATTAATGAATGTATGAGCATGCAAGGGGAATATCGATGGCAGCTTAAATACAAATAAGTCTGTTGACTGCTGTAAGGGTTGAATAATCAATTCAACTATTTATCAAATTTACCATAGCAAATCAATGTCCAGGACAAATGGTCCAGAACTGGGCACAGAATTTTTTTTTTAAAGCAATACCTAACTGACAAAATGCACATTTACACTATATCAGTTGCAATTATGAACAACGTGGGAGAGCCAGAAAAGATCTGCCATCAGAGCAAAATTCTAAATGAACTTAACCAATACCCGATTCATATCATAAACATTCAAAAAATCTATAATAAATTTTAGTAAGTTAGCCAATAAACCCTAATATATTTGCGATCCAGCCATGTAAAACTTTTCAATACTGAATACAGTAAAAGTACAATTGAATGCACTAGAGATAAGATTTGATTCACCTGTAATGTTCTTCGGGTTTGCTTTGGCCGGAAAGCGTTTTTTAGAATGAGTGTGAGCTCTTAACAATTTCGATATGAACTCGGAATGAAATTAACTATCTCATCATGCCAAGGGGCGTTGAAAAAAAAAAATATAAACTAATATTTATATAAGCTCAATTAGTATTTGATTCATATTTAATGATTAGCAATTGCATCTTAATATGTAATCCGTATATGGAGAGGTGGGGAAAGTCAAATATGTTAGAAAATTGGTATCTTAATTTTGCATTTATATAAGATTATTATTTATAGTAAGTATTTATTTGAGAAAAATTGATCCAAGATTTTGCTCAAAGCTTCAAATTGGCTAGATAAGCATGTCGATAAATTTGTGTTACAAAATCGTGTCTAAATTTGGAGATATTAAAGTTTTCATTTTAAAAAGTTGTGAACGAAAGTTTCAAAGTCAATTTTGAAGGCCTTAGAGGCTTTGAAATGGCTCGAAAGTGTTTGAAACCAACATAACAGGTTACAGCTTGATAGAGCATGTTGCAAGCTTTCTAGTGCTTCAAACGGTTCATCAATCATATGCTCGGTTCAAAGTTATGGCCTATGGAAGTTGAGTCTCCTAAAATAAGAAATATAAAAACATGTTGGACACATAAATGAGTTGTTAAAGGGGGTTACATGTGTTGGTGTGTGTGTTGACACATCACAAAGCATCTTTGATTGGAAATAAGTTGGACACCACTTTTTGGGTGGTTTTAGCTCATGGTTTGGCAATATTGTTCGATGGTTTCATGTATTGTATCTCATATATATTAGGTGTGAGATATGGAGGTTATGTGAAAGGGTGTTATAGCTATTGAGTTACATTTAGATCTCTGGTTGGTGATTCTCTTATGAGAAGCTTGCTCTGCAAGTATATTGTATTTTATTATTGATTTCTAAATAATATATTGGGCAGTTTTTGGAGTGTGATGTTTTTCTCCTCAAAATAATTCTTCCCACGATACATCTTGTGTTTATTGTTAATCTATTTGCATGTTGTATATCTCCTTCTATATGTGTTTCTTATTTTATAATAGTTTGAGATTTGTAAGAAAATTTGCATTATCTTCACTACTAGATTAGTGTTAGGAAGTGTTTTCCACACCTTAGCTTCCTTTCAATTGGTATAAGAGCTTGGCCAATGTTGGTTGCATTGTTGGGTAGTGGGTTTTTTATACTGATTTTAGTTTGAGTGGGACCTTTTGCAAAGTATTTTCAAAATCTTGTTGCAAGAAGAAGATGGCAAGCACATCTGGAAAAGTTGATATGGGGAAGTTTAATGGTAGCAACTTTGAACTTCAGAAGTTTAAAATGGAGGATATGCTCACGGATAGAGATCTATGGGCTGCAATATATGAAACAAAACCTTAGACTATGAGTCAAGAAGCTTGGGATACAATGGATCAAAAAGTTAAGGGCCTCTTAAAGCTCTATTTAGCAGACTTTGTTCTATCAAATGTCCATGAAGAGAAGATTGTGAAAGATCTTTGGAAGAAACTTGGAGATGTTTATTAGGCTAAATCCTTCATAAACAAGCTTTTCCTAAGAAAGAATATGTATTCATTAAATATGGAAGATGGAGGATCCATTTTTTATCATCGCAATGCATTCAACTTGATTATTTCTCAATTAGGTTTTGTTGGTGACAAGATCGAGGATGAGGATTGTTGCATGCTTATGTTGTGCTCATTACCTGACTCATGGGACCACCTTGTTATGGATTTTGGAAGTACAACCACCAAGTTCAAAATGTAAGAGATGCAAAAGAAGACTTATGAGTCAGCTAAGGTGACTCTTGCGGTTCATGGTAGATCAGAAGAGAAAGGCAAGTTTAAGGAAAAGAAAGACGAAAGAGGTGGATCTAAATCTTGTGGGAGATCCAAGTCTCTTGGAAAGTTCAAGCCAAAATGTTGGAACTGTGGCAAAACTGGTGACTTCTGAAAAATAATGTGAGGAGAAAAAGAAGAAGAGACCCTTCAATTCAAATTTAGACAAATCATCTCAGGATGATGGTGAAGAATTTGTTGCAGCCTTGGCAACGCATGCATTCAAAGATATGTAGTTGATAGATTCAAGTGCATCTTTTTACATGACCTCACATCAGGGTTGGTTTTCAAAGTATCAAGAATATTATGGTGGAAGGTGTATCTCAATGATGACTCTCATATAAAGATTGTTAGTTGTGGAATCTAGTCAAGATTAGATTCTCTGATGGCAAAGTGAAGTGAATTGATGATGTAATGCACATCCCAGTTTTGGCATGAAATCTACTCTTTGTAAGTAAATTGGGCAATGTGGGTGTGCAGTTTCTTTTCTCACATGGAGGATGTAAATGACTAGAGGTTTTATGGTGCTTGCTAAGGGAGCCCGGAAAGGCACCTTGTATAAGCTAGATGCATGCACAGTTAAGTGCAATAGTGGTTTTGTGGAGTCTAAGAAGAGGCCTCTATACTTTTCATCCTCGCGTCGTTAGATTGAATTGTGAAGAAGATTGTTGCTTCTTGAAGCAGCCACCGGTGAGGAGGGACCTCAAAGAGATCAATCTGAACCAATCGGCAAGAGTAAACACAATGGAAACACAAAGATACGATGGTGGGAATGCATAATAGATCGTTTTATTGCATGAAAATTGATTACATCCAACCGATAACATCTGAATTACAGCATACTAGCTCACAGGCCTGGTAGAACATACAAAATAGGTCACAATTGAGACCTTGAATCGTAGGATCTATCTTCTACGCACAGTCTAGCTACTTGATTCTCTGATTGATTACATTCTAATGCACAATTGCAATTATATATATATTGATCCAAAGGATCCAGTCGGCCCAAAAATGATCAAAACACGAAGAACAAGACCTAACGTGTAAAATAAACAAGGTAACCCTCCACCAAGAGATTCCTCTGGAAAATCAAAAGGATGAAACATAGATCACAAGAAAAGATCGGCCACATGCCAAGGAATATCGGAATCAATGCCCAAGGCTCTGAAAGCTTTGGAAGGGGGTTCTGGTAGATCACCAAAATAGGTCTAGGCAACCAGTAACAAGAACTGTCAACCGATAACAGGAAACTGTCAAGGAAATCGATAGCGATATCTTGCCGAAAAATGATCCAAATGCGATGTGGTCTGGAAACAAGAAAGATGGTCAAGTCTTCAAGTAGGATCCAACTCCACCGGATCTAGTGAGCCAAAACTAGGACACATAGAAAGGAAAACCGAAACTGCAAACAAAAAGCAAAACAAGAGAAAATGTTTTGGGTTGATGCAAGATTGCTATGAACCGGGGATGCTCCTACATCAGACATCTTGAGTTATTGAAAAAGTGAGCCTCTCACTTTGTTGGGGTCAAAGGAAAACCAAGGCGGTCTACCTCTACCTGAGAAATCCAAGATGAATCTTCAATTGGTCTGTCCTTCCACTTCACAAGATACTCCTTGTACTGACTGCTCCGGGTACTACGCCCAATCCTATTGTTCAAAATATCTTCAATCTGATCTGGTTCCTTCCAGGGCAACTGTTTCTCCAAGTCTGCAATATTGTCCTTACTGAATTTTGGTTCATGATACTCATGAAGATCTGCAATGTTAAACACAGGTGAAATACTCAGACTATCTGGTAACTCTACTTCATTTGCATTTCTAGAACTAAACTTCCTCAAAATCCTGCAAGGTCCAAACTTCTTCATCTACAACTTGTTATAAGTTCCAACCAGGAATCTTTCTTTTCTCAAATATACCATCACTTCATCGCCAACTTTAAATTCCTTATGTCTGCTCTTCTCATCTACCTTCTCCTTATACTTGTTGTTCATGTCTTCCAAATGTTGCTTGACCTAAATATGCAAGGCTGCCATGTGATCTACAAAATCTTCTGCTTCTAAACTTCTCTGGTCTTCACTATTAATGTCTCTTAATTCTGATATACCTCTAGGATGTACTCCAGTAACAATCTCAAAAGGTGTTCTTCCAGTACTTCTATTTATTGAATTATTGTGGGCAAACTTTTCTTGTGCAAGGATCAAATCCCAACTTTCGGTTTTATCTCCCACTAAACATCTCAACAAGTTTCCCAAACTCCGGTTAACAACTTATGTCTGTCCATCAGTCTGTGGATGAAAAGTATAACTAAACTTCAAATTTGTCTTCATCTTCCTCTAAAGTGTTCTCCAAAAATAGCCAAAAAACTTAGTGTCTCTGTCTGAAACTATGCTCTTAGGCAATCCATGCAATCTCACCACTTCCTTGAAAAATAGGTCTGTTGCATGCAATGCATCTAATATCTTCTTACAAGGTATGAAATGATCCATCTTCGAGAATCTATCCACTACCAAAAATATAGAATCATTCCCTCTCGTTGTTTTAGGCAATCCAAGTACAAAATACATGCTTATAGCCTCCCAATATCTTACCGATACTGTCAAAGGTTTATACAATCCCACATTCTGACTACTACCCTTTGCAACTTGACAAACTCTACAACTCTATACATATCTCTTAACATCCTTATGAATCTAGGGCCAAAATGTTATTGTTTTGTCAATGCCAAAATGTCCAACTAAACCTCCACTGTATTTCTCCTTTATCAGATTCTCCCTCATAGAACTCTTAGGTATGCACAACTGAACTCCTTTGAATAACATCCCATCCTGAATGAAGTAATCCTACTACTTGCTTCTATCTACCATAATCGGTTCTCTACATGCTTTCCAAGGTTCTATAAAATCTAGGTCATCATCATACAAGGTCTTTAAATATTCAAATCTTAATACTGTCACTCTCATCTTTGTCAGCAAATTCCTTCCTACTCAATACATCAACAACTTTGTTAGATTTCCCACTTTTGTGCTTCAACACAAAGGTATAACTCTACAATAATTCTACCCATCTCATATGTCTTTGATTAAACTTACTATGACTGTTCAGCTACCACAAAGCTTGATGATCTGTATACAACACAAACTCCTTAGGCAACAAGTAATGACTCCACTTCTTCAAGGCTTGAACTATGGCATAAAACTCCTGACCATACACTAAATATCTCCTTCGAGCATCATTCAAATTCTCACTGAAATAGGATACTGCTCTCCCTTTCTGACTCAAGACTGCTCCTATTGTTATTCCACTTGCATCATAATCCACTTGAAATACTTTATTGAAATCTGGTAAAGCCAAAACATGTTGCTCAGACACTTTTTGCTTCAACAATTCAAAACTTTTGTTTGTTTTGGTGGTCCACTTGAATTCCTTCTGATCTCCTTTCATGGTCTCAGTCATAGGGTTACAAACTGAACTAAAATTTATGATAAACTTCTGGTAAAAACTAGCCAATACATGAAATGATCTTACCTCTCCAATGCTTTCCGGTGTAGGCCAATCAACAATTGCTTTCACTTTCTCAGGGTCCATCTTCAAACCATCCTCAGATATCACAAATCCCAAATAGACTAACTCATCCTTCATGAAAGTACACCTCTTGATATTGATCATCAACTTCTCTTCTCTCAACCTCTGCAAAACTTGTCTCTATTGCAACAAATGCTCCTATGTTGTCTTACTGAAAATCAGAATGTCATCCAAATATACAATAACAAACTTACCAAAGAATTTCTTCAATACCTCATTCATCAGCCTCATGAAAGTACTTGGTGCATTAGTCAATCCAAAAGGAATCACCAATCATTCATACAGTCCTTCATTTGTCTTAAATGTTGTCTTCCACTCATCACCTTCTTTGATCCTGATCTGATGATATCCACTCTTCAATTCTATCTTTGTAAAGTATTTTTCTCCACTCAAACAATCCATTATGTCATCCATCCTAGGCAAAGGAAACTGGTATTTCACTTTGATCTTGTTTATTGCTCTAGAATCAGTATGCATTCTCCACTCTCCATTCTTAGGTACTAACACTGTTGGTACTACACAAGGGCTTAGACTCAAAGCTTTCTTCAACAGCTCCTGCACTTTCCTATTCAACTCTTCATTCTCGGTCGGTGTCAACCGGTGTGCAACTTTGTTAGGCAAACTAGCTCTGGGGACCAAGTCCATGCAATGACTAATACTTCTCATAGGTGGCAATCCATCAGGTACATTATTTGAAATGATGTCTTCATATTCTGTCAACAAATCTTTTATCTCTTTCAGTTGTTCTCCTTCTGGTTCTGGTTTCTCGGTCTTCTTAGGAATTATGACAAAACACACATTCTCATGTCTCAATCCATCCATGAATTTCCTTTCATCTACCAAACAAATTCTAGCATTCATACAGAATTCATTCTTCAAAGGTTCCTCCAAAGGTAACAAGGTTTGCTTCATCCCATTGGCCACAATAGTGTATGTATTCTTCCTCCCGTCATGTACTACCTGTCTATCAAACTGCCAAGGTCTACCCAACAAAAGATGACAAATATCCATAGGCATAATATCACACAAGAATCCATCATGATAATTTCCAAATTTCAATTTCACCAAACATTGTTCACTTACTAACAACTTATGTTCATCCTAAATCCATGCTATCTGATAATGCTTAGGGTGTTTCAATCTCTCCAATTTCAACTTATTCACCATCTCTTCTAAAACAAGATTATTTGAACTACCACTATCAATAACAACTTTACAACACTTATCGGATACCTTACATCTGGTCTTGAACGAATTCTTCCTCTGCAAGGGCTCTTCATCTCCTCCGGTATGACACAAAGCTCTCCTCGTCACCAATAGTTCTCCATCTTTCGGTTTATTATCTGATCTGGTGGGGTTTTCTTCCACCACTACTACTCTTCCGTTATTTTTTGTCTTCTTACTGTAGTACCCCTCCTTGATCAGACTCTTTTTGTATGTTTTGATTGACTTCAGTGGAACATTATTGTATATTGATTCAGATGTTATTTCATGCTTTATCTGGATTTGTGGTGTATGATTTTGTGCAGTATCTCAGTGCTTATGATTAATGTTATTTTATGGATCATTATCATGGATGACACTCTTACCCTATATGTGCGATGTGTTATTTATGTGTTGCGTGTTTGCATGTGTATGGGATGCGAGGAGATGATTTTCCTTCACTCACTCTGGTGAGATAGGGAATGCCACGACTCTCCTTCATCGGTGTGTGTGCCATGTCTGTATATATACATATACATGTATATATATAGATGTATACATGTATATATATATATAGATGTATATACATGTATATATACATATATATACATATATATATACATGTATATATATATATACATGTACATGTATATATATATATACATGTATATATACATGTATATATATACATGTATATATACATGTATATATATATATGTGTGTGTGTGTGTGTGTACATACATGTATATACATGTATATATACATGTATATATATATGTGTGTGTGTGTACATGTACATGTATATATACATGTACATGTACACATATATATACATGTATATACATCATGTACATGTATATATACATGTATATACATGTACATGTACACATGTATGTACATGTATACATATACATATATATATATATATGTGTGTGTGTGTGTGTATGTGTGTGTGTGTGTGTGGTTTTTTTGGTGCAGGACATTGCAGGTAAAAGTACTAGGTAGGTACGAGGTATCGACTCCACTTGGTTTCATAGGTCTGAGCGTGTCTTATATGTCTGATGGGAGTGGAGGAGATAGTTGTTGGACCCTAACTTGACCCATAGTTACACTCATGTGAGTGTTGTCAGTTGGTTGTCTTTCCCGTCTAGCTGGTATGCGAGTCATAGTGCTTTGGTTTAGTCATTTGTGAGTCGTCATTTGATCACTCTTCGTTTTGCGTGCTTTCGTTCATCTGAATGGTTATTTAATTGAATGGATGATTCTATCTTATGTTGGCGTAATTAGTTAATTATTATGCTCTGAGATTATTTATTTAATTAAATTAATGATTTGCTAGATTAAATGGTTAAATGGCTTATTTCATTGTGTAAAGTGCATTAATATATTTTGTGGATGGAAATAAATAATTATTTGGCCATTTAAATGATAAATGCTTATGTTGAAAGAAAGTATTTTGGAAAATAGGAAATAAAATAAAAGTTTTTCTTTTTACCTTTCCATTTAACTTTTTCATTTTAATTGTTGGAAAAGAATTGTTTTGGGATAAAAGTAAATCTGATTGTTTTTATTTTAAAAATATTTAAATCTGATTGGATGGAAAAACTTTCAACCTAGAAAGTTTTGGTTAAAAATTATTTTTCCATATATGCCTGGAAATTCACGGGAATAAGGGCAAGAATTTCAGGAGAGAAATTTGGTCATTATGGAAGGGGGAGCTGGAATTCGATTTGGGTTGCAAGGATTGGGATTCTTCCATCATTTTGCTTGCTAGTTTGCTTCAAGGTTGGATAATCTCTTCTTGTTTTAAATTTAAATTTGAATTTTTCAGTTTGCTTCCTGTGTGTTGAAAAAATGCAAATCTTCCTGTAGATTCTTGTGAAATGATTGGAATGGAAGAAAGAGTGTTTATTATTGTTGGTTTTGTGAAATTTATATCATATGTTTGCATTTAGGAAAGAAATGGTTCATTTATCTAATTGTTGTATGTTGTGTACTTGGAAATCAACTTCTGGAAATACCTCTTCTATTTGGAAAGAATGAACTAGATTTAGCTTGTTGTGTGCTTTCTAGTAACTAGTTGCCCAAGATTTGGGGTTCTTGTGGGGTTTTATTTCACCATTTGCCTTATTGGTAAATATCCATTTGAAATTTGGATTTGGCACTGTGTATGTGTGTGTCCGTGAAATGATCTGGGAATGAATCGTGTTCATGTTAAAACGGATTTTAATGTTTTGGAAGCATGTTTTTAAATGTTTCGTAGACCTTACCTTACCCCGTGACAAGCTAGTCCCACCACGTGGGTCGGTAGTGGCTGTTGCCCGCATGTAGCAGTATTGCTACGTAGTCCCACCACGCGGGTCGGTAGTGTCTGTTGCCCGCAGGTAGCAATACTACCGATCGGCAGTACTGCTATCGGTAGTGTTTGCTTCCAAAGTACTGCTACCTGCGGGCAGCAGACACTACCGACCAACATGATGGGACTAGCCCACCACGAGGTAAGGTAAGGTCTGCGGAACATTTAAAAACATGCTTCCAAAGCATTAAAATCCATTTTAACATGAACACGATTCATTCACAGATCATTTCATGGGCACACACATAAACAGTGCTACCGATCGGTAGGACTATTACTGTTTAGTAGCAATACTACCGGTCGGTAGGACTGCTACCGGTCTATACCGGCTGCTACCAGGGGTAGCAGCACCACCGATCAATAGGACTGCTACCGGTTGGTAGCAGTGCTACCAGGCGGTAGCACCTGCTACCAGTCGGCAGCAATGCTACCGGTCGGTAGGCCCGTTACCAGCGATAGCAGTACTACTGGCAGGTAGTGTTTGTTGCCTCGACAACAACACTACTGCGGGTTGGCCTTGGCTACCATTTGACCTTGTACCCTTACCGATACAAATCGGTTTATGCTATGAACTTAAATTTTATAAAATGAAATATATTTTAAAGTGGTTTTAGTGTTAAATGAAAATGGTGATTTTTATTATGTAATTTAATAAATTTATCAATGGAAATCAAGGCATGAATTAGTAATGCAAATTGGTTAAAGTTGGATATATATTCTGGAAATGAATTAAATGCCTGTTAGGAATTCATGTTTTCATTCGGTTGAGTATTTGACGCGAATTTTATCCTAGATGGAATATTGATTTGGAATTTGAATAGATGTGAATGGTAATAGAGTGTTTTATTTAATTTTCAATCAATGATGTTGCAAGTGCTTATGATGCTGATTTTTCTCAAAGATTGTCTGAGTGTTGACTTAGTGAAATTAGTTTTCCTTGCAAGATTTATATGGCATTGTTTCCGATCTGTGGTTCAGTCATCCTGTGGTGGCGTATTTGGTACCTTTGACCAAGTGATATATGATGACTTTGTTGTCTTAACCATGTAGTGGCTTTGCCTTATGGTTAACCAAGAGAAGGAATGTCATTGTTTTGACCACTTATTTTGGATAGTGGTGTTATGGCCGTTTGTGTCGCCATAGGGTCCTCATGGAGTGACCATGTTTGTTTAGTGTCCTTTGAGAGAGTGGATTTCAAACGGGGGGTTGCGCCCAAAGTGGTAAGCAGGATGACCCTTCGAAAGTAAGATAATAAGTGATAATCTAATTAATTGATTAGGTGGGTAGTTCTCAACCATTAATAAAGATATTGTACCTCGCGCATACATGAGTGCTTGTATTGAGGCTCATAATATAGCGAGAAGGCCTGGAATGGCAAACCGACCACCTTGTCTTCACGAAAGGCTGGTAGGGTCCGCATGAGGCTTAGTTGGAACCGAAGGTTAGGGAGAGGTTACCAGGACAGTGAGTCGGGACCTATGGAGGCCGACCGTGGTAACCATCTTAAGCTATGCAATGACACTCTCTCTTTAGGTTCACTTGTGTGTGAGATGTCGATTCACTTGTGTTTGTGTTATCGAGTCACTTGTGTATTTGTGATGTTGAGTCACCTGGATTATTGTGGAGTCTTTTTGTGTTGTCATGGTGTCGTATTGTTTTGTTGACCATGTCATGCTTTTGCTTGCTTGAGGGTCCTCAGCTATCTCCTAGCACGGTAGGGTGATTCTAGTTTGGGAATTACATGGTCGGGTGGTAGTGCCACTTCCCATCAGATGTTCTTGTTCGTACTCTCATGCGAGGATTGGCTTCGCAGGTGTTTTTTGTGGTTCGTGGCTCATGCTTATCTCATGTTTTGGAGATTATTGTTATTTGGAGACCCTTGTGGTCATTGTATCATGATCTTTTGTAACCTTGTAAATGGGTTAAGTTGCATCTTTATATGTTTATTGATAAGCCATGTATTGGAAGAACAATGTAATCCTAAGATTGGGATGTTATTTATCAGTTTCCTTTATGTTATGTGTACATGCTTATTGAAGAGAAATTATATTGTATCATTTCATTCTTTCAATGGTGTAATATGTTATTGCTTATGGCTTCTCGTGATCATTGAATTAATGATGGATTATTGGATTAACCTTAATCATGGAATTTATCTTTTGGTTTAATTCTTCGTTGGAAACCCTTAAGGAATTCTGGTGTAAGTCTTCCGCTTGTGTTATCGTGCATGTTGTGTGTTATGCACTTATTATGTTTATACTTATAAAAAAAAATTGTTTCACCCTTGTTGTGGGTTTTCCTTTGGGGTTCCTGGCGGGGCATTACACTTAAACTCGAATGCATGATGTTTTTATCCTCCACACTTAAAGCAAGTTCCTCTAAATGTCCTCTTGTCTTGTCTTCCAAAATTCTCATTCTAGTAACCATCCGGCTCTCTCCTCCCGTAGAAATTTCTATCATCCTTTTGGTATGAATTACCTTCTTTGTTCACTTCCTTGTCCTTGTTCTGATCTGTACTGGTTCCTCTACCTCTAGTATATCCTCTTCCTCCTTGAAATCTTCCTCCGGTAAACCTTCCACCTTTACCTCTCTGCCTCTACTCATGTCTTTTCCTTAACTTCTCTTTTGCCTTTAGGGCATACTGGTAAGCCTCTTCTACACTATCCAATTTGATCAAACTCAGTTTGTCTTGTATAAACATCTGTAATCCATTTGCAACTTGTTCAACTTCATCGTCAACATTTTGGATCTAATATTCAACTTGTAAAATGCTTCAGTGTACTCCTTCACACTAGATTCCTTATGTCTCAATTCTGCAACTTTCGGAACAGATTCACTTGATAATCAGTTGGCATAAATTTTTTCAACTTAGCAATCATTCGATCCCATGTCTTAATCTTCTCTTTGCCTCTTCTTTGTCTATCAACTTGCAAATGCTCCCACCAAAAAAATGCATGACCTTTCAATCGAGTACGGGCATATTTCACCTTCCTCTCTTCTGCAGTTTTTTCAAAATCAAAATACTTCTCCATCTCCGAGATCCAATCCATCAATTTATCCAAATCTAACTTCCCATCATATTTCAGTGGGGTAAAATGAGGTTTAGTATTCTCCCTACTCAAAACCCTCAAAACCTTTCCTCATCCAGATCATACCACCGATAGGTTTGCTTGTTTTGTTGAGGCTTGTCCTCCATCTTTATTCACATCTTCAATATGTCGGCCTCTTCTCTGGGTTGTCTCCATGACTTCCAACTAGGTTGTTATTCCTCGCAATATTTACATCACAACAGGGTCTGCATTCCCACACGCTCCACCATTTGTAGTTCCTCTTCACACCATCGTTCATGCTAGTCCTCTGCAATTGCAAGTCGGATCCGTAATCCACCACCCTACAACAAAATGTCATGACACGCAACCTTAGGAATGAAACTTTGCTCTGATACCACTTGAAGCAGTCACTAGCAAGGAGGGACCTCAAAGAGATCAATTTGGACCAATCAACAAGAGTAAACACAACAGAAACACAAAAATATGATGGTGGCAATGTAGAACAGATCATTTTATTGCATGAAAATTGATTATATCCAACCAGTAACATCCAAATTATAGCATACCGGCTCATAGGCCTATTAGAACATACATAATAGGTCACAACAGGGACCTTGAATCATAAGATCTATCTTCTACGCACAGTCTAACTACTTGATTCTTTGATTTATTACATTCTAATGCGCAATTGCAATTATATATATATATATATATATATATATATATATATATATATATATATATATATATATATAATTATATATATATATATATATATATATATATATATATATATAAAATTATATATATATATATATATATATATATATATATATATATATATATATATCGATCCAAAGGATCCAGTTAGCCCAAAAAGGATCAAAACTCAAAGAACAAGACCTAATGTGTAAAATAAACAAGGTCGGCCTCCGCCAAGAGATTCCTCCAAAAAATCCAAAGGATGAAATGTAGATCATGGGAAAAGGTCGGCCACATGCCAAGGAACATCGGAATGAACACCCAAGGCTCTGCAAGCTTTGAAAGGGGGTTTCAATAGATCACCAAAATAGGTCCAGGCAACCAATAACAAGAACTGTCAACTGGTAACAGGAAACTATCAAGGAAACTGATAGCGATATCTTGCCGGAAAATGATCCAAATGCGATGCAGTCTGGAAATGAGAAAGATGATCAAGTCTTCAAGTAGAATCCAACTCCACTGGATCCTTTGAGCCAAAACTAGGACATAGAAAGGAAAACTGAAACTACAAACATAAAGCAAAACAAAAGAAAATGTTTTTGGTTGATGCAATATTGTTATGAATCGGGGATGCTTCTGCATTACTTCTATATCTAATGGTTGTGCTTTTGGGGTACCTAAGGGTACCAATGCTTTGGAGATGAAACTCTCAGTGCAGAAGAAGATGTCATGGAACCAAAGACTTGGTCACATTAGTGAGAAGGTTATCAAAATCCTGAAAAAATAAATGCCTCACTGAGGGGATTGATTATTGTAATCGTGAGTTTGATTTTTGTGAACACTGCATCTATGGTAAACAAAACCATGTTCAGTTTTACTCTAGTTCTCACAAATCTTTTAGGTTGTTGGACTTGATACATTTTGATGTTTTCGGTCTTGTTAGTGCTCCTTCAATTTCAAAATCTATGTATTTTATTTCATTCATTGATGACTATATTAGAAGGGCATTTGTTTATTTTCTCATAAGTGAATCTGAAGTCTTTAGTCAATTTAAAGAGTTTAAGGCTCTTGTTGAGAATCAAACTAGTAGAAAAGTTAAGTGTTTAAGATTGACAATGATAGTGAGTTTTGTTTGGCATATTTCGATAGGTTCTGTAAGGACCATAGGATTGAGAGACATAAGACAACTCCATACACCCCTTAGTAGAATAGAGTTGTGGAGAGGATGAATAGGGCGTCAATGGAGAGGTATACGAGTATGTTTAGTGTTGCTGGCCTCAAACAAAAGTTTTGACATAAAGTTGTAGCCATTGCCTATTATCTGATAAACAAATCTCCCGCATCAACACTTCTTGATAAGCCACTATGTAGGTGCAGTCAAGAAAGAAGCCTTCCATGAGACATCTTAAAGTATTTGGTTGTGAAGCATATGCTCACATTTCAAGTGAAAAAGATCTAAGTTGGAGAAGAAGACTTTTAATTGTATCTTTATGAGCTCTGGTGTCGGTGTAAAAGGGTACAATATTTAAGATCTAGTGATAGAGAAGATTTTCTATAGTGGAAGTATCATTTTCAAAGAGATGAAACCTTCCACTATTGAGATGCAGCTAGAGAAAGAGGAGAAATAGAATATTCTACCCTAGAAGAACTATGATCTCCTAGTGGACCTAATGATGAGGAGGGCTTTGTCAACTCTTAAAGTTGAGAAAAAGACGAAGAACCTCAACCTTAGCCTTTGATGAGATTTACAAGAATCAGGTGGAAAACTGAATAGGTTTGGTTATTCATTGTTAGATTCCAATTATATTTTTGTCTTGATTGCTACACTAATGAGCCTAGGACTATTAGAGAAGCTATGGGTATGAGTGATGTATATTCTTGGATAGAAGTAATGAATGGTGAGATTAAATCTTTGAAGAAGAAGAATACTTGGAATTTGGTACCTTTGCTTGAAGGACATAAGCTCATGGGATTCAAATGGTTGTTCAAGAAAAAGTTAGGTCCTAATGGTAGTGTTGAGAAGCATAAAGCACAATTGGTCACAAAGGGGTATTCCTAGGTTGAATGAATAGAATATGGTGAGATTTTCTCTCCCACTGAAAAGTTGACATCTATTTAGTTCTTTCTATCACTTGCTATAGTTCATGATCGAGAAATCAAGCAAATGGATGTGAAGACAACATTCATTCATGGTGATTTGGAGGAAAAGATTTATATGTCATCACTAGAGCATTTCATGGTACAAGGTGAAGAAAATCCAGTTTGCAAGTTGAAAAAGTCTCTGTATGATCAAAAACAATCTCCTGGATGTGGTACCAAAAAGTTTAATACATATGTGTTGAGTTTGGGATTTTTGAGGTCTAAATATAATCATTGTGTTTATTTTAAAATTAATAATGGTGACATTCCTATATTGTGTTATATGTGGATGATGTGTTACTATCTAGGAGTGTATTTTTTATTTTTTATTTGAAGTCTTAGTTGTCAACACAATTTGAGATGAAAGATCTAGGTGCGACTAGATACATTCTAGGAATGGAGGTCAAAAGAGACATAACTAATAGAAAGCTTCGATTAATCTAAAGTAAGTATGTGAATTCAATATTGGAGAGGTTTAACATGATAGCTTGTAGATCTATGATAGTTCTTTTTGCATTGGGAACAAAGTTATATGTAAAGGATATTCCAAAATATTATATTGAAGTGGAGGAGATGTCCAGTGCACCATACGTGAGTGTTGCTGATAGTCTTATATACGTGCATATTTTCTATGTATGGTGGTGCTATTAGCTGGATGAGTGAGCATAAAGTTGTAGTCACTTTGTCCGCGATAGAGGTAAAGTATCTAACATCTACCCATGATTGTAAGGAAGACTAGACGTAGATACTTGTGTTCAAATATTAGGTCTAATGCATGATTGATTACTATCTATTGTGACAATCAAAGTGCCATTTTTTTAGCAAAGAATCCGACTTTCAATTCCTAAACACAACACATTGATGTTCAATTTCATTTTGTTTGAGATATGGTAGAGGATGAGAAGGTAAAATTGGAGAAGGTTGACACTTTGTTGAATGTTGTAAGTGTATTGACAAAACTGGTGAGCATAAAGAAGTTTGATGGTGTTCGGAGTCTATGGACCTCATGACCCCTAGAAATTAAATTATGGGGTAGATACTCCATTTTCTCTTGCAAGGTGTTCGACAAGTGGGAGAATGTTAGGAAAAATAGTGTCTCAACCTTGAATTTGTTGGCATATGTGCATAACTTGGTGACATGATGATATTGTATGTTGTCATTGATGTCAATATGCTGAAGTATGAACCGATATGTTGTAGTAAGCAAACTAGCAAGAGAACTGGTATGATATTGTGATCCGGTATATGTGAGAACTGGTATGATGATGTAAATCGGTATATGTGAAAAAGTGAAGCAGTATGTTTGTTCAAGGTGAACCGGTATGTTGGAATGAGAACTGATATATGGAAGTTTTGTATCAGGGTTTCATTTGGCATGACTACCGGTTAGTAGTCTCAGCTTCAGGGTTTCTGGTTGATGCATTCCAAGCTTGTGTGATTCAACCGATGACATCTTGTGATGAGTTAGCATTGTAATGAAGACCAGATAGTGCTACCACGTCAGCCTTGTGCGCGTGAAGGATTTCCTTGAGGATCTCGCATGGAGACTGATCCTATCTACCTCAGGAATGTGCGAAGTCTCTGCAAACAGTGGAGAGCGCGTGATGGGTTATCAGCTTCCTGAAGCGGCAAAGAATGAACGTTGGAAAACATCTTGAGATCTGTTCAAGACTGTTGTATTTGATGCAGTGTGATTAACGGTCATGATTGAACCGATTGAATTGTTAAACCTAAGTGTTTAGGGTTTAGGGTTTATGCTACCGACCTATCTGTTTCCTATAAGGTCATTGATGTTTTTCATTTTGAAGTTGTTGACAAATGTTATGTGTGTATCCAAGTGAAGAGATACTTGATTCTTGCCAGACCGGAGAAGTGTGTTGATACTTGTAGAGTGTGATTGCAGAAGAAAAGGAGCTAAAGTGGATCTGCCTTGGCATTGAGTGTTGTTATTAGATCAGTGTATTACTTGTTGACTTCTAACCATTTTAGTAGTTGGAAAATCCCTTTACCCTGTAGCTTTAACAGGCTTTTGTGTAAATCCTTTAATAGGGTGACTCAACTCAACGAGTTCTTCAAATCATCTTGCGAGGTAACCTTTAATAGGGTTCTAATCTTTAACCGGGTATTTAGCCATCCCTTAACCGGGTGATCCCTAGCAGGATCGGTTCCTAGCAAAACTTATTATAAAAGTCTTTAACCGGACTAGGCTCCTAACAGAGCGGACTTCAAAAGAGTTCAAAGAACAACTTGTGGGTATTCATCCCCACCGTAGTTTTTCCCAGTTGGGTTTCCACGTGAAAAATCTCTGTGTCATGTGTGATTCTTTTCATGTGATGCTTTAATATTTTATGTTAAGTGGCAAAGCATGTTGAACTGACAATCATTATATTTCTGATGATATATTACCCATTTTTGTGTAAGGGTGAAGTGGAAATGAGATATTAGATTGTGTAGAGATCTAAGTGTTTACCGGTTTATGCTATTCATACTCTCACTGTGTGTAATCGGTAGTGCCCTTATTTAGACCGGTGTTACGGTTTACCAGTTAAGTGCAGTCTTTGCAGTCAAACTGGTTGAGGGAAAGTTTTTGTCTGTACTGATTCACCCTCCCCCCCCTCTCAGTACCGGTTCGGTACTTACTGTTCATCATTATTCATCAATTGGTATTAGAGCATTTTCCAGGTCCTCTGTGTTGCAAGCTTAACCGCTTGAGGAAAAGATCCTACTCTAATGATGAAGAGGGAAGATCCAAAGTTCAACAAAGATAACTTTAAGATATGGAAGGACAGAATGAAGATCTACATCAAAAGCATGGGTGCTCAACACTGGAGCTATGTTGAGAATGCTTATGCTATTCCTACCGGTACTCTCACCGATGACCAAAAAAGAGAGATTCACGAGAATGGGCAAGTCATGGAAGCCCTAATCAACAGTCTATCTGACATTGAGTTTATTGATGTTCAGGATAAAGATAATCCCAAAGAAGTATGGGATGCTCTGGAGAATATCTATGGCAGTGATGAGCATGTGAAACAAGCTAAGGAAGAGAGCCTTAGGGGAAAGTTTGAAGACATGCAGATGGTTGAAGGAGAGACCATTCAACAATATGGAATAAGAATCAAAACTGTTGTTGGAGACATCATGAGTGTAGGAGGTAAAATAGATGATTCCACTATTGTTAGCGAAGTCTTGAGATCCTTATTACCGGTCTATGCAATAAGGGTTGTTGTTATTCAAGAGTTGAGGTCTATAGACAAGACTAAGGTATTCCTAGACTCCATCATTGCAAATTTGACCGCATATGAGCTAAATAATTATGATGGCAGTATTCAAAAGATTGAATCAACCTTTAGAGCATCTGTTGCACCATCTAGAAAGGGAAAAGAAGCAAGTACCAGTTGTGAACCAAGACAAAGCAGAGAAATGGATGATGAGGAGATCCTAATGGAATTTGAAGCTCTTCTTGCCAAGAGACTTCCTAAGGGAACTGGTAAATACAGAGGTAAGCTCCCTTTGAAATGCTTTTCTTGCAATAGGATAGGACACATTGCTATTAACTGTCCTAATGGTGATAATAAGGACAAACCGGAGAGGTTCAAAAAGTTCAAAGGAGGAAATAGGAGAAACTGCCTTGTTGCAGTTGATGAAGGTGTCACTGATGATGAATCAGAAGATGAAGAAAGTGAAGACATAGTATTTGTAGTTGTCAAGGAAGATGTGTTAGACAAGAAGGCTCTTGTCTCCCGCTTTGATAATTCTAATGAATGGATTATTGACAATGGTTGTTATCACCATATGACTGGTGACTGGAGAAAGTTTCTGTCTCTGGAAGAATATGATGGAGGTGTAGTCCGATTTGGTAATGATGCACCTCGTATGGTAAAAGGAAAAGGGTCCATCTCTCTAAATGGAAAAAGCAGTGCTGATAATGTGTATTAGGTAGAAGGTCGTAGGCATAACCTTTTGAGTGTTGCTCAGCTGAATGATAATGGACTCACTCTGGAATTCAAAGATGGAGTATGCAAAATAAAGGGAAAGAATGGTGAACTGATGGCCACCGGTATGCAGACCAAAGGTAACCTATTTCAGTTAAATGCAAATATAAGCCAATGTCTAATGGCTAAGTATGATGATAGTTGGATATGGAATAGGATACTCTGTCATGTAAATTTTGATAACGTTGTGAAGGCCTGTAAGATCAAGGCAGTTAGAGGATTGCCTGTGCTAAACAAACTAGAGAATCCTTTGTGCAGAGAATGTCAACTGGGGAAAATGTCTTCCTCAACCATCAAAGGTAAATCTTTTACAACAGATAATTTACTTGATCTTGTGCATACTAATTTGTGTGGTCCTATGAAAACTAGGAGTATTCAAGGAGATAGGTAATTTATGATTCTTATTGATGATTGGTCAAGAATGATGTGGGTCACATTCTTGAAAGACAAGTCAGAAGCTTTTGGAAAGTTTAAAGCCTTCAGAGCACTTGTTGAAAAAGAAAGTGGTAAGAGAATCAAATGCCTTAGAACCAATCAAGGAGGTGAGTTCACCTCTGGAGAATTCAATAATTACTGTGAAGAAAATGACATTAAGAGGCAACTGTCTACCCCCCGAACTCCACAACAAAATGGGATAGCAGAAAGGAACAATCGGACTATAGTTGAAGCAACCAGAACAATGTTGATTCAAGGAAAGGTTGCTCACACTTTTTGGAGAGAAGCGATGAGCACTGCAGTCTATACTATGAACCGGATACTCATCAAGAAAGGTAAGGATAGAACACCTTATGAGTACTAGACTGGTAAGACTCCTGTAGTAAGCTTCTTTAGAGTGTTTGGTAGCAAGTGTTATATCAAGAGGAGTGAACACCAGAGCAAGTTTGATGCAAAATGTGATGAGGGAATATTCCTAAGATATTCCACCAAGAGTAAAGCTCTCAAGTGTTTCAACAATAGGACTCAAAGAATTGTTGAAAGTATCAATGTCAGAGTTGATGAAACTTCTAAGAAACATGAGGAAACCGACAGTGAGCAAGTGGTAGATGAACCGGTTGTAACCTTCTGAGAACCGGTTGCAAAACAGTCTAATACCAATAACAGTGCTCCTACATTGGTAGATGTTGATGCTGATGAAGATGAGGCTGAAGAGGAAAAGTAAGAGGAAATATCTGAGATCATTCCTAGGTACGTAAACCTGAATCATGATCCAAAGTAGATCATAGGAGATAAGGATGCAGGAATTCTTACAAGAAGAAAGGTCAGAGAAAATTCTTGCATGATCTCTAAATTTGAGCCTAAAACATTTAGAGAGGCACATAAAGATGAAGGTTGGATCAAGGCTATGGAAGAGGAACTTGACCAGATAGAAAAGAATGGTACATGGTCTTTGGTACCCAGACCTGAGCATAAAAATTTTATTGGCACCAAATGGGTTTTCAGAAACAAGTTGACTGAAGATGGCACAGTGCTGAGAAACAAAGCCAGACTGGTGTGTAAGGGTTATGCTCGAGAAGGAGAAGATTATGGAGAAACCTTTGCTCCAGAAGCCAGATTGGAAGTAGTTCGAATGCTTCTTGCATATGCAGCCTTCAAGGGACTCAAAGTGTATCAGATGGATGTAAAATCTGCATTTCTAAATGGAATATTTGAAGAGGAAGTATATATAGAGCAGCCAGATGGGTTTTCCCTATCAGAAGACAGTGACATGGTGTGTAGGCTACATAAAGCCTTGTATGGATTGAAGCAGACACCTAGAGCATGGTATGAACGTTTACACTCCCATCTTGTGAAGATTGGATTTGAAAGAACAAGTGAAGATAGCAATATCTATCTGAAGTCAGAAGGAGATAAGATCCTAATCTGTGAAGTGTTTGTTGATGACATAATTTTTGGTGGAGATGACAAGATGAGTCATGCATTTGCAGATGAGATGAAGAAGGAATTTGAAATGTCACTAATCAGAGAGATTAAGTTCTTCATTGGACTACAGGTTCAACAAATGAAAGATGGTATCTTTATCACTTAGTCCAAGTATGTCAAAGAGGTGTTGAAGATCTTTGGCATGGAAGACAACAAACCAGTTGGTACACCAATGGTGACCGGTTGTAAATTGTCAAAAGAGGATGACTCAATGTTGGTGAATGAGAAGGAATACTGATCAATGATTGGTAAGTTGCACTATGTAGTACATAAAAGACCAGACATTGCACATGCAGTGGGCATTACTGCACGTTTCCAGAATAGTCCAAGAGAATCCCACTTGGCACCAGTCAAGAGGATTCTTAGATATCTAAAGGGAACTGTAGACTACGGATTGTGGTATCCATACAGTAATGATTTCAACCTCAAAGTGTTTACAGATGCCGATTGGGCTGGTAATGTGGACGACCAGAAGAGCACAACCGGTGGTGCATTCTTTCTTGGTGGTAGACTAGTTTCATGGATGAGTAAGAAGCAGAGTTGTATCTCTCAGTCTACAGCAGAAGCAGAATATGTAGCAACATTTATGAACCGCACTCAGACAATTTGGATGAAGCATGTATTAAGTGGTTTCAAAGTCCCTATATCTGAATCAATGAGTATATTTTGTGAGAACACAAGTGCAATTAATATTTCCAAGAATCCGGTTTTGCATGCTAGAACCAAGCACTTCAAGCTCAAGTATCATTTCTTGAGGGAGAAGGTTCAGAACAAAGTTGTATTGGAACATGTTTCCAGTAAGGAGTAGTTAGCAGACATATTCACCAAGCCTCTACTGAAGGCTACATTTACCTATTTAAGAGGTGAATTAGGGGTGTTGCCCCTTCAAGAGGTGAACTAAAGGTTTGTGCTCCACATCAGTCAGGTATTGCATTGATAAATCTTTTTAGGATTGATGTGTTGATGGATGCTACTCCTCAGGGGGAGCAACATAGTGGAACATAGCTATTTGTGCCTCCACTTTGGCATTGTTGTCAAAGGGGGAGAAGATGTGAAGTAGAGAAGATATCTGCAGTAAGAAGATATCTGTAGTATTGGGGAGAAGATGTGAAGCAGAGAGATATCTTTGTATATTGCCATCAATGCCAAAGGGGGAGATTGTTGGCATATGTGCAGGGTTTGATGACACACTGATATTGTATGTTGTCATTGATGTCAATATGTTGAAGTATGAACCGGTATTTTAAAGTAAGTAAACTGGCAGGGGAACCAGTATGATGATATGAACCAGTATATGTGAAAAAGTGAAGCGGTATGTTTGTTCAAAGTGATCCAGTATGTTGGAATGTGAACCGGTATATGGAAAGTTTTGTATCAGGGTTTCATTTGGTATAACTATCAGTTGGTAGTCTCAGCTTCAGGGTTTTTGGTTGATGCATTTCAAGTCTGTGTGATTCGACTGATGACATCCTATGATGGGTTAGCATTGAAATGAAGATCAGATCGTGTTGCCACGTCAGCTTTGTGCGCGTGAAGGATTTCCTTGAGGATCTTGCATGGAGATTGATCCTATCTACCTCAAGAATGTGCAAAGTCTTTGTAAACGGTGGAGAGCGCGTGATGGGTTATCAACTTCCAAAAGCGGCATAGAACGAACGATGGAGGACATCTCGAGATTTGTTCAAGACTGTTTTATTCAATATAATGTGTTTGAACAGTCAAGATTGGACCGACTGTATTGATAACCTAAATGTTTAGGGTTTAGGGTTTATGCTACCGACTTATCTATTTCCTATAAGGTTGATGATGATTTGCATTGTGAAGTTGTTGGCAAATGTTAAGTGTGTATCCAAGTGAAGAGATACTTGATTCTTGCTAGATCAGAGAAGTGTGTTGATACCTGCAGAGTGTGATTGCAGAAGCAAAGGAGCAAAGGAGCTAAAGTGGATCTGCCTTGGCATTGAGTGTTGTTATCAGATCAGTGTATTACTTGTTGACTTCTAACCATTTTAGTAGTTGGAAAATCCCTTAACCGGGTAGCTTTAACAGGCTTTGTGTAAGTCCTTTAACAGGGTGACTCAATTCAATGAGTTCTTCAAATCCTCTTGCGAGGTAACTTTTAATAGGGTTCTAACCTTTAATCGGGTATTTAGCCATCCCTTAACCGGGTGATCACTAGTAGGATCGGTTCCTAGCAAAACTTATTGTAAAATTCTTTAACCAGACTAGGCTCCTAACAAAGAGGACTTCGGAAGAGTTCAAAGAACAACTTGTGGGTATTCATCCCCACCGTGGTTTTTCCCAGTTGGGTTTCCATGTGAAAAATCAGTGTGTCATGTGTGATGCCTTTTCATGTGATGATTAATATTTTTCGTTAATTGGTAATGCATGCTGATGTATTACTTGTTTGTGCATATGGGTGAAGTGGAAAGGAGATATTAGGTGTGTTGAAGATCTAAGTGTTAACCAGTTTACGTCTTTCACAGTCATTCTATGTTTTACCGGTAGTACCTTGTTTTAGATCGGTGATACTGTTTACCGGTTAGTTCAGTTTTTGCAGTTAAAGTGGTTTAAGGAAGTTTTTGTCTATACTGATTCACACCACCCCCCCCCTCTCAGTATCTGTTGAGTACTTTTTATTCATCATTATTCATCAGATGCCAGATGGAATCCAACTATGAAGGAAGGAAATGCTTGGATGTTATTTTTGTTGATGTTTTTCTTTTAGAATAAATGTATTTGAAGAAAATGGAGGAACTTGTGGGATAATGATACACGGTTCATCATGGCATTTATTTGTCTTCCATGTTTCATATCTTTGTTGTTCTTCAATTGTAATAAGAGCAGTTGGATTTGAGTCTCTTGTTAGTTAGATTGCTACTTTCAGTTGCATAAAAGAATAAGTTGTTCTCATTTTCATGGAGGTTTTACAAATGTTAACGAGTAGTTTTAAGTCTTAAGCAACCCACTCTCAAGATCAAGGATAAATTCAAAACCTTGTCAAAGTCTAAGGTTACCAAGAATGTATCAGTCATATCATAGTTGATAGATTCTATCATAATATTTTGTCAATCCAATGAAGATTGTTGTTATAAATTTTGTATTTATTTTATAATATTGACTAAAGAAGGAATGTTGATATCATTCTTATTGTAGCATCATAAATTGTCATTGAGCCAATTTACACCTCATGTTTGTGCCCCTACTTTAGCGTGTCTCCCACTCATCTCTTATCTGGGTCTATTTAGTGCCTTAACTCCATCTTTGATGCCATGTGCACCTACCATCTTATTTCCTGGAGGGATATCCTTCTCCTTGGGGCTTATTAAGGTCCTTTATTAAAGAGGACTAGGGTGCCTACTGCCCTGGTCCCCCTTGGTCAAGCCCTATTTTGAAGTGTGAGTTGGGTTCTATCTCTCCGGTGGGAAATGAAATTGGTGGCTCAACATGACCATTGGAGGTCCACCTAATTAATAAATTGACCTAGGATCTCATATATAAAGACATTAATCAATTCATTTCAATCTAAGTTTCCAATCAATCAATCTAGAATCCTTGAATCTGTGAAACATTTATCATCAAGCATTTTTAGAGGTCTTCAAGGTTGCATATTCTTCATTCAACTATTGTGGAGAAAAATTACATCATTCATATGCAAGCATATGTGTGTGGTTAAGGTTTTGTCATGTTCATGCCATTTTATACAACATATATGATTACATACAAGAAGCAAAGCATCATTATCAACAATTGTAGATCAGAGGTATACCTTTTCATTAATTATTTTAGTATTTGCAATATTTCATTCAAGGCTAATTCCTAAACCGGGGTTTAACTTAGGCAAACCCTTATTCCCAACCTATTTCCCTTCTCTAGTGTGCGTGGGAATAAGTATGAAGTTGCGATCTTCAGAATTAGGCTCATTTACAGAGATGAACAAGTTCCCCTTTAGACAGCAAAAAGTGTGGAGCACTAGAGCAAAGGTCATTCTGGTCCCGACAAATTAGGAGCTCCTTCTGGGAATAGGTTCGAATACTCTTATATTACTCAGATCCAGGTTTGTGGCTCGATTCGACAACTGTAGCTCATTGTTTGCCCATAATCACTTCAATCCCAACACATTTACCCTAATTTAAGCATTTCAACAATTCAACTTAAAAGAGGGTATCAACCTCTAAACCCAAGTGAATCCAATAGAATTCTCAACCCTATCCTTGTTGATTTGTGTCTAGACCTATTGGGTTCACCCCTCTTTAATGTAGTGGTGCCTAAGCCTAAAATTAGTGGTTTCTACTATATCTAGTGGTGGAAGCCTTGATTTTTTACCATTACACTTAGTTAGACCAAGTTTTGATCAAAGGCTACAACACTCAAGCAAGGCCACTTGAGGTAGTGTAATCCTCTTTATAGTTTAGAATGCGAATGCGAATGTTAACGTTAACGTTAAGATTAACGTTAACATTACGTTAATGTTAATGATAATGTTAATGTTAATGTTAATGTTAATGTTAATGTTAATGTTAATGTTAATGTTAATGTTAATGTTAATGTTAGTGTTAATGTTAGTGTTAATGTTAGTGTTAATGTTAATGTTAATGTTAATGTTAATGTTAATGTTAATGTTAATGTTTGTTAAATTGCTAGGTTAATTTGATATATTGGTTTTTATGTTAATCTTCTTCAATGATATAATATGTTGATGGTACTGATAAACTAGAATTATGAGTTCCAAGTTGCACCATAGTTAAGTTTTGCATTACCCACAACCAATACTATGCAGATAGGTCCACTTCAAGTATTGTTACATTTTTATCTAATTGTTGAATTCAATTAATTTCCTATATGAAATCGATAGATAACTTAGGGAGCCCTTTGTTGCGCATATAGTGCCAACATCATCCAAGAAGACATATTCTTGGTTAATAATTAAATGAACCTTTCAAAGCTAATAGGTTACTTGATAAGGGATTAATTGGTCTGTTGAGCTACATGCATCGAGTTATATGCATCAATATATGATGCTCAGTAGCAGTCAATCATTTTTGACACCATTGTCGAGGATGGTGATAAGGTTTAGGACCTCTAAGTTTTTTATTTATGTTATTTGTTTTCATTAGCTTAGTTGTTTTTTGGTTTTCCAACATTAGACATAGCAGATTTTGAGTTAAACCTCAATCATTCACTAAAAAGTGTAGGAAGACAACCCATAAGCTCAAAAATTTCATTGTATGCAACGATAAAGGGATGCTTTAAGAAGATCCCTTCCATCTGTGAAGCGCTAAGAAGATGTCCTTAAGATAATAAAGGATTTAACATCCTCCGAGGAATCACAATCATTAAAAGAATCCACAACAATTGAAGACACGTTTTATACAATGGACGACGAGGAGGTAGAAAACCCTTTGGAACCAATCACTTTTGAGTTCCCAATTATTGACCAGGAACATGTTGCTGCCCTCAAGAACATAATTATATCTAGCATGCCTAACTTCTATTGCCTTGTCACATAAAACCTTGATACCTTTTTGTTTGAGTTTGATGCATTACATTGTAGCTATGACTATACAACTGATGGGCCTATAGACTTACGATTTTCTAGGCACCTTGAAAACTATTGCTTTAAGATAGTTTATGATACTGCACAAAAATGTTATCACTAGCTAGGGCACAATGAAGGAAAAGTTCTAGCAGAAGTATCAACATTATTGTTGAGGAGGAGACATGAAAAGAGAAGACATTTTCAAAATGTCACAAAAGGAGGATGAACCTCTTTAAGATCATGTGCAAAGATTTCAGTTATGTCTAAAGAAGTTAAGGCAGAACAAGCTCTCCCCCAAGACTCTCAAGCTGGTGTTTTTAAGAGGAGTGAATGAGGACTACATGGATTCCCTAAATTTGATTGGATCAAGGGATGCATCTCAGTTACCTTTTGATGAAATCTTCCAAATTTGCAGAAATTACTCCCGATCAACTCTAAGAAAAAATAAAAGCTTTAGAATCCTACCTATCACTAAGACATCCATTGGTGTCTCTAGAATGGAGCTCAGCAATGTTCTCTCCAATATGAAAGAATAAATCATTATCCTATTCGCATTAGATTGTCATTGATGTCAACAATCAGAGGACAAAGATGTAGAGATGATGTGCCACAAAGAGCAAGTGTTCTTGCATAAATGTATAACACATTGTGTTAGTCGCACATAGTTACAAACAAAAGGAAAGATTGAAGCGTGTTATTGGGATGCGCAACTGGACAAGATTGACACAGGTCATTGCATGGTGAATACATTGGGCTTGTTGATCTGAATAAAAAAAGTATGGTTGCAGTTTGACTAACATGTCATGTTAGTCGCACTTTGCTGCATCGATTTGCGCATAACACACTGTGTTATCAGTATCGCTATTTCATGGTCAACTCTCTGCATTGACCAAAGGCTACTGCGACAGGAGAAAGGAGATGCGCATAAAATGTAGATTGCACATAACACGCAGGTTGGAGATGCACATAACACGCAAGTTATCACTATCCAAGAAAGGTGGCCCACGCTATTCTGCACTGCAAAAAGTTAAAGTGGAAAGGTCACGCGGGTAACAAACATGAAGATATGCACCCCGCTATCCCGCACCCCCACTATCCCACGATGCATTAGTAAGGAATAAGATAACCTTGCGGGGTAACGTAAAAGCGAGGTAATTGCGGCCCCTGCTATCCCACACTAAATAAAATGTAAGTAAGATGAGCCAGCGGGGCAACAAAGAAAGAGGTGAGGTTGATCTTTCTATCCCGCAACATGGAAAAGAGAAATGCGATGGTTGTACGGGGTAAGTAAGAACAAAGAGAATGGTATATCTCGCTAGCCCGCACCATGTAAAATGGGTGTATGATGATCTTGCGAGGTAACATGAGGTGAAGAGAGTGATGTCTCCCTCTATCCCGCGCTAAGAAAAGCCAAAGTAAGAAGACCTCACGGGGAAACAAAAGGAGAAACAAAAGGTGGATCCCGCTATCCCACAACGTCGAAGACCGAAGGCCAGATGCACTACGAGGTAACAACTACAGTGTTGATGCTTGTATCCCGCCATCCCGCAGCAAGCAAAAGGATGGAAAGAGGACCTTGTGAGGTAAGATAAAAGGGAGATGGTGCACATCCCACCATCCAGCAACAAAAAAGTCTGAGGTTAGTGTGATTAGTTGTAATGACTTTGTTGACACGTTGGCAACCCGATAGACACAGGGGTCCAGGTGACGGTTGACCAAGCTTGACCAAGTGATTTGGACATCGAATGTGATGACATGTGGCTTCCTGGTGGTCGAAGAGGAAATCAGATACGCAAAGTTGGTGATGATGGAGATAGTTGTCAATCTAGTTGGGGCATGTCAAAAGAGAATGGAGAATGCTTTAATGGCGACCGCATTACAGGTGGTTTGTGTGGCTCAAGGAAGGATACTAGATGTCTTTGGTCAGATGGAGATTACTAAAGTTAGCAATCTGTATGCAGAGAATAAATCAAGAGATAGAAGGGATACATTTATTAATGGTAGCTACCTGTCCAAGAAGTATGTATACGAATCAAATCGCTAGTAGATATGATTTCTCAAGAGCTCGAGAAGAATTATTTTTAAATTTTATTTTGGAGAGAAAATCTTATGTATACCGAGATTGATGAGAATTAACAGTAGCAGGTGTGATTATTGAGTAGGTAGAGGCAAACAAGTGTATGGTGATCAAAATAAAGGAATTTTTTATATATGTATAAGTGTGGTTGTAGAGCTATTGAAGAGTAGAGACAGGAGAGAGCCTAGAAGTAGAGACTGAGACCAAGAGCAAAAAGAAAAAAATAATAGAAGTGAGCAGTAGAGATTAGAGACCCAAAAGTGGAGAATCAAGGCAGATGACAGAGCGGGTTAGTCACGCAGGGTGAAGGGAAAAAACAAATTAAAGGGAGAAGATCAGAAGGCAGAGTGAATTATTTTCAAAAAGGGAGAATTTGTAAGTGTTACAAAACACATCTGTAACAAAGTTTTTCATTACATTGTAAAAATTTGATTTTATTGTATTTCTCTTAGTGGGTTCTCAGAGCAGGGGTAGGTGCTCTAAATTGTTAGGGGGTTGGTGTTCCTTGAGTTGATGCTCAAAATCATTAGGGGTTGGTGATCCTTGGGTTGGTGCCCTAAACATATTGTAATTAGTGATTTTATTGTGAGGCTGGATTGTAGCATTAGAGTCCAACAACTATTCTCACCGAGATTTTCCCGCATTGGGGTTTTCCTCGTAAATCTTGTGTCTTGTGTCTTGTGATTTGATTTATGTTTGTGTGTTCTTATTTGATTTGCATCTTTAATATTTGAACACTTAGATTAAAAGTTTTTAAAGAATCACTGATTCACCCCCCCTCTCAGTGACCTATTGTGTTCTTTCAAATGGTATAAGAGCCCTAGGTTCCCTGTTTGAAAATCTTTCTCTAGCTTGGGTAGATTTTGACTAGTGAACACAATGGCTAGGAATGAATCCTCCTCTTCTAAATCACCTATGTTTGATGACACAAACTATGCCTTCTAGAGAAGAAGAATGGAAACTTATTTATCCTCTTTAGGCTTTGATGTCTGGATGTCAGTAAAAAATATTTATACCATTCCCCAAGTACCCCCTAAAAATCTTGATGCTAAAAGAGAATATGAGAAAGATGCTAGAGCCAAGAATGCCATCCTTAGTGGCTTAACTGATATGAATTTTGTCAAAGTTATGCACTGTATATCTGCAAAAGAAACATAGGACAACCTTCAAAGAATCTATGAAGGAGATGTCAAGGTAAAGGAGGCCAAATTGTAAAATCTTAGAGGTTAGTTTGAAGGACTGAAAATGAAGGAAGAGGAGAAAATAGTTGAATACATTCAAAGAGTAGATGAAATCGTAAATGCCATAATAGGACTTGAGAGGATGTGATAGATGAATTTATTTTCAAGAAGGTTATGAGATCATTAACCACTAGGTATGACACAAAGGTCTACGAAATAGAAGAAGCTAAATACCTAAAATATTTCTCAGTGGATGAATTATTTGGCTCCCTATTAGCTTATGAGATGAGGAAAATTGGTAGTGAAACCTCAAAGAGAGAAGTTTCCTTCAATACTAAAAAGAAAGGAAAAGAAGAAGTTGTCAATGTGGAGGAAGATGATTCTGATGCTGCTATAGCAGCCTTTGCAAGGAAGCTCAAAAAGGGTTTAGGGAAATACAAAGGTAAGCTCCCTTTCAAATGTTTCAATTGTGGTAAGACAAGACACTTTGCTTCTAAATATCCATATGAAGAAAAAGGATATGATGAGAAGAACAATACGAAGACCCTTGGTAAAGAAAAGATGAAGAAATCCTACAAACCAAGGAGAAGGAATTTCAAAAGGAAGAACAGTCTTTACACCATTGAAGATGATGTCACTGATGAAGAAAGTGAATTTGACGAATGTTGTAGTGAGGCTGAAAGAGAAGTCAATCTCTTTATGGCAAAAGGAGAGCTCCATGATGAACATGTTGTCGAAGATGAAGAAGAGGAAGTTGAAGCCGAGGTAGATCTTGAAGGAGAACTTGTGAGTGCACTTGAAGAACTTAGAAAGGTGAGGAAAGAATACAAAAAGGTTAAGTATGTTGTTGCTGATGTACTAGACAAATTGAACAAATGTCTTGAGGAGTTTAGGGCCTAGCAAAACATTTTAGATTTGAGAACACAATTGGATGAAGCTAAGAGAATGTATGAGGTGACTAAATCAGATTTAGAGAATAAGGAGAATGAGTATCAAAATATGAAGGAAGAAATTGTGAATCTCAAAAAGGAACTTGAAAAGTGCAAAGATGAACTCAAGGTGAGAATCAAGTACGAGGGCAACACTAATGCATTGGATAAAATGTTGAGCAAACAAAAGCACTCCAAAGACACAAAAGGTGTTGGATTTGATGCAAATCAATGCTCTAAAAGTGAGGACTAATCTAGTAAAGAAATACACTTCACCTCATCAAGTGAAAATGAAAACAAACAAACTTTTATAGTAAAAAAACCCACTGAGAGGAAGACATATGCTGCTTCTACAAAGAACAAATATGAGGATCCAAAAGGAAAAGCCAAGGTAGACGATGGAGGCTACACAAAGGTCAAGGACACAAGGAAGAATTCAAGAAGACCGAGTTATGTTGCTTCAAGGAGATCAATGAGAACACATTCAACAATAATTGTTATTAACCCAATTCCATGGCCACTACTATAAATGTACTACTTATGGTCATAGAATTGTTGATTGTAAGCTTATGCGTAGGTCTCCTCCTAGTTATGAAAGTAGGAATCCTTTTGCTGCTCTTAGAAATGTTGATATCATTTGTTATCATTGCAATGGTGTTGGTCATAGAAGTTATGAGTGCAGGAGAAAAGTGTCTCAATCCTATAGCAATTTTCCAAGTTCATCATTCAATAGGAATGTTAAATGTTATCATTGTCAAAACTTAGATTATATAGAAAAGCATTGTAAACTTAGACCAACTAAACAAGAGAAGAAAATGTCACCTTTGAAACCAAAGACAAAATCAAATCAAAATGTGACAGTAGAGAAGACAAAAGAAACAAAACAAGTTTGGATGGAAAAGGAGAAGGACAAAAATGAGTCAAGCTTGATTGTCCAAACTGCCCTACATGTAAAAAGAAAGAACTTATGGGTAGTAGACAATGGTTGCTCCAACCACATGACTGGTGACAAGAAAAAGTTCATTAAGCTTGAAGATTGGAATGGAGGCTCGGTAAGGTTTGGAGACAACTCTTCAATCAAACTAAAAGGCAAGGGTACACAACATAGATGGAAAATTAAAATCTCGTGATGTATACTATGTGGAAGATCTAAAACACAACCTGCTGAGTGTAAGTCAAATTTTTTACAAGGGATACAAGTTTACATTTGACTCAAAAGGATGTGAAATCATAAAGGAAAACAATGGTCAATTGATTGCAGAAGGAAAAAGGACTGATGGAAATGTCTACAATTTAAAAGAATATTTTGAATCACAATGCATGATGGGATAAGTTGATGAGAGTTGGTTGTGGCATAGAATATTAGGTCATATTAATTTTGATAATCTTGTTAAGGTGAGAAAGAGAGGGTATGGTAGGCACATACCTCAAGTTATCAAACCAGGAAGCACTTTTTGTGATGAGTGTCAAAGAGGAAAGCAAACTAAAGTGAGTTTCAAGACAAAGGAGTACTCAAGTACAAGGCCTTTAGAGCTTGTACATACTGATTTGTGTGGTCCTACTAGGACAAGAGCACTAAATGGTGAGAAGTACTTGATACTTCTCATAGATGATTTTTCAAGAATGACATGGGTCACTTTCTTGAAAGACAAGTAACAAGCATTTGAAAGATTCAAAATTTTCAGAAGATTGGTTGAAAAAGAAAGTGGTTATAAACTGAAATGTCCGAGATCAGACCGTGGAGGTGAATTCACATCAAATGAATTTGAAGAATACTATGAAAGACATGGAATTAGAAAACAATATTCAACCCCTAGGACACCACAACAAACTGGTGTTGTGAAAAGGAAAAATGGGGAAGTTAAGGAAATGACAAGAACAATGTTAAATGAAGTAAATATGCCTGATGTTTATTCAAAAGAGGTAGTCCACACAGTTGCATACACCATAAAAAGAGTTCATCCAAGAGTGAACAACAAAATGACACCTTATGAGTTATGGTATGATAGGAAACCATTGGTTAAGTATTTTAAAGTGTTTGGTAGTAAGTGTTTCATCAAAAGAGATGAGGACATCTTGGGAAACTTTGAGTCAAGATGTGATGAAGGTATATTCTTGGGGTACTCTACTCACAACAAGGCTTACAAATGCTTGAACAAAAGAATAAAGAGAGTAGTTGAGATTATTAATGTCAGAATTGATGAGGATTTACACAAAAGAAAGCAAAAAATAGTAAATTAGATTGAAGAACCATACATTAAAGATGAAGAGCAGTCTAAAAGTGAACAAGAAGAAGAACCTAGCAAAGCTCCAAATAGGTATGTTCAAAAGAATAACCTCGAATATCAAATTATTGGCAATAAAAATGAGGGTGTGCAAACTAGAAGAAGACATGCAAGAAATAATGAACAAGTAAATTTTTGCCTTATGACTGAAATGGAGCCAAGAAATTATAGCAAGACCAACAAGAGTGAAAAGTGGATGAAAGTTATGAAGGAAGAGTTGCAACATATTGAAAAGAACAAGACTTGGGAAGTAGTTCCTAGACCAACTAATAAAAATGTTATTGGGACTAAATAGGTATATAGAAACAAGATGAACGAAGAAGGTGAAGTGATAAGAATAAAAGCCAGATTAGTATGCAAGGGATATTCTCAAGTTGAAGGGATAGACTTTGAGGAGACATTTGTACAAGTTACAAGACTCAAAGCAATCGGGATGGTTTTTGCATTCTCAACATACAAGGGATATAAATTATATCAAATGGATGTAAAATCTGCCTTCTTAAATGGAAATCTTGAAGAAGAGGTGTACATATAATAGACTAAAGGGTTTTAATTACATGAAGATGAAAATTGTGTATGCAGATTGAGAAAAGCATTATATGGTCTAAAGCAGGCACCAAGAGCATGGTATTCCAGGTTGGATAAGTATCTACATTAGCAAGGTTTCAAAAAGGGGTGTGTTGATAGCAACTTGTATATAAAGGCAAATGGTAATCTTATTATCGTAGTGGTTTTTTATGTTGATGACATTATATTTGCAGGTAATAAGGATGCCCTATGTAAGGAGTTTTTTTATCAAATGTAGTCTGAATTTGAAATGTCATTACTTGGAGAGTTGTCATACTTTCTTGGGCTGCAAATATCACAACTGAGTAAGGTTATACTCATATCACAAACCAAGTATGCCAAGGGCATGTTGAATAAATTTCAAATGGAAGATAGCAAGCCGATCAATATGCCCATGGTGATAGGATACAAATTAAGCAAGGATGATGAGTTGCCTAGTGTAGATCAAACCTTGTATAGATCCATGATTGGCAGCCTATTGTATCTCACAACATCAAGGCCTGATATAGTCCAAGCAGTGTGCAAGGTTTCAAGATTCCAAGCATCTCCTAAGCAATCACATGTCAATGCGGTAAGGATAATCTTCAAGTATCTGCAAGGAACAGTCAATTATGGCTTATGGTATCCAAAGAAAGGAGATTTCACTTTAAAAGCCTATACTGATGTTGATTGCACAGGATGTGTAGATGATAGGAAGAGCACTGATGGTGGAGCTTTCTTCCTTGGATACAGGTTAGTATCATGGCACAAAAAGAAGCAAGAATTCATTTCATTAGCAACTACTGGAGCGAAGTATATTGCAGTTGCCACATGTTGCTCACAAGTATTATGGATGAAGAAGACACTCAAGGACATTTAGGTAGAGTTTTCAGACCCCATTTCTATCATGTGTGACATTTCAAGTGCTATAAATATATCAAAGAACCCTATCATGCATTCTAGGACAAAGCACATTGCAATCAAGTATCGTTTTCTCAGGGAAGAGGTTGCAGAGAAAGATGTAAAAGTTGAATATGTGTGCATTGGTGAACAAGTAGCTAATATCTTGACTAAGCCACTGCCAAAAGATAGCTTTGAATATATGATACAAAAATTGGGTGTTGTTCCACCTTCCTTCAGCTCTTAAGTGTATTTTTGAGGTCTGTAGTTTAGGGGGAGCATACTGCTTTATTCTTTTCATCCTTGAACCTCATGCTTTTCTCAGGGGGAATTCTGAAACTTTTTGTAAGTAGTATTGGCACTATTTTTTATGTTGTAATAATGGTTCATCTAGCTTTCGGGTAGTACAAGCAGTCCAAATTTATGTACGCAAAGATGGTCATAGGGCGAGACTGCATATTTCTAGCAGGATATCAATCCTTTTGTTTCTCAACGGGGGAGAAGAACATGTCTAAGTGTGTTTTCTGTCAGGCCCTTTGCCATTATTGTCAAAGGGGGAGAAGATTAGCATGGTTGACATCAATGCAAAGGGAGAGATTGTTGGCATTAGATTGTCATTGATGTCAACAGTCGGAGGACAAAGATGCAGATATGATATGTGCCACAGAGAGCAACATAGAGATCAAGTGTTGTTGCAGAAATGTATAACATCTTGTGTTAGTCGCACACAGTTACAGACAAAAGGAAAGATTGAAGTGTGTTAATGGGAAGCATAATTGGACAAGATTGACATGGGTCATTGCATGGTGAATGCATTGGGCGTGTTGATCTGAATCTAAAAAAGTATGGTTGTAGTTTGACTGACATGTCATGTTAGTTGCACTCTGTTGCATCGATTTGTGCATAACACAGTGTTATCACTATTTTGTGGTCAAATCTCTGCATTGACCAAAGGCTACTGTGACAGGAGAAAGGAGATGTGCATAACATGCAGGTTGGAGATGCACATAACACGCAAGTTATCACTATCCCTGTTATCTCGTGACGTGCTAGTCAGGAATAAGATAACCTTGCGGGGTAACATAAAAGCAAGGCAACTGCGGCCCCCGCTATCTCGCACTAAATAAAATACAAATAAGACAAGGCAACGAGGCAACAAATAACAAGGTAAGAGGTTGATCTTGCTATCCCTCAACATAGAAAAGAGAAATGCGATGGTCACACAAGGTAAGTAAGAACAAAGAGAACGATGTATCTCGCTATCCTGCACCATGTAAAATGGGTGTATGATGATCTTGTGGGGTAACACAAGGTGAAGGGAGAGATGTCTCCTGCTATCTCGCGTCGAGAAAAACTGAAGTAAGAAGACCTCATGGGGAAATAAAAGAAGAAATAGAAGGTGGAGCCCGCTATTCCACAATGTCGAAGATCGAAGGCCAGATGCACTGCGAGGTAACAACTATAGTGTTGATGATTGTATCTCGCCATCCCGCAACAAGAAGAAGGATGAAAAGAGGACCTTGCGGGGTAAGATAAAGGAAGATGGTGCGCATCCCGCCATCCAAAAGTGATAGAGTCTGAGATTGGTGTGATTAGTTGAGATGACTTTGTCGACATATTGGAAACCTGATAAACACAGGGGTCTAAGTGGTGGTTGATCAAGCTTGACCAGGTGATTTGGGCGTCGAATGTGATGAAATGTGGCTTCTTGGTGGTTGAAGAGGAAATCAGATACACAAAGTTGGTGATGATGGAGGTAGTTGTCAATCTTTTCGGGGTAGGTCAAAAGAGAATGGAGAATGCATTAATGGTGACCCCGTTGTAGATGGTTTGTGTGGCTCGAGAAAGGATGCCAGATGTCTTCAGTCAGATGGAGATTACTAAAGTTAGAAATCTGTATGCAGAAAATAAATCAGGAGATAGAAGGGATACATTTATTAATGGTAGCTACCTATCCAAGAAGTATGTATAAGGATCAAATCGCTAGTAGATATGATTTCTTAGGAGCTCAAGAAGAATTATTTTTAAATTCTATTTTGGAGAGAAAATATTATGTATACCGAGATTGATCAGATTTGACAGTAGTAGGTGTGATCGTTGAGCAGGTACAGGTAAACAAGTGTATGGTGATCAAAAGATAGGATTTGTTTTTCTATAGAAGTATGGTTGTAGAGTTGTTGAAGAGTAGAGATAAGAGAGAGTCTAGAAGTAGAGATTGAGACTGAGAGCAAAAATAAAAAAAGAACAAAAGTGAGTAGTAGAGATTATAGACTAGATAGTGGAGAATCGAGGCAGATGACACAACGAGTTAGTCACGTAGGGTGAAGGGAGAAAAAAATAAAGAGGGAGAAGATCAGAAGGCAAAGTGAACTATTTTAAGAAAGGGATAATTTTTAAGTGTTACAAAACACATTTGTAACAAGGTTTTTCATTTCATTGTAAAAAATTGATAATATTGTATTTCTCTGAGTGGGTGCTCAGACCAGGTGAAGGTGCTCCTTGAGTAGGTGCTCTAAATTGTTAGGGGGTTGGTGCTCAAAATCATTAGGGGTTGGTGCTCCTTGGTTTATTGCACTAAACATATTGTAATCAATGATTTTTTCCTGAGGCTAGATTGGAGCAGTAGACTCCAGCAGCTATTCTCACCAAGGTTTTTCCCACATTGGGTTTTCCTCATAAATCTTGTGTCTTGTGATTTGATTTTTGTGTGTGTGTTCTTATTTGATTTGCATTTTAATATTTGCACACTTGGATTAAAAGTATTTAAAGATTCACTGATTCACACCCCCCCCCCCCCCCTTAGTGACCTATTATGTTCTTTCATATCCATCTTCAAACACAATTAGATACTCTACATATATAGAAGAAACAAGAGGAAGCTAAAGCAACCCTTACCAAATATTGTCCTCATTGTAAACAAAAGAAGGCCAATTGTAAATGCAATAAAATTGTTAGTATCTCTAAAGAAAAGCAAGCATGACCAAAGTTCCATGCCTTGGAGGACGAAGACTGATAAGTCTTTTACATTACTTAGTGTAGACCATGGCAACAAAGACAATGTATGCCTCAAGACCTTTTATCTTACAATGTTTCATTTCTTGGGGCCAATACAAATGTTACAAATTGGAATAAACCATCTTGAAACTCTGTGTTCAATCAACCATGGCAAAATAATTTATCCAATTGTATGTCATGATAGAGGAGATTGCCACAACAACACCAATATCAATATCCTAACTATAATCAGTAATGCAAATCCCTTCAAAACCCATGGCCACAACAATGGTGAGGCAAACAATAATATAAAAATCATAACTTACCTCTCTTGCAACAACAACCTTTGGTTCAACAACTTGCACTCATGCTTAACACATCACCTTAGCAGCAAGCAATTATACCTAACCAAGCCACACTTGCTTTCTCACAATCAAGAGCATCATAGTTGCCTTCTCAATCTACACCAAAGCATAACAACAAGCATGTTCAACATGGTTACAGTAATGAGGCCATCTAGTATGCAACCTATGGGGTTGAAATTAGTGATGTCCATTTACGCTTAGGAAAGACTATTGTTGGTCCTACATCCCCACAGATTACAAAATTACACAATGATGAATTGGCTCTAAACATTGATAACAATGAATAACTTTAGTAGATCCAAGAACATGTTGATTTCGCAAATAAGGAACCACCCTTTTCAAAGAGGCTAGCTACCCAAAAATATCAGCTTGGGCCTAAGTTTGACATCTTAAGGTAGCTTGAAGAATTTCTATGTGAAGATTTACCTCATCCAAGCTATTAAAGATGTACTAATCTACACTAAAACTATCAGGGAGTTGTGTCTTAAATGGTTGAGGACAAAAAGGAAAGATTCACAAACTATCCATGTCATTGGACAATTGGTTGATATTATGTTAGGAACCCTGATTGTCCCTAAGTACTTGGACCTTGGTAGCCCTATTGTAGATGTTCATATCAATAAGGCACTTGTTAAAAATACTTTAATTTACTGGTGTAACTATAAATGTCATGACTAGGGAGACAATGAATAATATGTAGTTAATGAACTTGAGGCCAATACCAATGGTTCTACAACTTGCAGGTAGAACAATTGTCAAACTTGAGGAGGCGATTGAAGATATGAGAGCATAGAGACTAGCTTTTGTATGCATATAATTTATATCAATGAAAGTTGTATACCGGTGAGACAACCATAGAGGAGAATGAACATAGCTCTCAATGACATAGTGAAAGATTTCATGCATAAACTTTTAGATGTAGGGAACTTCATATATCGTATATTAGATAATGAGTGGTTGGATCCATCTATCATTGTACATAATAAGGGAGGTAAGTGGAGAGTGTGTGTTGATTACAAAGAGTTAAACCTAGCCACCAGAATGGACTATTTTTTCTTACCATTCATTGATCGAGTTTTAGATTCATTTGTTGGAAAAAGGTATTTCTCTTTCTTAGATGGGTTTAGTGGCTATAACCAAATTAAGCCATCTCTTGAGAACTAGGACAAAACTACTCTTGCATGCCCATGGGATACCTATGCCTATTCAATGTTGCCATTTGGATTGCGCAATGCCATATTTACATTTTAAAGAGTTGTCTTGATCATTTTCTCAGATTTTTCTCATGATTCAATGAAGATATATATGGGTGATTTTACCACCTATGGGATTGATATGAGGAATCTTTAACAAATTTGGAGAAGGTTATTTAGACGTGTTAGGATAATAGCCTCTCCCTTAGTCATGTGAAATGTTTTATGATGGAAGAAGGTGTTGTCCTTGGAAACTTTGTGTCATATAGAGGAATTCAAGTGGATCCAACTAAGATATAGATAATTTCAAATCTTCCAGTACCACATAAACAAAGAGATGTAAGGAGATTCCTTGGACATGTAGACTACTATAGGAGATTTATAAAAGATTTCAGTAATATTTTTTCCCTTCTAATTATACTACTAACTAAGGATGTATAATTTGATTGGATAGAGGTTTGTTAACAATCATTTGAAGTATTTAAAACATCTCTCAAAAGCCCCTATTTTACGATGACCTCATTTTAATCTTCCTTTCCATATTCATACTAATGCTTCTAATTTTTGCAATAAGAGCAGTTTTGGGAAAAAAGAAGGCAACCTGGAGTATGCTATTTATTTTATCAACAAGAATTTTCATGGGGTCGAGCTCAATTATAAAGTGACTAAGAAGAAGATGTCGGTTGACATTTATGAAATACAAAAGTTTAGGAACTATACTATTGGTTACTCTATTTTTATTTACACTAATCATGTAGTAATTTGTTAGTTATGAATAAACCAGTGGTAAGTTACAGGCATGTTAGATGGTTGTTATTGATGCACGAATTTGATATTGCTACCTATTATGGGCCTTCTTGAGTGTGATCCAATTGATGCTTTACAAAAGAGTGTTATTTGAAAAAATCTAGAAGAGGGATGGATAAAAATTAGCTTTGATGGGCCTTCTTGAGTGTAATCCTAGTCCCTCTGGTGCTAGGTTTGTGGCTTGAGACTGCAGTCGAAATATGAATGCCTTTAAAGTAATTTTTATTATAAATGAGATGAATAATGAAGTTGAAGCTCTAGCAACCACCTCGACAATTTTAGTGTCCTAAATTGTACTCCCTTACAATTTTGTCTACATTTGGGCCCTCACCTTGGCGTTCGTGCTATGAGGCCTGAATATGACCTTATTTTGCTCATACTATGCATATTTATCACCATTCTCATTGCACACATCATCCTGCCCCTTGATTTTGGTCTCTAATTGGGCAGGACCAGGCCGTGGCACCCTGGTCCTCCCAATTAGGACCCCTTAACAGTCATGAAATGTGAGCAATAATTCTAGCTTTGTGTCAGCTTGTGTCAAAAATTTAAATTGTTTTTTGACGGGAAAGTATAAAAGGAGGTCTACCACTCTCATTTTGATATAAAATTTGAATCCAACAATAATATTGATCAATCAATTCAAGCAATCAAGCATTCAAGTTCAAGAAAACAAGCAATCAATCTTTCTTCAAGCATTGGAATTGGCATTCATGTTCTATGATATTGAAGACTTTATGAAACCCTAATTCTGTGTGGAGACAAACAAAACTTCACAAGGAGGTATAGCATTTGTGTTTTTTCAGTCATTATTCAACATCTTCCTCAAAAGGAGAACATTTCCATTACATTTTTGGTGAACCCAACTCCTTACACCTACAATTATGATTTATGTTCTCAAATCTAAGTGTTTATGCAATTTAAAATTCAAAGTTTCATTTGCAAGTTTAATTTTTTATTGAATTTTACAAATTTAGAGGTTGAATTCACAAAAACCTTAACTTCTAATTCTAAAATTGAGCTTGTGGGTTGTCTAATTTGGATTCATTATTTTAGATTTGATTATTCATTTAATTTTTTCCTCCCAAATCTCATTTTCAAATTGAATTACATAGATTTAGTGGTTGAATTTACAAAAACCCTAATTTATAATTCTAAAATTTACCATGTGGCTTGCATAATTCTTCAAATTAATTTTCAGACCTAATTTTTATGAATGTTATGCTATCATCTAGATGCATTTATCTTTCAAATTCACAAATCAAATTGTTTAATCAATTGGTTATCAATCCCTTTCACAAAATTTTGTATTGCTTAATCATAATTTTCAAATTCGATTCTAATTTCCCTCTTTTGTGCATGAGTTTTACTACTATTATTCCTACCTATAATATTCTCATGAGAAGAAGGTGTAGAATTAAGGCTTTCGAAGGTTTAATTACCAAGGATATGGAGTCTAATTTGGATAACTTGTTTCATGAGAATGTGGGTGGTTCGTCTATTCCAACAATTGATGTTATTTATCCCCATTATTTACATAATTCTTATGACGAGGGTGAATCGCTAACAAGTGTTTCCGTTACACAATTGGAGAATATCGACAATAAAATTTAAAAATCTTAAACAATGGATGAGTCAACAATACCTGAAAAGTAAGGCTATCCCATTGATTGAATGATTAAAAGGAATGGTTCAAAGTGGTAAAGTTGGCATTGATTTGTCATGTGACCTTTCTCATATTGTTGACACTAATAATATGTCTTTGAAAAGTTGTGTTGAAGTCCTTGGTTACACTCAACCTCCTAGTGAAGTTAATCACTCTATTCTTATGACTACCTCTATCACTAGTGTTCCTACTTTCACATCCAACATCATGGATACTTCCACACAAAATATTACTCCTACACATGTTAGCCAAGGGGACAACATTAATAATCAAAACTCTTTCATCCCTCCTTCTATGAGTCTTCCATTTGTTACCCAATCATCTCCCATACCTACCTATCATAGTGTTCCACCTCCTTATTCCCAACATCCTCCTTCATTTAATAATGTTACTCCTCCATCCCAATCCAACATGTCTAATTTCAACCCATCCACTGAAGTAACCATTAATAACCTAGCTCAAACCGTGTCATCCTTGCAACAACAAATAGCTTTTATGAACCAATCAAAGTTTAATGTGCTCATATTTGATGTAGAGAGACCATTATCTAATGATATTGTTCATGATGTGCCCACTAAACATGTGGAAGTCCCTCAATTAGAAATTTATAATAGAAAAGGTGATCATGTGACTCATGTGAAAATATTTCAAACTTTGTGTAGTGAATTCACTTATGATAAAATACTTTTGGCTAAATTGGTTTTTAGAACATTTAGGAATAAAACTTTGGAATGATATTGTTCTTTCCCCCTTATTCAATTACACCATTTCAACAATTGGCTAATCCTTTCATTCAACAATTTCACAATAATATTGGTCCTAAGATTACTTTGACTAATTTAATGCATTGTAAGCAAGTTGTTAAAGAAAAAGTGACTGATTTTTTTGGTAGATATAAGCATTTGTATTCTCAAAATTCTTATCCTATGCCTGATCAAGATGTTCAAATAATTTTTATTTCTAATTTGCAAAAATACATTAGGGACAAGCTTCTCTTTTCAGAGTTTACTTCCTTTACGCAGTTGTGCGCAGTGCTTCATAACTATCAACTTCAAGTGAGTCAATTTGAACAATCTCCTTCAATGGATATAATTGATAAGAATGAAAGTGCTCAACAACCTTTTGGGAAGTTTAAACCAAACAAGGGATTCATCAAGTTCAATGACAACAACATTACCTAGGTAGCAACCGTAACAATAGATGTGCCTCCTTTATCTAAGTATTTTAGAAAATAATTTACTCCTCTTCATGAATCATTGCATTTGATTATAACACAATTGTTACAAAAAAATATGTTGAAACTTCCTCCTATCAAACCAATTGACACAACCAAACCTTTGCTAGCTTATCATGATGCCAAAGCCCTTTGCCAATATCATCACCAACCTAGTCATGACATTGAAAAGTGTTATTCCCTAAGGAGTAAGACTCAAGACCTTATTGATAACAATATCATATATGTAGCTGGTGTGAATGACAAAGGAAACAAATTTGTAGCTCCTCCTAATAAAAACCTCCAAATCTTTACCAATCCTTTGCCTTCTCATCCTACTAATGTGATTGAGTTTGAGAATCTTGCCTTTTCTCCTAATGATCTTGGCATTGAGTCTAATAATGTGGTGAATCTTATTGATAAACCTACACCTTCTAAGGAACTATGTATTACATTTGATCCTAGCGAGACTATCAAAGCACTTGATGGCCCACTATATATCATTTTGAAGATCAAAGACATGCTCTCACAAGGAGTGCAAATTGATCCAATGTGTATGGCGAATGTGATAATTGAAGAATATCTTTATACCTTACAATTACATCAAGTGACATATGATAAATTTGATGTGGTGATTAAAATCTTTGATGGTTTCTCTTGTCCCTCTATTGGCTCTATTACTCTTCCCGTTGAGGTTGGTACTAAATATTTAGATGTTAATTTTGCTATCATTCCTACATCAAATCAATTTCATGTGAAGTTGGGACACCCTTGGATCTCTTCCATGAAAGCGATCCCTTCTACCATTCATAAGTCTTTTAAATTCCCTCTTAATGATAAAATCATAACAATTAATCATAGCATGTGCCAACCCACTTTGAGGCGTGGAGATGTTAATCTTGATTACTTTTGGTCTAGACAATTTGAACCTCTTAAGCCTAGAAGTGATGCTCTGTTTCAATACTATCAAAGATGGAAGAATGAGATGATCTTATCATTGAGTAATCCTAGAAATCCTAATCCTATTCCTCTTCTTCATGACAGACCTATTCCTTCTCCTCGTGATGGACCTGGTCTCCTTCCCACCCCATCTATTCCTCTTTTATATGTTGTGGTTCCACCTCCTACATATTAAAAAGGGAAGCGTGTGACATCTCCTATCTTCCACCCTAAAAAATATTCTCCTTTGCATCCTTCTTTAAAGGAAGAGAAGAAGCCTATGCCCAATGATCCAAAACCTTCACAACCTTCAACTAAAACTAAAAGAAATTATTGTGCAAGAGAACGACAATGAAGATATTGTGCTAAGGCTCGTGAACTTGCTTCTCAACCCATTTCCTCCCCAAAGACTCCAAATGTTGATACGATCCCATTTGTCTAGCCTTTGCCCAACTCTAGGAAGGAAGTTCAACCTAAATCTCCAAGACATAAAATGCGTAGGAAAAATGATGGTTCATGTTCTATTCCAATTAAAGATCTTATTTTTATTAATCTTGATGAAGATATGGATGGAAATGATTTTCATGCTAACAATGCTGAAGATAATGATGATGAATATGAATACGTTGATGTTGATAATAATTTATCTAAACAATTTTCCCAAGCATTAATCCTAGCTCCTAGTAATAGACAAAGTGATCCATCATTAGAGCATGGTCCTTGTTTGGAACTTATGGTAGCTTCATCCACCATACTCGAAGTTGCTCCTCTTTCATATTGTCCACCTTCCCAAAACAAGGTTGAGCAAGATTGGGAGGTGGATGACTTGCTTGATTAGCTTCATTTGTTCTGTAGTTCCTCTCTCTCTCTCCTCTCTTGCTTGTTTGTAACCTTCTTCTATTTGTTGTCTCGAGTGTTGTCTACTTGAGGATGATGCAAAGCATTGAGATCTCTTTTGGTCTCTCCCATGTTCACTCAAAAGACACATGTGCCCTTCTACCACAATGGTTCTACTTTATTTGGAGGATGAGGACAATTAAATGCAAATATATAAATGATATATATTTTTTTTTATCATAATAACATAGTGACCCCAGAGTTAAGTAGATCCCTTGTGTGTTTTATGTTTTATGATCATTATCCTTTGATGTATCCCTTCTTGGGAGAATATCATTGTGATAACGTGCTTGTCTCTTGGATGATGTATACTACCTTAAAACAATTTCTCCTAATAAGGCATGCATAATAACTTTAATATGGGGGCATACACTCCACTAATTGTTTCTCTCTTTTGCACATATTGATACTCAAGCTACTTAGCATTTACTTAGTCTTTTGCTTTGTAATTTTAGTATTTTTAATTTCATGACTCATAGTAAGTGAACCTTACTAGGATAAGTAGTCATGGTTCTCTTTTCTTTCTCTTGCATATGATGTCACTTTTATCTTGATTTTGGAAGTAGTAAGATACCTAAAGTCCACTGGGGGCTTGGTGTGTCTTGCCTCCTTAGCATTTTGATAGAAGCCTTTCAATGTGAACCTTTGTATTTTATCAAGAGTATGCTTAGTCTCATACTCCCACTAAAGTGGGGGCTAAATGTAGCTTCCTAAATTGCACTCTCTTACAATTTTGTCTGTATTTGGGCCCTCGCCTTGGCGTTCGTGCTTCGAGGCCCAAATAAGACCTGATATTGCTCATTCTATGCATATTTATCACCATTTTCAATGCACACATCATTCTATCCCTTGATTCTAGTCTCTGATTAGGAAAGACCAGGGTGTGGTACCCTGATATCCTCAAGACTAGAGCACCCATTGCCCTGTTCCTCCCAATTAGGACCCAAATTTTGTGGTGCAGGAGCACCTGATGGACTTTATGCCTCCATGAGGCAATTTTGTAAATTTTGCTTTAGCATTGTGTTTTGATAATGTAATAAGGTATTTTAAACCATTTTGGACTTATTTGTATTTATTTGAGTCTTAGGAGGTCATTTGTGGGTTATATAGAAAATATTATAAAAAGTTGTCATGTTGTCAAATGTTGTCATGCAATTTTGCATTTTTGGTTGTATGTGGAAGGTGAAGGGTCAAGTAATTTAAAAGTCAGTTGTAATTGATAATTGTTGGTTGGAAAAGACATAAATATGGCATCCAACATGAATTTCATGAGTGGTTGAAGGTTTTTGAAGGTTGGAGAAGGATGAAATAAAGAAGGAATTCGTTTTTGTAGCATCCTTACATTGTTTTTTTTTTAAGTTTTCAGAATTTGCAATCTGAAACATGCTATTTTACGGCCCTTTAATGGTCTCATATTGAGGAATATAATATATGGATGGAAAAATATTTGTTTCTAGTTTCCAAATATTGTTGTCTCATTAAATTTTATTGAGTTTTGTGTAAGATATGATGATTCTAGTGAAGGTTGTCCAGTTTGACAGTTTTTGGTGAAGATAACAGTCTACAAAAATTATGGTATGGAAATTGTTGGTACAATAAAATCCCTCAAACCAATTGGAAAAGTTTAACAAATGATTCTAGTTTAATATAAAGGTGCTTTTTTTCAATTTAATTATCTTTCAAAAGTTATAAGCAATTTGGTGCAGGTTGCTTGGAACCCTACCTAGGGTTAGCAGTTTTGGGAAAAGTATCATAACTTTTATTTTATCAGTTGGATTTGGCTATAACTAGGAGGAAATGTTTTTCTTTAGGCTTTCTTAAATCTCACTAAAGAGATTGGGTTAATTATGTCTCTAGTGAAAGTTATTAAGGATTGTTCTCAAGTGGCAGATTCTTCCCTAGTACATTGATATGGTTAAAGGGTTATAAAAATCAATCTATTAGGTTGATGTGAATCCTAACTCTTGCATCATTTTGGATCCTTAACAGTCCTAAAATGTGAGTGGGAATTTAAGCATTGTGTCAGCTCATGTAGAAAAATTAAATTTGTTTTTCGATGGGCAAGTACAAAAGGAGGTCTACCCCTCTCATTTTGATATACAATTCGAATCCAACAATAATATTGATCAATCAACTCAAGCAATTAGTCATTAAAATTCAAGCAAGCAAGCAATCAATATTCCTTCAAGCATTGGAGCAGATATAAAGTCAAGATTCAAGCATTGGAGTTGACATTAATGTTCTATGATATTAAAGACTTTACAAAACCCTAATTTTGTGTGAAGACAAACAAATTTCACAAGGAGGTATAAAATTTGTGTTTTAGTCATTATTTAGCATCTCCCTCAAAAGGAGAACATTTTCATTACAATAGTTAAAATGAATGGACTTTCAATTTCAAAACTACATCTAGAGGGAGATTCCTCAATAATATTCAATGCAATAATAGGGTGAAGCAATCACATGGACTGTCAATTTCAAAACTACATCTAGAGGTAGATTCCTCAATAATTATCAATGCAATACATTAATTTCATTAAGAAAGAGTTGGAGAAATTGTTAAGTTTAAAATTACCCACACAAGGTGATGATGAAATGTCTTGGTGGATGCCCTTTCCAATTGGGTTGTTACCTTGAATGATGACCAAATTGATGAGATCTAGGAAGATATCCTTGGCATCCATATCGATGAGTGGTTTACTGAAGCTCACTTATTGCATGTCATTGATTGAGAGATAATTAATGAAACATTATGCCCATTGTCTTTGCATGATGGGATATATGTGCGATGGTTTTAAAGTTGGTAGGGGTTACTAACAATTCACTCATAGTTGATTTTGGAAGTTGCAAGTTGGGGAGAGGCGAAGTATTTTGCAGAAACCAGAGGATGGAGGAAAAAATTACACTCCTTACTTGCAAGCAACAATTTGCATTTCTAGGAACAATTTCAGAGGAGAGACTAAGGGATGTTTTCAAGATCAAGGATCCAAAATTCTTGCAGATGGTCAACGTGATGTTGGGAGACACATCCTTGAAGTTTGAATTTAGGTATCATACAAATATTGATATAGATTCAATTTTCTTTGCCTGGTGTCTAGAATTAGGCTCCAGGGAAGATGTTTAGTGGATCACGAGGGAGTGTGTGAGGGATGAATGGAAGTATGGGATGGAGACTTATATGGAAATGGCAAGGCCAGGGGAAGGGTTTTCCATGACAGGTGGAAAATGGATTCATGTGGCAGAGTTTACCCCACCTCTACATGAACTCTTCTTCCATGGAATGAAAATCATGACAAGAAGCATTGTGTGGAGGCTCAAGTGGGTTGGGACTACAACAAGGACTATCTCCAAGGAAGAGAAAGGGTGGTGTAGGAGTTCAACCTTGAAGATGAGAATAACCTAAAGAAGAAATTGAAATTTAAGAAGGAAGATTATTGGTTGACTGTGCGATGGCCAAATGTAAAGAAACCCTAATTCTATATACAAGTTTAGATAATTGCTAGCCCCTTTTTGTTCATATCGAGTCTGTAAATTTGTTTATATAAAATCATGTAAGTAATGGTTTATGTAGGAGTAGTGTTTCAGTCTTTCTCTCATACAACATGTAATGATATATATATATATATATATATATATATATTTGTATAAGGTGTAGCATCCTAAACTGTGCTCCCTTACAATTTTGTCCTTATTTGGGCCCTCACTTTGGCGTTCATCCTCTGAGGCCTGATTGGAGCCTTGATTCTACTCACATCATGCACCAAACTCAATATGACGCAGTCACCAGTTAAGAAGGACCTCAAAGAGATCAATCCGTATCGGTAAGCAAGAGTAAACACAACAAAAACATAAGGATATGATGAAGGCAATGCAAAACTGAAAGAATTATATCATGCAAACTTATCACAATCAATGGGTAACAACTGGGTTATAGAAATCGGCTCACTGGCCTGCTAAAACATGCTTAATTATAGAATAGGTCACAACTGGGACCTCAAATCTTAGGATCTATCTTCTATGTTATATCTCTTAATTGATATGCATTGTAATGCTCAATTACAATGATTTATATGATCCAAGGGGATCTGGTCAGTCCAAAAAGGGATCAAATACCGAAGAACAAGACCTAACGTGTAAAAAAACAATAAGGTTGACCTCTGCCAAAGAAATTCCTCCGGAAAATCCAAAGGATGAAGTGCGGATCAAAGGGAAGGTCGACCACATGCCAAGGAACATTAGAATCAATGCTTAGGGCTCCGCAAGCTACAGAAGGGATCCGGTAGATCACAAATGCAAATAGGTCCATGTAACCGGTACTAGAAAACTGTCACGAAAATCGGTAGCGATAACTTGTTGGAAAATTATCCAAATGCTTCACGGTTTGGGAATAAGGTAGATGATCAAGTATTTAAGCAAAATCCAACCCCTTGAGATCCGATGAGCCAATTCCAAAAAATGCAGAATGAAATGATGAAACTGCAAAATAGAAAGCAAAAACATAAAGGAAATATTTTTGGTTGATGCAAGATTGCCATAAATTGGGGAAGCTCCTGCATCATAATATTTTCATCATATGCACTTTCTCCCCCAAAATCCTAAGTTCCTAATTGGCTAGGACCAAAGCGCTCACACCTTAGTCCTCCCAATTAGGGCCCATTTTGGGGCCTCATAACGATAACTTGAAATTGGTGGGAACCCGGATCTTGTGTCAGCTCATGTTGAAAAATTAATTTTTTTTAAACCAAGCATGTATAAAAGGAGGTCTATCCCTCTCATTCTGATATACATTTCAATTCAATCCAACATCTGATCAAGCGATCCAACATTCATAATTCAAGTGAGCAAGAAATTAGTCTTGTTTCAAGCATTGGAGCATAAGTGGAGTCAAAATTCAAGCATTGGAGATGACATTCATGTTTTATATTTTATGAAGACTACATGAAACCCTAATTCCTTATGGAGAAAAACAAAACTTCATAAAGAGGTATATCATTAGTGTTTCAGACATTTTCAACATTTCCCTCAAAAGGAAATCATTTCCATTACAACAATTCATTTACATTTCAATTCTATTTCATGGTTAATTTTGAAATCGGAGTTTGACCTACGATAAAAACCTATTCCCAACCATTTTCCCTTCTCTACTATGTGTAGGAACATGCATAGAGCTGTAAATTTTAGGATCAACATTATTTGTAGAGACGAACAAATTCCCTTTTGGATGGCAAAAAGTTTGGAGGACCAAAGCGATGGGCCTTCTGGTCTTGACAATTTAGGATGACCTTTTGGGAATAGATCCGAATAGTGACATATTGCTCAGATCCAAGTTCGTAGCTTTGTTTGACAACTGTAGCTCATTTTTTTTTGCATAATTGCTTCAATTTACATACATTTACCCTAATTTTAGTATCATTAATCAAATCAATTCAATTCAAAGGGAAATAAGGGGCACATTTAGAACCCCTAGAATCTAATCAAAATCTAAATCCATCAAGACTATATCTATCAAGTTCCATATTTCCCTAATGTAATGGTCCCTAAGAAAAAGTTAGTGGCTATACTACATCATTGGTGAAACCTTAATTTTTCACCTATTACATAAGGTATTAAGAATAGATCACAATTTACTATGGAGGGTTGTTTGTATTTTGGTCTGGTTATGCTTATGACATATTAGTGCTTTGTAGCCACAAACTTATTATTTTGGATATTGTAAGAGCAATTTATTATCTAATATAAATCTTTATTACTGATTAAAAAATAATAATTTATATTACTATTGTTGATGAGCTAGGGTAAGGCCAAAGTGATAGCTGATTTTCTCTCTAGACTCACAATTTCAACTGAGGATCTAAAGTGTAGACGATTCATTCCTTGATCAATATTTATTTGTATTATCCACACACAACTTGGTATGCACACAACTAATTATCATGTTGTAGGGAAACACCTCCACACCTCTCACCAAAGGAGAAGAGACAATTGGTCCAACACAATTTTCCTTATTCATGGATAGCTAGTTATTTGTTCTATACATGACTTGACATTGTTATGTGCAAGTGTATCAAGGAGTCCTATGAAACCTTTGACATTCTCAAGGCTTGTCATGATGAGCCTTGTGGTGGACATTTTTTAGCCAACAAAACAATAGTGAAGATACTAAACACAGGGTATTATTGGCCTATATATAAAGATGTAGTTCAATACACTAGAAGATGTGGCCGATGTCAAAGGATAGGGAGACCAACTAGGAGTGATAAAATGCCTTTACAACCATAGTTAGTGATTGCACCATTTGATAAACGGGGGACTTGATTTCATTGGTCCAATAGAGCCCACATCAAACGCCAAATTTTACATGCTGACTTTGTATTGATTACCTTACCACTTAGTGGATAGAGGTCAAAGCCTTAAGAACTGCTAGAGATACAAAGATAGCTACATTTTTTGTATGAGGAAATATTTACAATATATGGTATGCCAAGAGAAATAGCTATTTAAGGTCCTCAATTCATCTCATATTTATTTACTAAGCTAGTCAAAGAATATGAGATCAGACATAAGAAATCTACATTGTTCAACTTCACTAAAGAGATTGGCCTACCAGATCACCTGAAGCAATTTGGGATAAGAGAACAACATGAAAAACAACCATATGCATCACACCCTACAAGTTGGTTTATGGAAAAAAGACAATCTTACCAATTGAATTTGAATACAAGAAACTCTATGCAACTTTAGAATTGGAGATGGACCTTATTTAAGCACAAGAAGACAAATTACACTAGTTAAATGCATTTGATGACATGAGGATGGAAGTGATCCATCATATGGAAACCATTTGAGGATTAATGAACCTTTTAGTTGAGGGGAGGGGATTATATATTTTTATAATGACTAAATGCCCGATGTTCAACACCTTATATGATTGTTAATTTTTTTTAATGGTTATTGGTAAGTCTAGACTGGACTTGTGAACTTAAAATTGAAATCATTATTTCATGAGAGTTGATTTAGAAGTCACCAGAAGTTAAAGGTTCATGCATTGCATTCACTAATTACCTACAAGAGGAGAGAAAAAAAGATAAATTGCAATATTTACCAAAAAATTAAGAGCTTTAGAGTCTGCAATTTTGGAGATTTTAGTGCAAAACTTAGAAGTTTATAGTAAAGTTTAGAGTGGAATTTAAAGTTCAATTAGTAGAAAAAAAGAGTTTTAATTAAGCACAACAATGGCTGATGACTTTATTAAGAGAGAACCAATGGATCATACATTATTGCTAATGGATGAAGATTGTCTGTCGTTCTTTGAAAGGTTGAGACAAATCCATTACTATTTAAAATTGAGATAATCAAATTGGAGAATGACATAGTAGTTTGTAGCTACATTTCAAAACAATGAAGCCATTGTTAATGGGCTAAGAGTAGAAGCTTCAGAGGTAGCAATCTTAGAAGCATCTAGACCACCCATGATGGAAGAAGTGTATCGTGCAACTATAGATGTGGTCTTAGCCAAAGGAAAATTTGTAAGGCCCATAGAGATATTTGAGTTGACATTAGAAGGAACCAAGTGTCTATCTTTACCTTATTTGTGAAGAGAAGTGATAGTCCATGTGTAGCATCGTAAATTGTACACCCTTAATTGGGTGGTACAATTCTACACTTAGTTTAGCACCTGCCTTAGTGTGTTTGTAGTTTGCATTTCAAATTACCTTTAAGAATTTAATTAATTAATTTAATTAAATCTAAAGTCTCCTTTTATTCCTCTACACATCATAAAATTGGGCCCTTTACCCTAAGTGTGCCTCTTTTTATTTTATTCTCCCAATTAATAATTTCATCAAATACCCTAATTATGTCTTATTTCAACCTTCAAGGCCCAATTTCACATATCTAGACTTCTCAAATTTCCACAAAGTCCTGGAATTTGCTTTAAAATCACAATATCTTGATTCCCAAAAAATTTGGCGAAAAGTTGGTCGAACTATGCGTTCGGACCATGTTGGTACCAACACAGTCTTGACTTTTTCTCCTCGAATTTCAGGAACATTTTTTGGTGGTATTTTAATATTCAAATCCAAGAGATTGGCGAAAAATATCATTTCTAAGTCGGCCTATGACTCAAAACAAAGTTAGGGTCTCCTACATAAAGCCTTCCTTTCCTCATTTGAAGGATCTAAGATCTAGCGATTAAAGGAGCCTCTTGTGAAGTGAAAGTATAGGTTATGTGAAGTATACAAAAACAAATCAAGCACTCATCAAGAATTTATCCAACCTTCATCAATCATTTTAAACATCAGTTATGAGCTTTGAAGACATTGAAGAATAATAGGAGATCATCGACTGTTGATTGGCTTGTACCTCTCCCTTGGGGTTTGGTATGGTTTCATGTTATTTTCATGTATTTGTATGAGCTTCATAACATTCATTTTTAGAATTACAATCATGCTTTAGATCCATTATTGCATTTGTGATTTGAAGCATTTACATTTACATTTACAATCACTTAGGTTTGCTCTTCAAAGCATAGGGTAGAACTCTATATTTACTTTCTTGTTCATTTAGGATCTTGCATACACACAAGATTATTGCACACACATTTTCAATACAGTATCGGTTATTTGTGGAGGTGGAAATCACCAAAACAAGGGGTTTGACTAAGAAAAAACCCTATATAGCCACCTAGACACCATTTTTCAAGTTGCAGGTGTAGGTATAGGAATTTGGCGGACGCACAAATTTTAGGACCGACAGAAGACATAGGTACAAACTCAACTTCAGAAGTAGATCCCAGTTTCTAGGGACCAAGGCGTGGCACCCTCGTCCTCCCAGTTTTCTTGCATTTTTTATTAGATCTGCATCTCCAACTCTCGGGACCCCAGATCTATAGTTCCAACTTCCTACCAGGTCAGGGACCAAGGCACCTTGGTCCTGCCCAATCTGCATCAAATTTTAGTATCACGTGCACCTCTGAGTCCCCTTTCCAATCCTTCTTTCATCATTTCAGTTTTAGTTTAGGCAGAATCTACATTTTTGGTTTATGTACACTATATCTCTCATCTCCTAGCATATTTGATCATTGCATTGCATTTTGCACATCTCCTCTACATTACAACAAAGGAATAGAAACCCTAAGAGATATCCCTTGACCCTCTCTCTCTCACAAGAAGTGGTCAAAGTGAAATATCTCCCTAGGCTCTTTCATATTCCACTATGTGTACATGAGAGTGGGATTAGGTCTTAGCTACCCGATCCCATTTTTATTCATCACACCATGTAATCAGGTACTTTACTTGCGATGAAAGACATTCTCTTCTTTGCACAATGAATTTTAAATTATTGAGACATTTATGTCATAATAGGCTACTAAATATTTCTAATTATTTCCATCACATGCTCAAAATAATGGCCACAAAATTTAGGAGGAAGAAGACCTATTATTCTCTATCCCACCATTGTCTAGTTGTTTTTCTCATTAAGAGGAGCTTAGTTGCTAAATTTTCAAACATTACTTGGGAAGAATTCTATGATTGCAATGATATTTATGATAGATACCTGTGACCCCCTCTAATTGAAGATGTTAAGGTTGAAGATAATGATAATCAGCTGAGGGATGATGGGGAAATTGAACCACTTGAAGGAGGTATACCATAAGAAGAATTGAGGGATGCTTTACTTACTCCTTCATCACTTACGCATAGTCCTCAGGAACATAAATGAAGAATTACCAAAGGACCAACCCATAGCCTCTAATAATTTGCCTGCAACATATGAATTGGAACCCTCTGCATCTCATATAAAAACTCTTGTTTCTCAGTCAAAGAACTTTGTTTCTCCACCTAAGCTCAAGACCAATAAATGGAAAAAGCATGCTTCTTCCTCTTCAACTAAGATGAATCTTAAGAAACAAAATTTAAAAAAGAAGAAGCAACCAAAAAGGAACTCACATCACCTTGAGGGAAAGGTTGTTACTAGAAAATGCAAATCTCAAAAGAAGAGAAATAGTTTCATTGTTGAAATTGACTCAGAGAGGGAAAGTTTGTTTAGGGACAACGAACATGAGATTTTGAAAGAGTAATTTGAAAATATGAATATACCACGTAGCTCATAACATGAATTAGAAGAATACCCTTTCATAGCTACAAAGAAATCCAAGGCTCAACAAGACCAAGGGCAAAAAAAGGACTTGGTTTCTCCTATTGAGTCCAAAGAGGGTTTTAAAGTGGAGGATGCTCCTAAATTTTTTCATAGGAGAAGATGAGAACAATGAGTTGTACTCATCTCTCAAGAGGATTTAAGAATCAGAAGAGTGGTTAAAGGAATACCAAGAGAAGGAGATGGGATTACAGGGAAAGGTCAAGGACCTAGAAATATAGTTGATAATTCATCAACAAAAGGGCACAAGGTTGGATAAGTTACCACAAATAGCTATAGTGGAATTAAAATAGAGCAAGCCACCTCATACTAAAAAATCCAAATCTCCCATTCCTCCCTAGTGCTAATACTATTAACTCATGGATTTGCATTAAGAAATGCAATAATGGATTTCGATCAATCTAAACAAAAATGGGAAAAGGAGAAGTAAGAAATTAAGCCTAAGTATAAAGTAGAACTAGAAGAAAAGGACTCAGAAGTAAATAAATTTACAGTCAATATGGAAAACATAGTTGACTCGACAAATCAACTAAAGAACTGTAGACCACCATCATGAGTATATGCCTTGTATTTATAGGAAAAAATTCTATGTTTCTAGATTAGCCAGCTAATTAGTGACCTTCCTTTTTCCATAATTGCACCATGGTCATTCCTAATCACTTATTCAAAAGCCACCCCAAAGATGAAATGGCAGATGTGTGAGTTCTACTTCCATAACCTAGTTGTTCCCTTAAATAGCACATGAAACCCCTTGATATATGTTAGAAATATTTCTAGATTAAAGCTCTTGCATCCCATATCAGGAATGAACAACAAAGGGGATAATTGTTTTAGATGTACCGAGAAAGAGAAATATTAGCTCTCCTCTCCAAATCTGAGTAAAAGCAATAGAGCTTGACAAGATTGTGGATAAATGGGTGGAACTAATTAATAAACCAAGAGTGATTGACAAAAAAAATTAATGCAGGGAAGAGGACTATAGAAGATTCAAAGCACTAGTAATAGGACCAAGGAAAAATGCATTGGGATTCTATTAAAATAGGTGAAATGAGCTCACGCTAGAACTAAAAGTAAGGAAACCCATTCAGTTTACAACTACACTGCATTAATGTCAAGGGAAAATAGGTACATTAGAGTCTTAATAGATACCAACATCACTTGGCTTTCAATTACATTTCATCCATCACTCCTCCTTTATCCAATTCCTCATTTGTTAGGAAGAAGGTTGGTGGATATGATTATATACAGAGTGAAAGGTTGACCAAGATAGTAGCTCACAAGGGATTTTATCTAAAGAAAGGTGTATGTGTCCATGAGTTAGTAGACTTTAGGTTTGTTGCATTACAGTGTAATCTTAGGACTTAGTTTGCTTGGGGACAAGAAATAGTGTAGTTGGGGAGAATGATGGGCTCTAAAATTGACACTATCTTAATTGTCTTATTCCATCTTTCACAAGACACTTTATATGCCTTTAAGACTTTATCTTGAACTCTAATAATACTTTTAAAGCCTAATAAGTGATATATGATATAATGAATGCATGTTTTTCGTGAATATGTATGGATGACATAATCTTATGATATTGTAAATGGTAATAATGTGGATGAATGCTTGTTTTTAAGATGCTAACTTGGAACAATAATTATTAATACTAACCCACAACCAAAGCAAACCCCTTGTAGAAAGGTGTGTCTCGTAGCTCCCAAGATAGCGACCGAGGAGATCCTGAATGGAACACAACTACCAAGGAAGGGAATGGTTCCAGATGTTCTTTTTGTTGATGATGTCATTTTAGAATAAATGTATTTGAAGAGCATGAAGGAACTTGTGGAATAATGAGATATGGTTAATAACGGTATTTATCTGTCTTACACATTTCCTATCTTTGTTGTTCTTTAGTTGTAATAGAAGTCTGATTAGAATTATGACTCCTATTAGTTAGATTGCCACTTTTAGTTGTACACATGAATAAATCGTCCTCATTTTCGTGGAGGCTCGACATATGTTAACAAGTAGTTTTAAGTATTAAGTAACATACTCTCGAAATTAGGTATATATTCTAGATCTTGTCAAAGTTGAGGTTACTAAGAATGTATCAGTCATATCATGGTTGCTAGATTTTGTCAGATTGCTTTATCAATCTAACGAAGATTGTTGTTATTGGTTATTTGTATATTTTTTAATATTGAATAAGAAAGGAATATTGATGTCATTTTGAGTTACATCAAGTTTATAATAAGAGGTTACAACACTCAAGCAAGGGCCACTTGACGTATTGTATTCCTCTTTATAATTTAGATTGTTAATGTTAATGTTAATGTTAGATAAATTGCTAAGTTAATTTGATAGATTAATTTCTATGTTATTCTTCTTTAATTGATTTAATTTGTTGATGGTACTAAAAACTAGGATTGTGAGTTCCAAGCTGCAACATGGTTAAGTTTTGCATTACCCATGATCGCTGATGTGTCATTAATTGGTAACCTGTAATCACTATTGTGTAGATAGGTTCACTTCCAATATCATTTAAGTTTTACTTCAATTGTTCAATTCAATTAGTTTCATAAATATAATTGATAGATAACTTAGGGAGCCCTTGGCTACACATATATCGCCAACATAATCCAAGAAGATACGTCCCTAGTCGACAATTAAATGAACCTTTATAAGCCAATAGGTTACTTAATAAGGTATCAATTTGTTAGTTGAGCTACACACATCAAGTTATCTACATCAAGTTATTGTACTTAGTATGAGTCAGCCGATAAGCATCATTGTCACCAGCATAAAAGATATTAAAATAAGAAGATTTCCTTAATTTGTTTTTTTCCTTTTTTAAAAGCCATGTGTATCTAGAATCTAGGCTTATATGACATATGAAGGGAACTTACGAGGTACTTAAAGGTACCCTTATTGACTTAGGGGTCACCTCTTTTTGTTGGAATAATGTGATATCAAATTATAACCATATTTAAAATATTTTTTCCTTATATTTGGGGGATGGATACATGAATGACCATGTGTGTGTCTAAGAGAAACTACTTAATTATTATTATTATTGTCTTAGGAATTAAAATATTATTGTAGTGGCATTAACAAGAGATGCCACTTATGAAAGCAATATTTATGAAGTGATTCAAATACATTTATGCTACTTTATTATTCTTAGGTGCTAAAATAGAGAATTGTTCATCTTCTTATTAATATAGAGCGTGTTCCTCATGAATTGTGATCTTCATCTTAGAAATGCGTTTAAGGAAGCATTTATATGATGTGCAAGAGTTAAAATATGTTATCACGATTGCTATTTTGCATATTGTATTGAATAATTCGGTCTTGGGGTGTTGGACTTTTACTAAGTATATTTTTTAGTGATTATCAATTTTGGGAAATCATTTATGCTTTTCTCTCCTTGATTCTTTATAAATTGGATGTTTTAGATAGTTGCACGTTGAGTCTTTTGTAGGTGAGTATTGTTATACTGCTAGATGAACACTCAGGAGGTTTGAATTGATGTACCACTTACATTATTTTTTATATACGCATGAGAGGTTTCTTTAGTGATGGAGTTTTTTTCAAAAGGGAATCTTTACATAAATATGGCCTCAAGTACAATTGTTGATTTTAATGTGTTGTTTTATATGCTTCTCCATATTTTATTTTAGATATATTTGTTAATCACATGTACCTTTAATCTATTCAATTGAAACAATACATTTTTTCCATATGGTGTCACTTTATATGGATCAATTTATTCACTAGAATATATATAATCTAAAATCTAATCACTCACACTCACACTCACACTCACACTCACACTCACACACACTTATACATACATGCATATATGTATGTATATATCTATCTATATACGTTTATGTATATCTTTATTTGTATATGTGCATACATACTAAAATTCATGCACTATAATTTATTTTTATTTAATTTTAAATATTATATCCAACATATGATAATACTATTATTTTTATTGTAGATTATAAACAATACCATGGAAATGGACAAACAAAAAAATTAGTAAGTAGAGAGTATTGGGCTTGGAATACATGACATTGAAGAAAATAATATGGTGATAAAATAATCAAGAATAATTACGTGAAAATAATTATTATTTTGACTTCTAGGATGTATGTTAAACTGGTTTTGTGATGTCTCTTAGTCTTTACTTAGAGGTGGTTACTCAATCCTCTACCCAATTATAGAACATGGTGCTGGTTGTAAGGAGATGGTGTTGTGCTTTGCCATCGTGGATCATAAGTTTGTCGGTACTTATTGTCTTCACCTTTCACCTTTGACCTCCTTGTTATAGTGATGCATATGTAATACAAAAATGGGGCAAATCAAAGTAAAATACCAATTTGAAGGATATGAGGGGAAATGCAGGGTGCCCCCTATAATGTGAGGATGTTCGTAGGGAACGTCCCCTATAATGTGGGGATGTCCTTGAAATGTCCCCGAATTTTTAGAAAAAAATGCGATATGGTGGGGATGTTATTTCCCTCTCCCCTACTCCTATAATATTCCAAAATAGGATTTGACATAAAACTCTTAGAGATGGATCGTTAGAGAATGTTGAATCTATGACATGAAAATAATAAATGTTACAATAGAAAATTTCAAATAAACAAAAAATGACACAATATATTTAGAGAAATATTATTACACTCTTATAACTGATTTTTTATTTTTATAATAAGAGACAATATTATTAGAAACAATAAAAGTAATGAATTTGATTATTATTTTATATTTAGGAACTAAATTTAAAGTCACAGAGTGAACCCATAAAAAATGTTTCCACTTTGTTACTACAGTTCAAAATCAACATAATTTCAATATGATATTATAGTTTAGATTATGTAGACCCCACAACATATTCAACACTAAAAAGAAGTATTGACTTCTAACCTAAAAAATAAGACTTGTTGAAATGCAATATCTTTGTTAACAGACATTAATAAAAGTTAAAATTAATCTAAATAACAGTTATGCAGATGATTACTATTCTTTTTCACCATAATTAAAATGCAACTCATGTATCACAACAAAAGATAGATAACCTTTTATAACTTCAATGGGATATTGAACTCTCTAACAAAGCTCAACACCAAACATAAAAGGACAATAAAACTATACTTTGTTTGCACAAATTGACTAAAAAACATAATTATTCATTTATGTAAATTTGTATCATTAATATTTTTTGTGATGTTCTTAATTATCTTTGAAAATGATAATCAAATAATAATAAATTAAAATACCTTCAAAATTATTTTTATGTTATAAATTATCTCAAATCCCTCGAATTATTATATGCATAAAAGTTTGGCGAAACTATTAACAACATTTAAGAATGCTATCAAATAATTGATAAATATAAATATTTATACATCTATTAAATTAGTATACCCATTTTAGAGGAATACACATAAAGTATGTTGAAAGATATCATATTTGTTCATTATTCCACTTAAAAATTTATTATATTATATTATTATATTGTAATGAATAGTAAATTATTATTGGGTGTGACCCACGTAGTGATGTGTTCAACATCTTAAAAAGTGCTCCTTACCAATAAAAATGAAAATTAAATTATTATTAAGATATGATTATATTATTATTTTTATATAACCAAATTATTATTATTATATTTTTATTTTATATTCTTTTTTATCCCCACTCTTGAGAAAAAGGTGGATTTTATGTAAGGACACTTTCAATCCCTCATAATTAAAAATTAAATAAATAAAGCTATAATTATAAAATAAATAAAATAAAATAAAAATAATAATAAAATATTTTTTTACTTTTCATACATTTAAGTGTCACAAACACGTCAGATTAAATGCTTTTGTTTTTTAGATAAATGTTTTTGCATCCATATGAATATAATATGCCTTCAATATAACAATGTATAATAACTGAAAAAAATATAACTATACATTCAAACTATCTATATCTATCAACTATTTAATAATGCCTTTAAATATCTAATAAATATAAGATTTGTGTCGATACACTTTTGGTTTGCTCTAAAATTGAAAGATTCTTAATAAATCCACGTAAGTATAAAATTGCACATCATATATATATATTTATTTTCCCCTTAAACCCAAGAATTACCTTCTAGACTCTCTCGAAGTCTCTTGACATTAGAGTGTACTCTAAATATCATCCACACAATATAACATGTGAATACTGTGCGAAGCTAAAATTGGAACATCTCTCTTGGATAAGGCAATAGGTCGTCGTTTAAATACTTGTGCCGTATGGGATTTTGGCAACGTTTAATAGGGCCTAAAACTTTTTTATTTGAAAAAAAAATATAGCAAAAAAGTTGCAATGAAGCGAATGATATAAACCCAACAAAAGATTTTGGTCTCTGGTCTTCTCAGGATATGAGTTCCACCATTTCTACTGCACAGCGCTACAATGGCCTTGCTTATCGAGGCTGCATCTTTAGCCGACCACCTGAATCCAAGAGCAGCAAATTCAAATATATTCTTCCCATACGTCCACGTTCCCACAACTTACGAGGTATTTAACTCCGTTCACTTTACACGATCAAGAATTATGCTTACCGGCTTGAATTAACAGGTTTCATGTATTTTATATTTGAGGTGGCAATAATGAATCTTAGAGAATGTAGTTCATGGTTTTTTATATTCTTCTTAAATGTTGGGTTAATTTTTTCCAGACCAATTTGGACTCCAACTTAGGATCTCCCATTTGTTGCTGGGATGATTTTTTGTTTGGAGTCCAAAGAATGGGTTATCTCCACATGAGCCACTCATTCCTTTATGGTGCCGAGTCTGGATTGTTTCTAACATGGGTGGGTGAAATTCTATCTGATTTGTATTGCAATCCAGTTTGTACAGTTGTGAATTGCATTGAATTTTATGGAATTCAAGCTGGGAAGATTATAGTTCCATTCATTTGCTGTATTACGTTATGTGAGGGCATCTTTAGAAAGACCGATGTCTATTAGCACTAGAGTGCCTGGCCTCTTTTTCACAATTAGATTTGAGGAAGCCTTGCATTGAGCTAAATATGTGAATTGTTAAAGAGTTGAAGCTTCCACAGCTCGTAAAAGGATATTTCTGAGGAGAATCTGTGTAAAAGAGAAGAGAAAAGTCATCTTGATGATGGGTTTCAAAGGAAACCCAAAGCTCGATGATATTTGTCTTCCCATTTACACAGTTTCTCTCCAAATATTTTTCCCTTCAAATGTGAATTGTTATTTTAGGCTTCAAACTTGGGACTTTAATTTGGCATGGTAGGGTGCTTTACCACTTAGGCTATCAATCCCTTTGCGGTTTGGAGTGTACCATGTTATCTTCCGACTATGTGTGAGTTAATGTTTAGGATATCACTGGATTGCTTGATTTGCCAACACTCGAAATGTGCAGTGGACAATGGCCTAGTGGTAAAGTGGACACTTACCATGAGTGTGACCTGGTTTTAAACTCTATTGGCCGTGGTTTCTTTGTAATTGGATGCAGTTTGGCAGAGCTCAAGTGTAAGTTTGGGTTGAAGGCCGTGGTGGATTTTTATATTTTATGCCACAGTGAAGAGGAAACTTGGGTTGTGGGATGGGCCTGTTGTCCCCATAAACGTATCCAGATCTCTTGGTGATTTTATTTAAATGTAGTACAACAATCTTTTTGCATACATTTTGATGCTCTATATCAAAATATCACCCCTGACAATAGTCACCAGGAAACTGGAGTCTGATGACAGGGGATACTGTTACAATACCCATATCTAGTACTAGTATCTGTATTTAAATGTAGCATAGCCATGCATTTATTTAGATATTTTCAATTTTCAAAATACAAGATATGCCTTGGGAAACCCTGATAAAGGAAAAAACTAGCCTCTAAATCACACACCCAATGAATTTAGAGGAATACCCACAACATCACCACACTGCAAAGATTGGCTATACAATCAAATGCTTCTTGCTGAGAATAACTCTAATCCATGTTCATTTAATTATAGGCACATCACTATAGGAAATCACAAAGTGGGTTTACAAAATAATGGGCCCAAATTTTTGAAAAAGGGTCCATTTTTTTTCCTTGAGGTTGCTGCTCCCAAACATTTGCGTTGGCCCCCCAACCCCTCAGCCTGGGGTGTAAAACATGCAAAATACATAACAATCTGACTTGTATACATTGCATAAGGGGGCAAAACAAACAAACTTAATTTAATAGCTAGGGGTAGAAATGTTCACAACCTATATACATCATCAAAACTTTTCCTTGCTCATGGCATTTGTCTATGCATCTATAACATTCACCAAAGTATATGAAAGGAAGCAAGTTATGTGGAAATGTTTCCAACGGGAGATAATGCAATTTTCTTACAATCTTAGAACCACTATAGAAAGAGAAATACATTCTACTAACTTGTGTGAAAGATTACCACCATATTGCATAGATATACTTGGGAAAAACCCTTTCAAGAGAAAAACCTCACACTCCAAAAGCACAACCCTTTTGTATTTCTAGTAAACAAAATAGTGTACAATACAAATGTTAGAGCCAATCTTTTTATTAAGAGTATACAGCCAATCACTTGGATTTTGGATCAATTCCAACAGCATCACAACACATGCAAAAAAAACCTTCACATACAAACTATGAACAACAACACTAATTTATGTATTTTACATTGTATAAGGAGAGAGCCCAAAATGGACACCAAGTGTAATGTCCTTAACCAAAAATTTAATATTACCCTTAGATCTGGAAAATAGAATCACAAATATTACACAAAACTTCACCGAAAACACCCAAACTAGTTAGCTACTCTTGCACAAAAAGGGCTAAGTTAAAATGGAACTTTATAGAACATTACTAAACAAGATTATTCTGATATATGCATCCTATAATCAGGTCTGAAAATGATTTATTACAGCAGCAGCATTAATATCTTCAAACTTCAATTTGTAAGCAAAACCCATAAAAACTATTACAATTGAATACCACCAATGTCACTGGAAGCACCACAAACTGATATTGCTTGATTTCCAAATTGAAAATTCATAGCATATGATATGATACAAGATTAAGAACAGCAACAAATCCCTCAAAAGATATCTAGAATCACTGCAACAACATCAATAAAGCCCTGAACACAAACAATGGAAAACTACTGAAACTGCTGAAATCTTGAAGCTCCAATGCAACCTTTGAATGAAGTTGCTCTATATGAACAATGTTGTTTCGTCCACTATCCACCTGGAACTCTTAGGTTTCCGTCCACAAGCCTCCAATCTCCAATGGGTTTCTGTCCACTGAAGAATTTTGCAGAACATGAAGTTCATACAATGAGAAATTGATTAGTAGAAATGGGGTAAAGATCCATTTTCCCAAATATGCTTTGTATTTATCTTGTCCTTGACCAATTTGGTGGGAAAATCACTAATTAGAAATATTACAAATTTCCACTGCACTCTCACTTTCCAAATTTGCACTTGGTGGGAAAATCATTATTTAGAAATATTTTAATTTCCCACTCCACTCTTGCCAAATTTCTTTTGGTGGGAAATTCATTAATTAGAAATATTTCAATTCCCACTCCATTCTTTGTGGGAAAGTCATCGATTAGAAATATTTGAAATTTCCCATTATGGCACAAAATCCAAAACCCACTAATTGTTTCCAAATATTTTAATTTAATATTTAAACGTCCTCTTGATATTGAAAATATTTGGACATTCATAAATATAAAATTATTTACTTTCCCTATTGTCCAATTAACCCATGGAAGAATAAAATGGTTTAATACTGACCAAAATCCAATTTTTAACAAAAGAGGACATGACACCAAGATCCATATGGCATGAATTTTGTTGATTTGCGGTGCTCGATTATCCACAGGCAAACCATCACTGTTGTAGACTCTTATTGTCACCCTGAGCACACTAGATATATCAATCTGCAATTGTATTCCCTTATTCTTCTCACTTATTGAATGAGATCACATATCTCATTATATATGCGAGAGGTGACTTATCACCAAGGATCACCACACTTCATATGCGATCCTATTAATTTAATAACTATATTATTACATAATAATATAGTTATATCATCTCACAATAATAATATAATTTTCTTATCTTACAATAATAATATAATAATCATATTATCAATATAATTATTATATTATCAATCACAATAATTGTATCGTCAATATAATTATTATAATATCAATAATTATATTATCACAATATTATAATAATATAATTATATTATCACACATTATAATATAATTATATTATCTCAACCTTTATGTTATCTATGTCGGCCTGAAGGAATCCGACCATAGCTACAATAACATTGACAAATTTGACAACTCTAAGAATCTTCTTGACATGCATGGTACTTGCATGCATGCAACCACCTTGCATGAATAGCACCGTCATAGGCTATAAGAGAATATGCTAATTCCAATGCTTTCCTTGCATGCAAAGATACCCTCAACATGTAGAGCATTTGCATGCATAGGTGCCAACATCTAATAATTGCTAGTTGTCATAGATTCGACCATAACTAGCCTTACAATGTCATGAGCTGTCATACGTTAGTATATCATAAGATTATATCACATGTCATAAAATCTGTCATAAGCCGACACATGGCACCAACACAACTGTATAGTGTGCTCTACCAAGTGGGATGCCTACATCCATATTTACTGCTTGCATATCACAATCATCTCCAAGTAGGATGCCACCTCACTCACTTGTAGGCCCCACTAAATGACATGACATTAGTAGAAATAAAATAAATAAATAGTTAATAAATTAAATGCCAAGACTTGCAAAGGTTGAGACACCTTAATCCCAACATCCTCCCACTTGTCAAAGACCTTGCAAGAACAAAACAACGAATCAACTGTAGGGAGCCATAAGGCCCATGGAATTGGAACACCATTTGACCTTCTTTGTGCTCACAAGTTTTGTCAATGCATTTGCAACACTCGTCAAAGCATCAACTTTCTCCAAATTTACCTTCCCACCTTCCACTTTATCATAAACAAAATGAAACTTAATATCAATGTGCTTTGTTCTAGCATGGAAACTAGGATTCTTTGCTAAGGAAATGGCATGCTGATTGTCACAACAAATAATAGTTATTCCTGCATCAAACCCAATGTTAGAACACAATTTTCTAAGCCAAATGGCTTCCTTACAAGCATGAGTAGCTGCCATATACTCTACTTTTTTCATGGACAAAGCAACTATAGATTTCTACTTACTCATCCAGTTGATTGCACCTCCAAACATCATGAATACATATCCACTAGTGGATCTTCTGCTATCAATGTCACTTGCCCAATATGAAAACACATATGTACGAATACTCCATAAGAATCTTAGAGAGTGTATGACTTGCCAGTAAAACAATGGAGACCAAACTTTTCCAGTTGGCCTACTTCAACATCTATTGATTCTTGAGCAAAAAAGGGAGAGGTTATCCATGGACATCATCACATGACTTCCCAAGGTACAAGATAACGATTGTATTTATGTTCTGGTTAATAGATTGAAAAAAATATGCACATTTCATTGCTATTGCTTCAAATTTTAAAGCACCTCAAGTAGCAAATATATTCTTCAAAGATATATTTAGATTGCATGGCTTGCCCAAGAACATTGTCAATGACAGGGATAGTAGATTTCTTAGTTCTTTTTGGCAAGAATTATTACAGTTGATAGTTACAAAACTCACACCAAGTACTAGCTACCATCCACAAACTGATGGTTAAACAAAAATAGTTAATACGTGGATTGAGGGGTCCTTGAGGAATTATTTTTCAAATCAGCAAATTGCATGGTTCAAGTGATTGCATTTGGGTGAATATTGCTACAATGCTCCACATCACATGTCCATTGGTATGTCGCCTTTTAGAGCTTTATATGGTTATGATGCACTTTCTTTTGTTGATTTGTTGCATAGTAGGTGATTTGATTACTCAAAACTAAGAAATATTGAGGGCACGAAAAGATAATTTTCAGCAAGTATAAATTTAATAGGAGACTTATGCTGTTTGGAAAATGATAGAAAGATGTTTTGAGGTAGGTGGTTTGGTTTTCTTTATATTGCATCCATATAGAAGACTTCTATTAAGAAGAGTGGAGCTAAGAAGCTTAAACCTTGATACTATGGACCCTGCAAAATTGTGAGGAGGCTAGGTGAAGTGGCCTATGGGTTGGAGCTTCCATAGGATAGCAAGATTCATATGTTTTCCATGTGTCTTGCTTAAAGAAAGTTCTTGGTCAGCATATTGTGCCTTCAAGGGATTTGCCACCCTTGGATGATGAAGGAAAGTTGATCTTGATTCCAAAAGAAGTTGTGGATACTCGAGTCAAAAATTTGAGAAATGGGAGCATTACAAAATATTTGATCAGATGGAAGAATCTACTAGTTGAGTATGCCACTTGGGAAGTGTTTTGATGTTTTCACACATCGCCCCATTGCAAATGGGGAACCTGTTGACGTATATTTTGTACACTATCAAACACAGAATAAAATACCCAAGGGTACCTTATCCTCTCTTGAATAAAGCCTCTGATTGCTGAAGATGTCGCGAAAAAGGATCAATCAGGATGACTCCAAGGTTCTTCGATGTAGGGTCTCTACGTGTGGATAAGCACTAGTGGTCGTTGTGAATGCTGTTTCATCAAGGGGTCTTACGTTTCCAAATTGTAGGAACAAAATTTCCTAAAACTAACAAGTTCTCAAAAAGATCAAAAGATAGGGTTTGCAAGAGATGAATTCTAATCTAATCCTAAGAATGACTCAATGTAGGCTAGACTTGGTAAGATTTTTCCAATTTCAGTATTGCCAAGGAATTACAACTTTACTGGAATTGATGCGATCTTCTAAGGTGATTAGTGATTTTTCGAATCATCAAGAATTATAGACACTACCATGAAGGTACATATCAATAGTTCAATAATGATCGAAGGTTCAAGCAATCTATATATCTCCAGTTGACCACACAAGGCGTCCTTACAATCAGTAAGAAGCTAGTGGTTTGGAATGTGAATCTCACCAAAGATCAAGCTCAACACTTAGTCCTTCAAACTTAAATACTACTTCGACTGAGAATGATTCAAGAAAGTAAACAACCATGAAGATAGCCACAAGAATTGCAATAAAACACCATATCTTCAATATTTTATTGATCTCAAAGCCAAAATAGACAACAATTGCTTGGAATTCCTTCTTCAATGCTCAATCTTGCTACAAAATAACTTTCTTCTCTCTAATATCTAAAATCTGATTTCTAATATCTCCTCTCTATCTAATGACAAAAATGAAAATGAGTGAGGGTATATATAGCATCCTCAATTACAATGAACGACCCAGATCAAAAGAAGATCAACGGCTGAGATTTTGACACCTAAACCCTAATTAGGGTTTGTTACAAAAAGTGCCCTTTTTAGTTGAACAATATTAAATGCATAGCCAAATATTTAATTGGCACAAAAATCTAGGAAACATAGACCAATGATAATTAAGGTGCCACATCATCTACAACAACCTTTCTTCTAGAACCTTATTCCCCTTCCAATGCTCTTTCTTAGCATATGCAATGAATCTGGACACAATTCCTTCAATTTCAGCAATAGGAATCTCGAGAAGATTCCTCATTCGTTCCTCCAAGTGGATAACCTGATCAAAGGCCTTGAGAAGAGCCGCATCCCATCCAGGTTCGAGTTCTTTGATCTTCTCAATTAGGAGCATAGTAGTGAACATTAGATCCCGTTGCTCATCTGTGATGACATTCTCATCTTTGCAAAAGATGACCTTGACCCTTTCTTCCAACTCTTGAAGGTCCACATCTGTCTCAACTTCGATCCTCCTGCCAATAATGGTACATAACACTTCAAACACCTTATCCTGAATTGGATGGATGACGCCCTCAACTTGATTGCATTTGGTGCTGATGTCCTCGAAAAGAACCTCCTTCATTTGGAGTAGGGTTGACCACTTGAGTAAATTATGAGCTCCTCCATACATTATCTTTTCTTGTGCTAGGATCTTCCTTGGCGTTTGCTTGATCACTTGCAGAACAGGAATGATAACATCTCTAGTGTGGGCGAAAGCGGCTACTGTTATCATTAGGTTGTGGACGATCTCAAGGACTTGGATAGCTCGGTGGATTGTCTGCATCATTCTTGTTGCAAATTCAACGGCTACTGTGTGGAATTTGTCAATCCAAGAGCTCATAAGCTGAACCAAGCTCTTGACTCTCTCTGCCTTGCCAACTGATTCAAGGGCAAGTGCTTGCACAGGAGACACTGCTGGATCCTGACGTCCCAAGGGCTGATTGAGATGGCTAGAGTAGCCTCTCCAAGCACCTCTCTCTCTCTCAAGCTTTCTATTCTTTTCCATTTCTTCCTTAAGCTTGTCTTTAAGTACTTCAAATGAATCGGTTGCTTCATCTAGTGCCTGCTCAGCAGTGAGTGGACCAAGCTCAAATGTTTCTACATCATACTCTTCTGCAAGGATTTCACCTTCATACTTGTCCACTGTTGGTGTAGCTATCTGCAACTTCCTGGACTCTGTCTCATCTCTGATCATCTTGGACATCTTGGTGGCCTTCTTCTTCTCTGTTACTTCCTGAGAATTTCCTACAAGGCTCTTTAAGTCAATTACATTATCTTCATCCTCGATCACAATCACCCTTGTCAGTCTCTCCTTCAACCAATCTGGAATGGCGGATCTCGTCTCTCTAACTTGTATTTCTTTAGGCAATGGTTCGTCTTCTCGAAGAGGAGATGTCACTTCATCATCATTCTTGTCTTCATGTAGCTCATTGGCTTGGGGAGATTGACTTGACGAATGCTGAGGTGCCTTCCCCTTTTCAGGTTTATCATTCTGTACTATTGACTCCATAGATTCATCCACCTTAGGCATGGCATCGTCATCTCTTGTCCTTCAACTTGACTTGTCCTTTTCTCATGTCGAGATGATGTACCTGATGAGCGATCTCGATTAGCCTCTTGCTTCTTCTTGGAGGGTTCCCTTTTCTCGGGTCTTTCTTTCCTCTTCGCGCCTCTAGGATGAGAATTGTCTTCACTTGCGCTTGCTCCTCCTCCTTCTGGTCTTTCTTCCAAAGTATAAGTCATTGGTACGTTCTGTTCTCTTAACTTTTGATGTTGTACATCCACCCATCTGCGAGTACATGACAAAACTGGAGCCATCAAAATTCTCAAGTCTGAAATCTCAGGCTCGTTCCAATCTATCTTCACTGCCTTGTCCTATCTGTCATAGGATGACTGGAGATGTCTACCATTGTCCTGAGCTTGATCAGCCACTCTGTAAACTTTGCATTTCCTGATGAAATCTAAAGGTAATTTGGAATGCATCTTTCTTTTCACTTCTAAATCACTTGAGAGATTCATCCAAAAGTCTTCTACCTGAAATTCGTGCTTGTACTTCCTACCATATGTCTCCTCTATATACCCATAAGGATCAAAATTCTCTCTCAAGGCAAAGAACGTGAATGAATATGAGGCCAACTCCCTCTCTGCATCATCCAAGGCTAGAGCATTAGGACATACCTCAACTAAATTCCCCAATATGATGGGCACGGGAACTCCATTTCTATGCCTGTGTCTGAATGCCTTCGCATAGTCTGCCAACTGCCTAGTCACCTCAAGTAGCACTATCTTGTCTGTCGGATACCTCGGCAACATGTAGGGAGGTGAAGGACACCCATGAACTCTGATATAAGTAAACTTTTGAAACTGGATGAACCAAGCACCATACCTCTTTATAAGTTCTTGTGCATCTAGAGATAGTCGATTGTGAATCCCGCCTTGCAATATCCTAGTGATGTTCATTGTGAAGGTATCATTGACTAACTTGTAGTCACTTCCTGGGGGATGATGCAAATGAACATAAGAGTCACAAACTCTCACTTCTTTGGGTCCTCTTCTGATCACTCCTTTGTGAGGTAGTCCTGCATATTCGAAACTCTTGATCAAGGCATATATGACGTATGAGCTCATGTGGAATGACTTGGTAGGCTTTAGTCTTCTTAATTGCACATCCAAGCAATGGCTAATAATTCTAGCCCAATGAATTGTTCCTTTTCCTTGAACTATCACTTGGATGAAGTAGAACATCCACTTCTCAAAATAGAAGGCTTGAGGGGCCCCTGTAACTCGATTAAGCAAAGTTATCAAATCTCTGTACTCCTCCTGGAAGTCGATTCTATGTGGTGTATTGGGAATCTTGCTCAGGCGAGGACGACTTTTGAGTAACCAATTCTTATTGATGATGCTCAAGCAAGAGTCTGGATCATCCTCATACATCGACCTGGCTCCTTCTAGGCTTTTGTAAATCATGTCTTTATGCTCTGGAAGATGGAGAGCTTCACTTATAGCCTCCTCTGAAAGGTACGCCAAAGTGTTCCCTTCCTTGGATACGATCGATCTTGACTGTGGGTCATAATGGCGAGCACACTCGATCATCAGCTCGTGGCACTGGACTGTTGGAGGGAAACTGGCCGCCTTGATGATGCCACTTTCAATTATTCTCTTTGCGACAGGTGATGGCTTGCCAATGTAAGGGACCTCTCGAAACTTCTTCACACTGAAGTTTCCCAAGTTGGTATCTCCAATGTTGCTCCACTTGGACACGATCTTGGTCTCCAATTCTTCATTCCTCTGATCTTCCTTCATGAGAGCTGGACGACTAGTGGATGCTCCTGCCTTTGGGGTCGCCATCTTGACACCTACACAACATTTCATAATGAGTAAAAATATTTAAGAGAGTAGCAATGAAGATTCAAAAGGAAGACAAAAGATATTAATTAGGAAACTTCATGATAAATCTTGAGTTATCATTTCCTAATTAACTACGCAATTTTCAAAAACTTAAAGTTCAAAATTCAAAACTTCAATAATGGGCCTAGGATGATCTCGCCATACCTCTCCTTGAGAATTAATTCTAAAAAATGATGCAAAAAAATAAGGAGAATTCGCTAGGCAAAATGTAGACCGAAGTCCTTCCTTTAGCAAAATGCGCCTCCTTTAGTCTTCACAAGCATCAACTCCACCACCTTAAGTCTTCAAAACTTGAGGTAAATTTGCTCCAACTAGACCAGATTTTGCACCTCCTTCCTTGCTCCTCAAATCGCACTTGAAGTAATGAATGAATGATTGATTAAATTGCTCAAAACACCCCTATTATATAGGGCGCTCACCATTTCATCTCCCCATAGGCCGACTTGGCAAAATAGGCCAAAAAATAAATAAAATTGCAAAAAAACAAGAGGCCAACTTGATAAAATGAATAAAAATAATACCTCAAGCGCTCCATCTTTTAATTTTAATTTCACAAAAATTAATTTTAAATGCCTTAATAATAAAAAATTCGATTTTTTAAGGCTCAAAATTAATTTATTAAATGCCATGCGCCTTTTATTAAATGCCAATTAAATTAATTTTTTCAAATATTTCGAAGTTAATGACTTTGGCATATAATGCGATTTAGAGGATGTCAACGTTGGGATATGGCAAAAAATAATGAATGCCAATGACTTCGCTCTGGTTCCTTGGAGAGGGACAGGAGCACTTTTCGCATTTTAGGCCTTGCATTCCTCATTTTTACGTTCAAAACTTCATCTAGGCATTTTAAAATGACATTTTTGATTGTAGTCTTGAGTTTAAATCACTTGATCTTTAGAAGGAACGTGACTTATGACATTTTTGCCCTGGACCCTGGGTGAGGGACAGGAGCGCTTTTCACTTTTGCTCTTATTTCTTCGTTCTTCATTTGTCGATTCTCGTTGTGGAGTGAGCAATGATCCCTTTCACTTGTTCCATGCATGCTTAACTCGTTTTAGCAAGGCAAAATAAGCTCTCCCAAGATTTTCGCCCTGGTCCTCCAGTGAAGGACAGGAGCGCTTTTTCATTTTTAGGCTAGGATTCTCAATTTTTGAAGTCAAACCTTTATTCATCATGCTTTAGAAGATCCTTCCCATCTCGCACAACCTTGCCTTAGCATAATCTCGGAGGGAAATTGTTGATTTTAAAAAAATCGCCCTGGTCCTTCAGTGAGGGACAGGAGCACTTTTGAGTTCTTGTGCAAATTCTTGATTACATTAATCTTCAAATTACCCTCCAGGCGTAGAATATCACCTTTCACTCCTTCTTGAGTCCTGGAAACAAAAATATTATTTCAAAATGTAAGGTAAATGGGCATATTTAGAAATTTCGCCTTGGTCCCTTGGAGAGGGACAGGAGCACTTTTGCCAATTGTCATCAAAATTCGCAAGTCTTGCATCTCAATTCCACCTTTAAGCATTTTAAACATCATTTCAAACTTGTGCCTTGGCCTCAATTTGTCCAAAATTGGCGAGAAAGGCTAGATAACATGTTTTTCGCCCTGTTCCCTTGGTGAGGGACGGGAGCACTTTTGCAATTTCAAGCCTATCCGTCCTTTGCTAGCTTTCCAAATTATCTTCAATGGGCTAATCATGTCTTCTTCCATTCATTTCAATCACAAACTTGCCTTGGCTTTGCAAGAAATTTGCACTTTTTAGAAAATCGCTCTGGACCCTTGGAGAGGGACAGGAGCACTTTTTGGAAAATCGCTTTGGACCCTTGGAGAGGCACAGGAGCACTTTTTACATCTTGGCATACTTCTTTGTTCTTTAAACCTCTCAATTGCATCTAAGGCATAAAACATCATTCGTCCTTCCCATCCAAGTCAAGTTTTGCCATAAAATATCAAACAAAGAGGAGAAACTTGAAAAAGCGCCATGGTCCTTCAGTGAGGGACAGGAGCACTTTTTGTCATTTGGGTTGATTTACTCCTTTGTGAACCGCTTAAATTATATTCAATGGACAAAACATGCTTCCCTTGACCTCTTTAAATCGTAAAATCACTTTAATCTTGCAAAAATAGTGCAATTTTGAAATTCAAGCTCCGGTGCTTCAGTGAGGGACAAGAGCACTTTTTGCCCTCTAAGCCAAATTGTCTCACTTTTCACCTCGAAATTCCTTTGCTAGGGAAGATTTCATCTTACTTCACGCTATGAATAAGAGTTAATGTCCAAAAAAGGTCTAAAATTGTGCATATAAAGAAAATCGCTCTGGTCCCTTAGTGAGGGACAGGAGCACTTTTGACCTTCTAGGCAAAAAATTCATCATTTCATTGTTTTTAATCAAGTCTGGATGCTTTATCATGTTCATTTCGTCCTCCACCATGCCTTTGATGTCTCAATTTGACCAAACAAGGCCAGGAATGACTCAAATAAGTCTTTTCGCCCTGGTCCCTTGGTGAGGGACAGGAGCACTTTTTCCTTTAACCTTCAAAATTCACCATTTTTGTGCCTTCAAAATCTTCAAAAGTATCAAGTCACGTTCGATCATCACTCCAGGAGACCCTGCACAAAACAAAATAGAAAAGTCAGTGACAAATATGCATTAAATAACATTTTCGCCTTGGTCCCCTGGTGAGGGACAGGAGCACTTTTGTCCTTTCTGGCTAATATATTCAAAATTCAAGTCTCCAAACACTCCACAAGGCAGAGTTAGGTCATCTTCAAGGCCAGGAATCAGTTAGCAAGCTCTCACAAAATAAGAAATTGCACTTAGAATGAAATTCGCCTTGAGCCTCTAGTGAAGGACAGGAGCACTTTCTCTGTTTCAGGCATCATCTTGCCTCCAAAATTTGATCAAAATTTACCTAGGCAAGAATATACAATTTCATCTTCAAAATGCTAACACTTAGACAAAATTTGAATTTTACCCCAAAAAACCCTGACTAGACCTAACCCGAGACCCATTTGACTTTCCTGACAAACTTACCTTATCGACTCAATCTCAATCCTCGGGAGGATGCTTAATAACTTTCAAAAATTTGACTGGACTCATCTTGAAAAACATTCGGAAGAAACCCCTAAGGTTTAGTCCTAGCCCAGATAGACAACTCACTCACTCAAAACCCTAAAAGCAGAGAGAAGAACAGGCGAAACAAAAGCGAAAAAGAGGGGGTCCCCATTTTAATGGGGCGATGTGTGAAATGGTCACAACAGAACCCCACTTTTTGCTTCACTTAGGTGTCTTAGTTGGGTTGTCTTCAAGCTTGGTGGTGGTTGTACTTGTTAACCTTTGCTTCTGAGGGGAGGTTGGTTTCGTTCAGTTGCAAAGTTGCTAGGATATCAATGTCGTCGTGTTGCAAAAGTTGTCAAGTTGGAGGGGTCTTGTTAGAGCGTTGGGGGTTGTGAGGAATGGATGATAGAACATATAGTGGTAGTTTGCTTAGGGTCGTGAGTTGCAAGATCATATTGTGTAGGACCTAGGGGGAGTGATCATGAAAATTTGTCCAAAGTAAAATTCAACCCCCCCTTGGTGCGTATAGATTTATGTAGGGTTTAGGGGGGTAAGTTGTGAATTGGTGTAAGTTGTGAGGATATCAACATCACCTTAGGGTCGTGAGTTGCAAGATCATATTGTGTAGGACCTAGGGGGAGCAATCATGAAAATTTGTCTAAAGTAAAATTCAACCCCCCCTTGGTGCGTATAGATTTATGTAGGGTTTAGGGGGGTAAGTTGTGAATTGGTGTTAGGACCTACCTCATGTTGTCATTTGAAAATTGACTAAGTGTTTGGTCAAGGTGGGTACTTTCATGTATAAATTAGTTTAGTTGAAGGCTAGATTTGTGCCCAGGATTTGATGTTTTGTCCCTGAACATGCCTCATTTGCACCCAGAATTTCATGTTTTGTCCGTGGACATGTCTAAATTGCACCTAGCAATTTGCTTCATCTAGAAATGCAATGATGTCTAGTCCCTATCATGACCTCAAATGCACCTTCATTAGTCCCTGGCACTATCTCAAATCCGCCTAGGATAGTCCTTGGACACATTGAAATTGCTTCCATCTTAAGTGTCCTTGGGCAACATGGATTTGCACCTAAGGTTTTTGTCCCTATCCACATCTAAAACCTGCCCTTCCTTGCATAGTCTTAAAGTGCACCTAAAAACGCCAATCATTTGTGCCTAGTCCTTGGACCCCCCTAATTCTCGCCTTGGATTTGGCCTTGTCTTTGAGTACCTCTCAGACTTGCCTTGCACATTTGTCCTTGTCCTTGCCACCCTTTCAAACCCACGTAGGAAGAGAATTAGGTAACATGATTGACTTAGCATAAGATGGGGACATGAGGAAATAATTCCAAGGAAATAATGACAAATCCAAGAGATTTCCATCCAAGAGTCCTTGAACAAAGCTAAATCCCGCTGAAGATTTGTCCTTGCATAAGATGAAATCCCACCTTTTGTTTTCCTTTTACAACATGGATTTGCACCTTACAAAGTCCAGTAGTATATCTCATTTGTGCTCAAGTTAGTCCCTAATAACATCTTAAATATTCTCTTCCTAGTCCTTGAACACATCTAAAATGTGCCCAACTTTGTCTTTAAGCACTATGAATTCCACGCTCTATTTGTCCTTGACTAAGGTGAAAACACACTATTACTTGTCCACGGACATATCTTAAACCTGCCTTGTTGTTCTTGACTACTATGGAAACCCGCCCAAGTCCTTGTGCAAAGGGGAGATATGCCTACTTGTGTTAGAACACGTGGAAATCACACACTACTTTGATTGTCATAGGAAATTCTTCAACATAAACTAAGTTTGCAAGATGTACAACTTTAATTGTCCTATTATCAATTCTTGCATTTTAATCCAAGGTTATTCTCTTTCTTTTTCAGGATTGATGGAATGAAGGAGGAACATTCAAGGCTTGCATTACAACATGAAGAGGAATATCTCAAGGAGTCGAGACATTATAACAAGGATCACAATGCAATGAGGGGGTTAAATATTGACAAGCAAAGGAAGGAACCAATTCAAAACAACATTGAGGCCTTTCAAGATTACATCAATACGCAAGGAGGCATCAAGGGAGAAACATCTCGATGAAGCAAATGTAAGGATCAACATAAAGAGGGATACCATTACAACTATCTTGAAATCCAAGATCCTAAGTCAAAGTTAGAGACATTCACAATGTCATCGAGATGATACTATGTCAAGGAAAATCAAGGATTATTTAGGATCAAAGTGAAGATGAGGATATCAAAGACACATTCTACGATTCAAGATCTACATCAAGGACATTCCACCTTTCAAAATGACGTGAAGATTCACATACTTAAGGCAATATGATATTCGAGAAGAGGAATTCCAAGGATGAAAAGGACATTGCAACATGAAGTCAAGAACTCCACCAAGGAATTCAAGTCCAAGACAAGGAATTGCAAGATCAAAGAGCATCAAAGAAGGGAATATTTCAAGATTCCAAGGTTGAGATTGGAAATGCATCAAAAGAAGGAAAATTCCCAAATAGGATGTGAAAGTGATGTGTTATCAAGGAATGGAGATAGTTTCAAAAGAGTTAATCAAAGTTATAAACTTGATCACTGAAGTGATGCAATTTGGGAATATGACTCATCGTCATCACATCAAGCAATTGGAAATGTTGAGCATGAAGAGATATCACTCAAGATGGAAGACTTTTTTGTGCTAATTTATAAAGGGTAAGTTGAGTTGGTGCTTAGTCATCACCAACCAATTAAATAATTCAAAGACAAGATGTCCAAGTTCAATCAACCTAACTCATCTTATGAGGTGGACAACTACACTTGTGACATGTGGCACTATATTGAATATTGTTCAATGTACCTACCCTCAATCTTCATTGGTCCACATTTAAAGGACATGTGTCCTAAGCATTGTAATTTTCTCATTGGTCGAAGGGAGTTAGTTATAAATAACCCTAATTAGGGTTTTATCATGTAATTTTGGCCATTGATCTTGAATCAATCAAAGCTCTTTAATTGCAATAGGCTGTCTATATAAGGCTCAATTCTCTCATTTGTAAGGGCTAATAGTGAATAGTTAGAGAATAGTTGTTAGATAGCAATTAGCAGTAGAGTAGGAAGAGGAAACTTGAAGTTGTTGCCAAGGCTTGTTGGAGTTAATACATGATTTTCGTTGAAGCATGGTGGATTTCTATGTGTTGTTTCTACATGTTGCATGGTTTCTTGTTACTTCTCTCAAGTTTAGATAAAGCTTCATTGATTATAATGGAGAAATGTGATGATATTTTGATGGAGTTCCAGTTCATACCATTTGAAATTTGTTGATTGAAAGTTATTGTGTATGGTTAGTCTGAACCTCATTAAGCACTAGTTTGATTGTGAATTTTACTTGAACTATGACAGTATTGGGTGTTTGAATGAATGTTCATGATATGAAAATCCTTCGTTATCTTTTGGAGATTGCATCAGTTTTGTGTAGTTGTTTTTGCATGGCGAAGCAAGGCTCGATTATGGAATCCTTCTATCAAAGCATCATCCTTTATCATCATTGTTCCTAGGATAAGATTAGATTTCTAAACCCTTTTCCCTTTTGTCTTTATTTTCCAAGTGAGTTTGGTAAGATTCTATGTTCCAGCACTATTCATGAAAACATAAGTGTCTTTGTGATTACCAGCAATATCACATCATACATGACTGCGTCTATCCACAACTTAAAGTCGATTGTTCGCATTGTAAACCTTGGAGTTCTTTCTTTTGATTATATTCTTTAGCATACGAGGTTTCTTTGTTCAAGAGAGGACATAATACTTGGTATTTTATTCTGTGTTCACGGTATCCTAAAAAACACATCAATAGGAAGGAACTAAGATACTTGAGCATCCCAATTTGCATTGCTTGAGGACAAGCAATTTTGTGAAGAGCGGACTTGTCATGTCCCATTTTTATAATAAATTAAATATCTTGGATAAATTGCTGAATTCAAATAAGATCATTTATATCTTGTAAGGCCTTCAGAGCTGACCTTGTTATGCAATGTTTAGTTTTTAAATTCTGGGCTCAAGTGCTTATTTAGGATTAGGCTGATGGTTTTGAAGAGTTGTTTTAATTTCTTTTGCCTCTAAAGCGAGGTGTGGGATTTTGGGCACCCAAGTTTGAGTTGCAACATATAAAACTTGCAATATTTCTATTTGAGTCTTGAGAAATCATCTCATCTTATGCCAATTTATCTATTAAAGCACTTTGTGTTCAAATTACTTTTGTGGACAAAAGCCATAGGAGATTGCAATTGGTGGATGAAAACCCATTGGTTATAGGTATTAGAGGACAAAACCCCTTTGGTACTTGAGGGTGATCTCATTTAGAGGTTACAACAGAGCTTCAAGGTGTAATGAAGTTCAAATAGTTTGGTTTTATGTGTGTTTGTAGGTTTAGATTTGTTGTTTGTGTTGCCAGTTTACTGTAGAGTCTGTTGTTGTTCCAAAATATTGTAGTGACTATCATAATAGTTGTTGAAACTAAGTAGCGTCGGTCAGATAAATGATTGAATGAGAGACTTCATTTATCTCTCATTCAATCATCTACCTTATCGATGTAATTACAAAACAAATGGTAGACTTTATGTTGATCAATCAGTTTGATTGAATAAACTTGTTATAATCATCTTCATATATATTTCACGATTTCAAGTATCGATTTGCATATATCGATACTTAAACAGAATATACAAACTTGCCATTAATCGTGTTATGATCATATTACTTATACCATGATCGTGTTCATATGTTTCAGATCAGATCGTATTAATATTGCATATCATAGTTATCGTGTATGATAACTATCACCGTTTTTGGTTATCGATCTGCACTTATAATAAACCGATTGTTATCGGGTTAATCAATAATCATTAGCATCTGAAATGACACCGATTGGTATTGGGTATAAACAAAGTTTGTTATTATTTGTTATGAAACCATCTACTTCATACGATCAAGACATGTCAAGAGACATGCCCGGTCAAGGCATGCCTTGATCAAAGGTTATTTACATATATATATGCCATTCGAGTGCTGTAGAAAGACATCGAAATCAATTAATGTTCTATACAGCGATCTGCAATACAAAGGAAATTAGGATCAGTAACCAGCAATAAAATATTGAATATATCTTCAAGTAAATATAGAAAGAAAGTCTTCTTAGAAAATAAAAGAGAGACAAAATGTATAATCTTTAGATTTTGAACATAAATTTGAATATCATTTACAATAGTTCTATTTGATGCAAGCACTTTAGAGTCATTTCGTGTAGTTTTAGTGTTGATTAGTTGCTAGTTTGTGTCACAATTTTGCTAAGATGTATGGAATTTCTGAAGTTTGATTGATGCAAGTTTTATGTCAAACTTGTTACCCAAACATTGGTGAAACTGATGAAACTTGTGGACATTTCAGTTAATGTTGGAAATAATTAGATGTATATCAAATGTCGTAATTTGCATAAGATCTTGCCGTGGTCTATTAATTTATTTAAATTGGTAAGATATTTCATCGGGGATATTACATATTTTCTCCAAAGATTGGAGATAAAATCAATTAAATTTAATTGCATTGTAACTAGCAATTATTTCATGAGGCCAAATATCTCAATTTGAAAGAATAATAAAGTACATTTAATTTTCTTATAACTGAAATAAAATAATGCAATAGGCCTTTTTCCACATGAGCATTACTATTCTGTAAACATGGTAAATACACTTCAAAATAAATTTAAATGCAATGCAAAAGATAAATTAAAGACATGCAAACGGCTCAACCATACTTAACAGGTTTTCATAACATATGGATTCTGAAATCGCCACCGATTCAGATCCAAGCTAACAAAAGAGTTCACAAGGGCTAAGAAGGGTGAGATGGCTAAACAAAATCCATGTCAACTTCTCCACATACCTACCATTGGTCTAAAATTCACTTTTTTTTGCACACCCAAGTCAAACATCAGACATACTTGCTCCACATAATGATAGTTGAAGAAACCTTATCTGACCAATGTGGTATAAATCATAACATGATATTTGATCATTGCATTTACTGTAAATCATCTGCACCTAGCATAATGCAGGAACAAATGCAAAATCAACAATAGCACATGTTGAAACATTGAAATGATTTAACATACACAAGCACATTTGCACCCCATAATGCATATTTAGGAAACCAATGCCAATATAAACCTCATTGGAAACACATTGATTGTCATACAAAGCATCTCCACAAGCATCCAGAATACACCATCGGAATACCTTGATTGCACACCAACATCACCAGAAAGTTCAGTGCAATGGCTCATAGCACATGGATCACATAATACACTGATAAAACACTCAATACATAATATATCATATGAATCAAAAAGCACACCAGAAAATTACAAGAGTCGGCATTACATCCGCTCCCACTATGTAAGAACCTTAAAAGGTCCTCAACTGAGACAATTGACGTTTAATTGAACCTGTTGCATTTCAAGTGTGTTCTTTGCAAATTTGTAACAACAAATATAATTTTGACAAACTTAAGCACAAAAAAGCAACTATAGGGAAACGCTAGAAATCAATTCTAATTCAGTAATAAACTGATCAAACCCTTATTGCATGTATTCAACCTTTATTTACCCTCAATACATAAACAGACAATAAAAGATAGGAACTGAAAAATACCAAGAATTTTGGAAACCCTTATTTCTTCCTTGCTGGTCATACACAGTCCATTATGACAGCATGCTATAACTCACTCCAGACTGACCCAAACAGCTTGCATGGTAGCTCAATGAATGACTCTAGGCTAGGCGCACCTTCTCCTTATTTTATTTATTTATTTGGATCCTTCCAACATGCAAATCGCAGCCCCTTAGGTGATTGGTGCTACTCCCCAGGCAGCCTTACAGCTATCAAAAATATCTTCTTTGGGTATCTTTGTTTCCTTGTTTGTTGCAGCAACAAAATACTGATAAATAACGGTACCTCTCTGACTAATAAGCACAAACTTGGTCCCTGAATGAAACCAACTGTAAGAGCAAGATCAATTGATATTTCACAGCTTCTGATGCTGTTGTACAAGAATCCCACGTTTCCCTGTACCGATACCTCTAATCACTGCAGAAGAATCTTCTGCTGAAACCCTTGGCCAAAACTCCTCTTAGAGCTCCAAACAAAAATATCAAAACTTAGCATAATGAAAAGAAGACCTAAAATCTTCTTTAATCTTCTCCATTTAGGGTTGGCGCGATTCCCAAGGAAGGTGCGATTTGGCCTTTAATGATGTTTTAACTTTTATTATTTATTTTTGACTATTGAAGTGTCAAAAATAAATCATCTTCCACTTAATATAAAAACTGGCCCCGTCTGATGAGAAATAGACCCTCACTTAAGTTATAACTTAAAGTGACTTTTAAAAAATTAAAACATTAAAGTTCGCCATTTAATATTTAATTAAAAATAATTAAATATTAATATCTCTCTAAGTATTCATCAGAAATGCCTGCCGTCTGAACTGGAGACTGCCAAACCATAATTTGTCCTTGCCCAACCTACTGGCTATAAATAGCAAGACTGCTAAAAATAGAAAGTATCTCAAACGGAGTCCTGGAGACCTCAAACGAAGACCAGACCTGGAGTGCTTTCTCTGAAGGTGGTGAATCAAACTCTGGAGGACCCTCTACCCAGCCTCATCAGCCTACGAGGGTCAGTGATAGGCTAATCTACTTAGCTGACAGATGTCAACTAGAAGGGGACATCACACACTAAGATCAAGGTTACCCTTGGAAGCCTGCAAAAACATAAGGACAAGGCACCCATGATACACAATCCTTTACAAACATAAGATATCTTAAAAGCGCAAACCTCTAGACCATCACTATGTCTAGGTCTCAAAATAGCAAAAGGGAAGGTCAAAATAGGTGTCAATGCTAATTCCTACGTGTCATTTGGTCTCACATATTGCTAGTGAAGGTGATTTGTTAGGGTTTTCCAAGCAACCCAAATTCTCATAGCAGTTTCAACCATAGTTACAAGACTCAGACTCGGCTCGGACTCGGCAAGCTGATTTTTGACTCGAACTTGGACTCGGTGCCTAGACTCGGCCAAGACTCGGCAAATTGGAAAACCCAAGAAATTCAAAGATTTTTAAGGGTTTAAAACCTGTTTCATGCATCCTTTATTAAATAAACCTTAAAGACACAATAATCTCATCAAATAGAAGCTACTTTGAACACATACACAAGTTTACATTCATCACATAAGTATAAACACAAATTTTAGCCTTGAGCTGAAGGAAATAAGCTAAACTAAAGAGCACATTAGAAATACAAAGTGTCAAATGTTTACAAAATTCATGGAATATGAAATCCATGTCACCAAATGTTCGAAACATATATCAACATAAAAGCTAGAGCCTAGAAGTCTAAGGCTCAAAGGAGCCAATATCATTGATCACTCGACCCCGCAACCGTCCTATGTGTGTGCCTAAGATAGGTCCTGGAACATTCTGCAGCCATGATCTCTGCCTGTGTCTCAGCCTTTACCTATGCTCAGCTAGCTATAGCAGTGACTAAGGATAACATATTTGCCTTGATAGTGACTAATCTAGTGGTATCTCAGTCTACAAATCTGTTTCAAGTACTTAGATGGTGCTTGTTTTCCATTTGGAGGTGCATTATAGTCCTATCGCTGCCTTAGAAGAGTTTGTTTCATGCCAAAACGGTGTTACATTGTTGTTGTTACTGACTGTCCACAAATCTGAGTTTGCATCAGGTCCGCAAATTCCAAATTAGCTACTCAATGAACATATTTTGGTGCTTTTAAAATTATTAGACAGTTGTTAAGTCATTTCATATTGTTATCTTCAAGTTTAGCACTGACAATGCTTCAAAAGTAATGTAAAAAAGCATTATGAATGAATGTGAAAACACTGTTCAAACTTATCAGAAAATAAGCTTAATCAATGTTGTCAAGAAAACTCTTTCTATTTGGCAAAATCTTTCAAAAAAAAAAATCAGGGGTTTACACTATAATATACCAAGAAAATATCAAATATTTTGTAACTATTCATTCTCTTCCAACTAATCAAAGAAAAATGACTTTTTAGGGCAAAAGAGAAAAGATATGCACCTTTTATTGCACTTAAAACTAAGACTTTTAAATTTTTTTTTTTGCTTTTTGTCATGTGCTGGCACAACAGAGTCCAGGGCTCGGTACTCGCGAGTTTGCCGAGTTTGACAGACTCGGTGAGTCTATGCAGACCCAACCAGACTCAGCTGAGTCCGAGTCTAGGGTTGCCTAGCCTCGGCAGAGGCGACCCGCCTTAGGACTCTGTGAGTCTTGCCAAGACTCGCAGAGTCTTGCAACTACTTCAACTTGAAGAATAAGTTCTTTGCTCTGCCAATTACATCACACATCTCAAATGGACCTTGACTTCCTTGAATTTGTTGGTCAACTAAGACTTAGTGCTGAAGAAAAAATTGCCATTAACCATCATTACCCACTAAATTTATGTCATGTCCCCATCTTTTTGATGCAATTCCCACATTGTATTTGTTGAATAAAGACACTTAAAAATTTCTAAGTGTCAAAAGTTAATAAGGGAAAAAGTAACTTTTTTAAAGTTACTTTATAAGCCTAAGTTTCTTTTTTTAATAAAGGCTTATGTTTTAATAAAGTGGCCCCTTTAATGTCAACACCACCCCTTTGATCAAATCACTTAAATGACATGGCATGGTGGGACTCTTGTCTTACTTTAAAAGCCTTTAAGCCTTTCAGCTATGTAGACCCGAAAGATGCCAAGGAAGATGCTTGTTTAGTTGGATATTCCATTTAGGGTTGTGCCACTCCTTGGAAAAGGTTATTAGACTTTTTGGAGGAGGGAATTGGCATTATGTTATTATTTTATTTTCTGATTTTTTCAGCTCTGCATTAGCAGCAGAAATTGCAGGTGTTTGGAGGATGTAAACCCTCAGATTTGCATTGGTAGTGGAGGTGTACCCACTAATTTGCCCACGTGGGACAAGGATGTGCCTTGTCTAGACCCAATGGGGGTCAATTTAGCAACAAAACCAGCCCAGCAATCACCATTAGGTATGAGATATCAGTTCCGAGCAGTTTTTCTTGAAATTGCAGCAAGTGTGGGTTTCATAATTGCAGCCGTACCATTCCAAGCAGTGCTGTACCATTCTAGAAGGCTGTGCATCAATTTAAAATTAAATGGAGGGTTCTAACTCCATTTCTTGTGCTTGATCTCATTGTTGGGATTAGAAAAGGTAGTGTGGAAGAAATCATAGTCAACTGACTAGATTTGTGATCAGGGTGAGCAAAACAGTGGGAAAAGAAGGTCAAAATTGTATAATTTTGCCTGGCAAAGGTTAGATTTCCAGCTGGTAATTGGGTTCTTGCCCAATTTGTTATTGGTAATTTATCTTATGGCAGAATAAGTAGATTGGATCCACTGATTTGCTCCTACACCATCCTTCTCAGCTTGTATCCATTTTCTGGATAGCAAACCAACCTCAAACCCTAGCACTGGATCCTTGGTATGTTTTTTGCTTGTACATGTGAATGTTATTTCACTTCTAGATGATTGTAATCTGCTGTCATATAAAAAATCAGAAGCTGATCTCTTGATTACATTTCTTTTTTATGTTGTTTTTTGTCATATGTTGCAAACCCCATCACCAAAAAACAACACAAAAGAAACAAACTCTTCTGCATCTTCTGTCTAGTCTCTAAGAACACCAAAAAGGCTCCAAAATATAGTTTATTAAATTAAAATTTAAACAGGGCAGCAAAAGACCTATTTAGGGATCTTTCAATTTACTATCGATTCTTGGAAAAATTCCGACTTGATTTTTATTATCTATGATTTGCAGACCTTCTTTGTTGGATGCCAGGGTGCAAAGCTCCCAAGAGCTACAAGAGGAAGCTCTCTCAAACCTTTTTGTCTGTCCCATGGAAAAATTTTGTGCAGCATCTCGTCTTTTTTGACCTGCTAGAAAGGAGAAAATAAAAGAAGAATAAAAAATATTCTCTACTGTGAGCTTTTTGTCTACCATCACAATTTCACTAACTAATAGCAGATCATAATTATTCCAAGCTTGGATATGTTTTCCAAATTTGTTCAATATCTGCTGCTATTGGCTGGCAATAAAGAGATGAACATGTGAAGGATACTTATATGCTGAACAATTTCATCTCGCCCTGAAAATTCCCACTTTTTGTTCAGCTAAAGTGGTGGCTCATCTTGGTCAATGAGGAAACACTCATTAATCTTCAATTATTACTGTTTTAGAAGCTTTAGTAAAGGTGTCCAAACATGATACACTGAACAGATTGCTGAGTTGGCTCGTGGATCATGGCTGAATGATCTGTGCAGTGCACACTAACTAATTGGCTGCCTCCTGGTAAGTAAATTCTTCTATTTTTCGTTGCTCTGTAGGACATCATGCAATTGAGAACTTCTTAGAAGCTTAAGGAAAGTTCCCCAAACAGGAAATAATAACTTGAACAGATTTTGAGTTAGTTTGTGGCTCAAGGCTGAATGGTTTGCAAAGGACATATAAACTAACTGCAGTCTCCCTGGTAAGTAGGTTCCTTTATTCTCCATTACTCTCTAGCAGGCTCATACAATTTGAAGCTCAAGGATGATATATACTTTTGTTCTCAATCTGAAAAATCAATATATTCTAAAGTTTGGAAAGGATAGATCATGAAACTGTTGTCAATGGCAAAAGGTGAACTGGGATACCTTTTTAGGTCTTTTCCTAACTGCAAGAAGTAGAGGTCCAAATAGCATATAGATGAAAAAGCCAACAAAATGTTTATAGATATTTTTTATTTAAGTCTTTATCTTATGCATGTTTCTGAATGGAAATACCATAGTTTGACAAGCATCTTCTGTAAAAATGACAGTGGTGAATGATCATGAAAGAAGTCGGGGTTCTCCTACAGCCACTACAGAAAGATCTGAGGCTGACAAACTTGTTGATAAGATGGAATTCAGTGAGCTGTGCAATGAATTTGAGTGTGTAAGTAGCCCTTCTGTAGAGGCTACAGCACGACAACTTGCTAGAGATATTCTAGAAATGCGTGAAGGTAACAGAGCATTGGGAACCTTTGCGATTTCTGTTAAATACAAGGTATTTTTTCTTTTATTATTTTTCTTGTAATGTCAAAAGACTTAGCTTTATCATACAGGCATAAGGTATTATTGAAGGAATTGGTGAGAGAAAAAAGTGAAATAAAGCATCAAAGGCCATTAAGTTCTTGCATAGGTTCTCATGCAATTAATCAAGTTTATAATGCAAACTTAGCACCTAAACTACAGCTAGTTGCAACAAAATGTATTCACTAATTAAATGAAATTAAACATGCAACCTGTATATTGATGTACTCCTATGAATGTAATGCATGAAAGTGTACAGCAATTATATTAAAACATTATTACAAATTTGCATGGCAAAAACCGTTATATGTTTGAATTATTAAAATAACCATTTTCTGGGGAAATCAACTAAATAGGTATGGTACTTGATCTATAAATTATTAAATTGATAAACAAAGCGGTTAATTTCCATTTGCTAATCTATTAATGGAATCTGCACATGAAATTTTATAGATGTAGGTAAATATAGTCTGAATGAGTGGCTTGCGTAGGTCCTTCATTATTGAATCAAGTAATCCAAGTGATAAACCAAATAAAAAATAAGAACTTGCAGTGTTGAATATATGGGACACAAGTTTAGTGCTCAAGCTAGGTGGTAAGGGGTCTTCTAGATCACACAGATTGTAAGTATAGCAATAATTAGAAAGCCTTTAATTTGTACTTATGCTTACTGCCGGGTCCTGTTCTGTATCCTCAGAGCAGACAGGACTTTTTATAGAATTCATTATATCGGTTTGTTAAATACTCTGTTAAATCAACCAAGCCTAATTCTATGTTCCTATTTTACCACATTAAATGTTACATCAAATTTTCTGGTAAACTTCTTTCCTTTTTATGCTAATTGGACACTATCTGGCTTTTGCAAGATTTTACGCAAGGTTGGGCTTAATACATAAATAGTACTTTTTATTCCTTTCACCATGCAGGTTTAGCTAGTATTGTGCAGATAAACTAGCTTGTTTACTTGTACTTCTGCCAATTCATGAGGCTTATCATTTATTTTCAACTTCAACAATGCTTGAATGTTTTTCATCTATTATTCCTCACGGCAAAAGCTTTAAATGTGTATGGTTTCTTTATGCAAGAGATGTATTTAAACCTGAGCAGGGAATCATCCTTTCAGAAAGAATGTTTTTCATATATTATTCCTCAGCTGAGCAGGGAATCATCCTTTCAGAAAGAATACCAACATATGGTGAAGGCAGGAAAAACATTATGTGTATGAATCACCAGGACCTTGTTTCCTGGGTAGAGTCCCTGTACAGCCAGAAACTTGAAATTGGCAACATCATGGATCCCAAGATCAGAAGTTGGTAAATTTGTAAAGTACTGCTCCCCAATATATTTGTATTTGGTTTGTGGCACATGATAAACTGATTGACTTCCTCTTTTAGCCTTCTTTCATTCAAGTGTAGCCAAGTATTTTTGTCAATATTGAATTCATATGGCAAACTTCTATGATCCATTAAGTCTGTCTTCTTTGCCTGTGTGTTCTCGAGGATACGAAGGAGTGTGGTATGCAGTTTGTTGGGCATAAAGATAAAATGGATCACATAAGCCTCATCAATAAAGTCCTGATTGATATTTATATCTGGATAACGTTCAAGAAAGTAGTTTCCAAGATGACATTCCACATGTTATAATGCTTCTTCTTGGTAAATGATTGAGAAAGGGTCATTGGAATCTGAACTAGAATTGGAGGTTATATCTTGAGATTGGAATTTATGCCATAACTTTGTGAATGTGAGTTTGATATTATTTAGTACAAAATTAAAGGAGATTTATATAACTGTTTAAGGTTTGATACTTGAATTCTAGAGTAATGACATGAAATTGAACCCATAGTTTGGCTTCTCAAACAAGTGCACTGGTAGTCTTTCACAACTTTAAATTCCCTTAGTAATCGTTGCAGTTACTCAAAAAACATGTGAAATCCATAATTTAAGGATACTTGTCCTTTTTGTCTTCTTGCAATGATTAGGTTGCATCTTAGAGAGATGTGAAATATTCTAATCGCTATTGAACCATGGATTTTGTTGGAAGCAAATCCCTAAAAGGTCCTAGGTGACAAATTTGTTTACTTGAGAAATCTTTCCCTGTTGTTCAAGAGAAGGACATTTCTACTGTAGTTGGAACTTGGATGGTGACATGAGATGCACAAATTGGATCTTTAACTCAATAGAGCACTCTTCTTTGCTTGAAGATGAGAATTTACCTCCAACAATCACTGGAAGTGAGCACTATCATCTTGATTCACCTATTAGATAAAAGTTGGGACAACACATTTATCTGGTAGGGGAAATAAACGTCTTTGTAGTTCAAAATCCTTAGGCATAACATCTTCTACATTCACTTTTCCTTTGGGAACAATTGTTGTTATTATCATCTCATTCTTGGAGCCTCCAATTTTAGCTGTTTTATCAGCGTAGTCTTCTTCAATTCCTTGACCGAACCTACAACTTGAGAAAGGTCAGGGACCAACATGGGATAGTGCATCCCCCTTCAAAGTGCAGCTTGAAGTCTATATCTCCTGTGATGATATATTGCACTCATGATGAATCATGGGGAATTGAAGGTTCTCATCTATCAAGATCTCTGCAATGATGCTATGGAATATTTTTATTTCACCTGGTTTCATCAATATTTCCCCTTCCCTTGTCACCCTTCTTGCTTTTCTTTGGCTTCTGTGGTGGACTAGGAATGGGGAAATCTGGTGTCACATCTGATTTTGTAGGGTTCCTCACCATTGTCACCACCATCACCATATTCTTTACCACCTGTAACAGGAAGTTTTATAAGAGATGTGGATAGGATGATTATTCTGTCCTTGTTAGTATAGGAGCTTGCATGTTCAGGGGCTTGATATCCTGAGTTTCCTTGCCTGGCTGGTAAACTAAACAATAGGTATTTGTTGGTAAAGGGAATGAGAATCAACTTAAGTAGTCTCAAGGACATAGAAATCTCTGAAGTCTTCTCCAATGGCACATGAACTAATTGGATCAAAAGCATTCCCCTGTTCTCTTTGAATCTGCTCTCACTGCTAGGGAGGTCCAGTCATTAATATGCTGCTCATTAATTGAGTTGGGCCTGATGGTGAAGGGTACTTCATTCTTTGTCTTTCATGATCTCTCCCACAGGTATCTCCCATCTCATAAATTTTCTCTCTACTCTTTATGTGTGGATACATGCCTAAAATTGTCTACCTGGATGAATAGATATTGTTTCATTTATTTTTCCTCTTGAATTATAGTTCTAATGGCCTTCTTCCATATTAAATCACAGTGTGTGGAGGTTAGTAGCAAGATCAACAAGCATCAACAAGCATCACCTTTTCTCTTGCATAATTAGTAATTGATCTGAATAGGGTACTTAATAGGAGATGGCCTTTTCCACATTTAATTGGAGACCTGCACCACGGCTATCTCACATGAAAATCCCATTATGAGGAGGAAATTAGGAACGTGCTTAGGTAATTTATAGGGCTTCCCAGAAAACCTAAAGGCGTGGATGTAAGAATAGGATTTGTGCTCGATAAACTAGCTAGCCTATGCTTGAATTGTTCTCATGCCTTCATTAGATAGGTGGAATGAAATTTCCTGCACAGGCAGATATAACTTGAAATATAAAACCATCACTGATTATTATAAAAATTCTTTTTTGCTAAAGTGAGGAATTTTAAGGGGGAAATTATAGAAACTATCTGCAAATATTTTGTCCATATTATTGAGAAATTAGAATTTAAATAAAAAATATCATGTAAGCTGCCACATAGAAATAGAAGTTCCTAAGCTGGTGGAGGAAAATCTTAGGCCCCTCTCCTAAACACCAGGTTAAGGTTTGCTTGCAGCCACATGTGCGGCACTTCTCTTTTATAGGGAAATATTCATAATTGTCTTGTAGCTGCATTTTTTTAATTCTCTGGAACTGTTTTCCAAGTAGAAATAGGAGGCCAAGCCCACTCCATGGGACCACATCCTAAATATGCTTTACTTTCACTTCCGCCTCTTTTCATGAGCATTTAGTTCAAACGAAATCCACTTTGAAAATGGAATTTTTCTTTTATTATTCAGTTCTAGATGGGGAGTGGGGATATAGACTGGCTTGAATTCTTCTCATACAAACTTTGCTTCCACTTGAAAATATTTTCAAATGTCACCTTGATTATTACAACCAAAAGTTACCACTCTAAATTGAGTACTTGAATTTATCATCATCGCACAAGATTTATGCATGCAATGAAAGCTATTTTAATAAGGAAATTTTAATTAGTAAATGAAGAATCCTTAGGGTTAGTCTAGGCTAATTCAATGAAATGTATACACAATCACAACTAACCTAGACTAAACATTAAAGATGAGCTAGAGCTAGACAAATTGCTGATACAAGTATTTACTATTTATAGTAAGGAAACAAGAAAGATGGGACCGGTTAACTCAATGACCAAAGAATGAAAGTCAAATGGACAAGACTTTGAAACTAGTGTACCTTGGGATAAAAAATGGTTGACAATTGACATAGTGATCAATATCAAAATATTCCTCGTTGCTCTTCTTTGGGTTGACTTTGCCCTACAAATATAGAATCATGATCGCAATTAGACTTTTGCCATCAGACATCAACTTTGATATGTTCTGTCTTCTATCCTTTGCACAATTTGTGATGATTGTCCAATCTCTTTGTGTGGAATTTAGAGATAGTAGTATTGATGAATACTATTGGGTTTGTTGTGCAATTGCATTAAAAGGGCACTTTGCCTTAATCAACAGTTTGGAAGAAACAAGATTGAAGATAATTTATAAGCCTTGAATTGCAAATTTATTACTTCTTTTTGAGCACAAAATTCAAATGCGTCGCCAATGATTTGCTTTTCTAGAATGAGAAGTGCATATTAATGTGAGTGATCTCCCAACAATTGTATGGTGCAAACAAATGTCAAGATCTATATTTACAAAATGCTTGCTTATTATATGATTTGATGGTGATTGGTGCCCACTGGCATCAAGAGGGGTTTTTGTCCCACCACAGTGCCATGGAGGCCAGCCCCCTCATGGACACATGGTTGTTGACCCCACCATCTAGTTTGAGTACATGCCTACCAACATGATAGAGGAATGTCCACAAAGATTTAGAAAACATATTGGGTTTTCATTCAACAAATCATCACCATGCACCACAGGGCTTGACCTTGAGACCTCGACTTTGCTACTAAGCAAGGCAACCATTATGCCAAAATCTCATATTGATGATGAATGGCACCCATCGGCATTAAGAGTGGGGTGTCTCACTAAAGTGCAAGTGTAGGCTAGCCCCCTTGTGGACACGTGGCTATTGGCCCCATGATTTGGTTCAGGTACACACCTTGTAGCATGACAAAGGAATTTTCGTTGAGATTTAGCCAACATACTTGGTTTTCATCTAGCAGGAACATTACATTGTAATGGGTTCTTCACTTTAAGGAGTGGCCAAAAATGGGTGGCTCTCTACCACAACAATGGGATTGAATGGGGGTATAGAGGGCTATTAGAATATTGTAATGTTTCTTAATGTCATCTTAGTTATCTATTTCTTAATGTCATCTTAGTTATCTATTTCTTAATGTCATCTTAGTTATCTTAGTTGTCTTTAGTTAGTTTCTATTTTCAGTTTTAGTTTACAATTGTTTCTTTTAGAAACATTGTCTCTTGTAAAATCTTTATATAGATCTCTTGCTCTATTGTTTAATAACATTGAATATTTTAACATGGTATCAGAGCAGGCCATTGGGATTTCATAAAATTTGACTAATTTTTTGAGAAAAAATCCGTAACCTCTTCTTATCTAGAATTTTTTCTAGAAATTTATTTTTTCGATTTTTTATAAATCGTTGGAGGGTTTGTTGAAATATTTGTAGAATTTCGTGGGCTCTTTTGGAGCTATAATTCAAAATTTTTGTGGGTTTGTGGACTTGTGTTTGTTGGCAATTTGGGTGTTGTGTTTGAAGATCATGGAGGTTTTCTTCTATTTTCTTGTGCCCACGGATTTCTGGCTTTTGTTCGCGACTGTGGTGTTTCAAATCTGCAAACCACATTTGTATTTTGCATCCTGCAACCTAGGGTTTCAGATCCTTTGTACTTGCAGTCCAAGGCTTCGTGGAGTCGAGCCTTGTTCGATGTCTTCATCTCCCTGCAACAATGCGACTAGGGTATGCAATCTGCCTCTTTGTTTGGTCATCTGGAGATGTTTTGATGGGTTCACAATTTTTTCCATTAAAAAATTATTGGTGGGTTTTTAATAAATTTTTTCCTTAAAAATTTATGATGGGTTTTAATAAACTTTTTCCCTTTAAAAATTTCTGATGGGTTTTAATAATTTTTTCCTTTAAAAATTCTGGGAGGGTTTTAATAATTTTTATTCTAAAATTTTTTTGTTGGGTTTTACCGTTTTTCCTCAAAACCGATGTTTTGTATTTTGATTTGTGCCTCGGATTTTTGGGTTTTTATCTGTGGGTTTTGATTGATTTTTCACCTCAAAAATTGTGCCTGGTCATCTATAATTCGCAATGTTTGTGTGGGATTTTGGGTTTTGCATGATTTTGTCCTCAAAAATCACGAGTACAGGGGTTCTTGTCTTACGGTTTTTACCATTTTTTCCAAAAAAATGATGTTTTGTAAACTTCAGTTTTTGCGTTTGGCAATTTTTTTCCTCAAAAATTGTGGCTTCTTGTAGTTTGTTTTGGGGTGTCATGCTCATCTGCAACAGTTTGTGGACGATTTGTGTTATCCAGAAGTTCTCCGGATTTTGGGAGGGTCAGTGACAGGCTCATCTCAATGACATGGTCAGTGGTAGGCTCATGTCACAGACAACCTTCTTTGTTTTTCTCTAGGTAGTTAGAAACTTAGAACGATGACCATTAAGGGAGGGTATTAGAATATTGTAATGTTTCTCTAATGGTCATCTTAGTTATCTTAGTCTTCTTTAGTTAGTTTCTATTTTCAGTTTTAGTTTACAATTGTTTCTTTTAGAAACATCGTCTCTTGTAAGATCTTTATATAGAGCTCTAGCTCTATTGTTTCATAACATTGAATATTTTAACAAGGGCTTCGTATCCTTTGATCTTATTTTTGCTAAGGGATGATTTTCTCTACAATTTGCTAGTTCATCTACTTGCTCTTGTGCCATAATATATGCTATCATTTACTCCAATGGCACTGGTACACAATGCTTTCCAAGGCAAGCTTTGATGCCTTGTCCAAGTATTCCACACAAATGGGCTTTCACCCAACTATATGAACTTGAATATTTAACATCACATTCTTGGCAAATCCAAATACACCCCCCACCACCTGGAACCAGTTGTATCATATCAACATACTTCCATAGAGGAGAAACTCAGATTTGTTTGAATTTAAGTCAGGTTGTGCAGCTAGAACTAGCTGCCATTATAATTCTTGTAGCAAGATAACTTATAAACAACACATTGAGAACAAATAAAATTTTTAAAACAAAAAATAGACATATAAAACCTAGCTCTTTTGACACATTTGTAGAAGAATAAAATAAATTTAAAAACAATTCAAAGAGTTTGTTGCATGTTTGTAAAACAAAAGAGGAGGAAATAAAATGAAATAAACTTACCTCTTTGCAAAAACATTCTTCTATGAATTTCTTGGCAGCCAATGGACATTTGTAAATACATGGGAATGACAATACAACTATTGTAGAACCTTCAAAGATCTATCTTCAACTCCCTTTGGAATGATATTTGTTTTTTGCAATAGAAATGAGCTAAAATTAACTTTTTGGGTGTTTGAAATGTTTTAGAAGAGATTTTTTGGATTTGAAATCCATTTTAGGGCGCTGTCAAAGCATGAAAAAATAAAAATAAAAACAAAAAGAAAATAAAAAAAGCCACAGGGAACTGATGGATTCACCCTAAGCTCACTTGGGTTCCCTTGGATCCTTCCTAGGTTCGTCCTAGATGAATCCAACCCCACAATCTCAAATCCTGCCCAAATCCATAGACAGATCAGATCCGATCATGGATCTGTTCCGAAACGGACGTGGATTCAATTGGTCTGTAGGTGGATCAAGTAACATTGGTGCAAACAAATGGCAAGACTTTTCTCTCAAGCCTCTTCAAAGGGGTTTTCAACTTGATACTTCACTAGGCTGCCATCACTAGTTTTCAACCTAGGGGAAACTTCTCCAAGCCATATTTTGACACTACAGACATCAATTGCTAGTTTTTAGTTTCTACTGGTGGGAAACATCTTGTAATAGTGAAAACAGATTTGATGCAGACTTGACATGACGTGATTGTGAGTTGAACAAATTAAGCTTTCAAAATATGTAGTGATTGAGGGTTAACAGGATGATAAAGTATATCAAAATTTTCTCGCTCATTTTCGAAGCTTACAAATTCAGCATCGAAGGAGAGATTACAATTGGGTAGCTGATGCTTTTAGCAATTTTAATCCGATTGATAGCATAAGCATAAAAAATGTTTGCCAATGACTCCCATAGAAAATCACTGTTTTAGATAATGCCGAGCATCACAGAGAGAGACCCTTTAATTTGATTTATAATTACTGGATTTAAATATTAGCCTTTTTAATGGATTATGGAAAAGACTGCTGTTAAACAAAGCATTTAAGGAATGTGGATGGCAGTGTGCGAGATTGATGATTTGTATATTGTCACCATCCATGCTGGTTGTCCATACAAGCAGAGGCCACCTAGAAGAGCAATAGAAACCCTGCGAATTCAGCTCTTAGGACAATTTCTCCTCAACAATATGAATTTCCAGAATCTAATGATGTAAGTTTTAGTAATTTCACATTCCATTGCTTAGGTCAGCAGCTATTGCAAATAATAATGTCAAGAGCTTATAAGATCAATTCCTTTTAACCTTCTAATTTTAGAGTATCAACACCCAAATATCAATTGAGGTGCAACAAAGAAAGAGTTTTTATATCCTTTTCAAAGCTATAAAAGGGTACTATTGTACGTGCAAGTGTTAAATATGTTGCATACAAGCCTCTGAGGACTTAACAAAGATTAAAAATAGGAAAGTTACAAAGCATGTTTTAGATGCAAAACAAAACTCAAGTGTCAATTATTGTTGAGGAGGATGAAGAAAATGCAACTCAAGTCTATAGCAATTGTGTAAAGAATGTGCATATTCCCTATTTCATGTCACCCTGCATTCATCCTTTTAACTCAAGAGATCAGGAAACTTAACCCTTCTTCTTAACTCTGCAATTCAAATATGAAATGTTTATACACAAGGAAAATAACCAAGCCTGCTGAATTGTTTTCTCATGCTTCTTTTCCGGTCACTTAGATGACCACCTCTCCACTCTGATCAAGCGTGCTATTTAAGGGATGGTTTAGAAGATGGATGAGAAGGAAGCTGATTTGGCACCTTTTCAGCAGTGGAAATCACTCCTCTTCACTCAAATCTAATGACAAAAGAAAAGCCAGGTGAATCTCTAAACTACCTCAAAACAGAACCAAAGCTTTATTGAACATCTTCTCTTGGAGAAAAGGGTCAAAATAAGTCTTGCTGATTGTAAAACAATAAAATTCTCAGTAAGGAGGCTTTAAAAGAAAACTGATCCTGAGATATCAGCTGACTCTTATGGTTTCTTATTTCAATTTCTGAGCTCTGTTTATCTGTAATTGTTTTGATCACCCTTTTGGGCTCTTATCCTACTGAAGTAATGTCTATACTTTAACAGGGGTTTTTGTAATATGTAGCTCTTTTCGGATATCATTACAAAATTTTCACTTTTATGATAAAAAAAGTATGCTATTATCTAGGGACTTAGTTGACATCAATTTCAACATAATAATCCTTTTAAATTTGTTCATTTGTTTCTAGGATCCGTTGAGATCTTTCACTGGTCGAGATAAGTACAAGAGACCGTCGTGGGCAAGAGGGGCTTTGGATCATCCTTATGTGGTATGTGGTAACATTTTTTTAATGGATGAAGCATATTTTGATGTCTTGATTTCCTTTGCAATTTGGACTTTTTATCTACATTTTTTCACTTTGACTTCTCTGCGTTTAAGCTTATTTCTTTCATGTCCTTTACTCACTAAAAATCTAATTGTTGCTAGCTTTGTTTACATAATGCTCAAATATTCAGATATTCTCCGGTTTTTAGTTACCTCTGAATATTTATGTAGCGTAGTTTATGCTTTTTCCTCAGGAAATTCTGAGGTCATTATTACATGGGGTTAATTAGCACATTATTTTCTTTTGTACTATTGTACTTATATTTTTTTGTTTTTTATGTTGTCTGTATCCTTTGTCTCAGTCAGTGCAAGAAATGACAATGCTGTCAACAAGTGTTTTGAACATCAAATGGACAATTCAGGGAAAATCTAAAATTTCAACGATATTTTCAGGAGATGTGATTCTGAGCATCAATTCATTATTCACATTGAATCAGATAAGTGGTCAAGTGATAGAACATCAAGAAGATTGGGATCTCTCTGCATCATCTGCCTCGGGACAAGCTTATTTCTGGGCATCTAGGTGGTTGTATGTCGCAGCTGAAGCTGGGAAGGATGTGCTTGAAGTGGCAAAGGATATAAAAAGTCCGTTTGATAAAGAAGAGGAAGATTCAAATATCTTTGCAGACCCATCTGGTGACCCAACAAAGGTAAAACTATTTTTTTCTATATTAATTGTATGTTTGTTTTGGATGTTTGTAACAGTTAATAATACATAAAAAAAGATAAAAATTGTTGCACTATCACACAAAATACTTTTAAACTGACACCTTTGTGTAGTTCCAACTTCTTTTCCTTTATTCTAATAATAAAATTTCATTTGGCTATGCAGTTCTTTCAAGTTGATAACAACCCACAAAGGGATGTTTACCAAGTTGGCCTCTTTTTGGCAGTTGTATACTTGGTTGTACAATTCCTAAAGTCAACTTTGTAAGAGCATGATTTTGTTCTTGCAATTCTTTGAATTGTGACGTATGCTTTGTGCTATATATTGTATATTAAGCTCTGTAAAATATAAATTAAGCATCGTTTGGTAGCACTCAGATAGGCTTCAAAGTTCATCTAAGGACATTTTAACTATAAGCTATCGTGTGATGTTTGTGATTATCTTCCTCTAACCAATAGAAATGTTGAAACTATACCATACCCTTCAAGAAAAGGGCACTATGTGCATACACTCTTGACAGTAATATTCACCCAGATATACATACTTATGTACTACAGAGGTTCTAGCCGTAATGAAAAGGCCCTGATACTAATGCATAGAGAGTTAAAACAAATGGCATTGGGGTACACTCAAAAATCAAGGATGAGACATAAAGTAATTAAAACTTATTAATCACTCCTTAAATGAAGAAATAAGTCATTCACATGACAGATGATTAACAATACAATAGATAGCATCTTGAAGGTTGTGCCGTTTTGCATGCTACATTAAGGTCTATTATTGATCCATATAAAGCATTCAAATACCTTTAATCACTAATTATATAATTAAATATGTCTTACTCCATGTTCCCATGCAGCTGCTTAAGTCATTTTTTGCGTGTTCCCAAGCAAATTTAAAATTGTGAAAAAATAATTTAGAATCTTTTGCTATTTTAGTGGAGCAGCTAAAATTTAGGAATCGGAAATAAGCAGCAATTGTACATTGCTTAATACCACATGGCTCCACAAATTTGTTTCTCTTTTTTTTAAACATTTTATTTCTATTTTTTTCTCAAAAATTTAAGTGCACAAATTATTACGAATATTATTAATGATAATTTTAAGATGTCTGCTTAAAAATAAGCAAAAGAATAAATACTCATGGGGCCACCAGCGCAACAAATATTTTCTAAAAAAGTTGAGCAGCAGCTACTAGCCAAAAAAAGTTGAGCAGCCATATGGGAACATGCTCTTAGATTGTAATAAAATAGTAAAGAGAGAGAAACATGGGAAGAGGGGGTTGATAGTTATTATGAAAGGATACCATGAAGAGGCATAAAGAGGTTATATAAGAAGTAGAATGTAGAATGTGATATAAGATGAAGAGCTAAAAGAGTAACATCTAATGAGGTGTATGGATTAAAAAGAGTAATATATAAGTTGTTTATATGCATTATGAGAGCAATGTAACTAGTGGAAACATTTTTAGAAAGCCCTTCTAAAGCAATCTTGTTTACATGATAAAAATTGATATCTAAGTTGCTTGTCATATATTAGCAACCTAATTACTCTAATTGTAAAATATAATGCAGTTATAGTTTGACTTTATGTTGGAAAAACTAATTCATGGTTAGATGAATAATTTTTAATGGAAATTTACTAGAAATATTTTTTCTCACTTGTCGAAATTACATGGGTACTAAGAATACTAAGAATATAGAGGGCTAGTTCCATTGATTGATGGTTTTGTTTTAGCTTGGAATGGTTTCCTTGCAAATTATCATAATCAATTTTCAATTGATTAATTTAGAACTCTATACAATTGAGACTAGGCACAAGTCCTAACAACATCAATGCGTGTTTTCTTAATGGACAAGTCTATATGCAAGTCCTTGGTCATGTTTTTTAAGCTAAATTGTATTGTTTGCTTTCTATAAAAGGTTCGAAGTAATTGCAAAAAATGCCAATTTAAATTGAAATACCTTTAAACTTATAATTTTTTAAAAAATGTGAAGATGCTTTGTGGTAGTACAAAGGAAGATTTAATGAAATAATAATTTCATGACAACCATTTCAAATCCTTTCTTAAGCATGCGCTATATTTAACATTTGCTTTCATGTGTAGGTCATGCAAAACCTTACCACTTTGCATTATATTATGTTGGTCAGTTGGTGTAAATCCACTATACACAATTAATCACTAATTGACACCTAATAGTAACATGAAAACTAGAGAATATCCAACAATAACATTTTCTAGATTTTGTCATTGTTTCTTAACACAAGGATTGCATTGCATTAGTGTATCTTGTCATACTATTAATATCATTACAGAAAAATTGAACCCATTTTGACTTCTTCTAGCTTGAATAATAATCTTTTGAAAAATGATTGTTCTTCTTGGAATATTTGCATGGATCTCTATCACAATGTTTGTTTTGAGTCTTTTCTCGTTTTAGTTGATATTGAGGTCCTCGTGTCTTAAATTTTGTTGATGTTTGCTTTGTTAAAGATTTTACAAACTTGGCTTTAAAAACATTCTTATTTCTCACAAAAAGATAGGATTACAAAAGATGGCCAAGGAAAACTTAAACAATTTAGAATGAAACTGGTCTTTTGCTAAACCCCTTTGCAAGTCTCAACAAAAAACCAACCACTCAAACAATGGTTGTTGTTCTCGATGTCAACTATTAAAGATATTTTTGAACAATTTGTGGTATTTTGGTATGCATTCATATTTTAGATGCATGATAATTAAGGTAGTCTAAGTTTTCATATAGGCTAGAAACCTATTTTGAGTTAATGTGGAAGACCTTTATTCCTTAATCCAAAGCTATATAAAATACGTTATATCAAATTGGTGTCTAATTTAAATATAATTAAAAAAATAAAATTTAAATAATATAGTTATCACATTTAAAAAATATAACATATATGTATACATATGTATAAATATATGTGATATATTTGTAAGGTTCTTACTGAATAGAGTGATTTTTAGGTAAAATTTAATGTTAGTCATAGCTAGTCATAATAAACTCAATTTAAGAGAGACTTTTCTACCAATTTCACAAATCAAATATCAAAGTGCACAATATTTTGGCTTACCCCAGTATTGCTCCCTAACCTTTTTCTCTTTTAAGGGCCATAAAATAGTAACCCCCACCTTTAAATAAGAGCATAAGTGTAGTAGGTTGCCCTACCACATATGACAAATGTGTTGTATGTGTAAACATATATAAATACACACATACAATAATATGCATATATATGTGTACACATTCTCAATATTAAGAGTCGACACATTGTGGTTAACATGTTCATCTTTTTGGTGCAAGACATCTCAAACATAAAAACCAACACATTGATGTGTGTATGCACACATATCTGTAGTATCTGTCTATATGCATACATGTTTTGTAACATATGCACACACACATGAACTTAAAACATGTATACATATACACACAACATATACGCACACATGCATGAAAAAACTTAAAAAATTGATGCATTATAATTAACATGCTAATTTTTTTGTTAAGAATAACTCTCACACACATCAAACATGTTAATTTCATAATATCAAGTAACATATACACACAAAACATATATAGAAATATACATACAACACATACATATCATTTATATATATATGTCTCACACACACATATATATATATATATATATATATACAACAATTTTGACAACAATTTTGTTTTCCACCGATTGCTTGCTTGTAGGTAGACAAACATGCTTTGCAATCAATTTGTCTAACTTCTCTTGTGAAGCTTTCTTTGCATGGGCCATGGTTGTTTGGTTCTTTCGGTTCTATGAAATTATAAAAGTGCCTTTATGTTTCTACAAACATCTTTTCCATAAAGTGGGTGGGTCAAATAGAGAAAGAAAATTTGTCATCTAACGGTTGGAAGGTTGGATTCTATAGAATAATAATGATTCATCCATTAACATTGAGCCCACATTAACAACAAGGCATGAAGATATTTTTTAATTTCAACTTTGTACCTTGTCCACCCAAATATAAAATCTTCATCATCAAGACCTTTACAAGAGAAAAAAATGTCATCAGGGAGTTACAATGTGTAAATATTCAATTATATAATTTTAAATTTTAAATTATATATTCATATAAGTGGGAATTTGAACTTGTCATTTATTTGATGTTTACACCAATAATTTATGGTTAATGAGTATTATATTAAGTGTTTTTAAGTATATTAAAATTGTTATTTATTATGATTATAGATAAATAATAATCTAAATTAGGGGAGATTATATTAGATATATAATATTGTGAATCTTAAATGTTATTCTTAATCAATTTTTTTTATTTTTTATTTTTATAAATATAAAATGGTTGGGTTGTTTTATTGTAAGAATGGATCTTTTGAGATGTCATGTTTGAAGAAATGAAATTGGAGATGGACACATCCTTCTAGTAGAAATATAAGCATTTCTTATTAAAGAATTGTTAACCATCAATTTTGCATGTCACCTTTTCAATTGCTATATTTTAAACTTGTAATTTTGTGATTTTAATTCAATTTCATTAACATTCTTTGTTATGTGTATATTTGATCTTATCAAATCTACTATGGGACTTGAGTATTATCTAGGAAATCGATAATTTCTTTGTTGAAACTTCTAAAGATGCTTTTTAACACCACCAATTTCTAAAATTTGTGGAGGTGAATAAGTATTACAATCAAATGGTAAAATTCAAAAGTGAAGAAAATCACACAAAATAAAAACATCTCGAAACTTAAACATATGTACAATTTAATCTCAAGAATCAAAACTTTCAAATCATCTCTTTCATTAATCCTTAATCATTAATCAATATCGATTTTCAATTTATACATTATGATATAATATCTTAACAAATTAAAACGCTCAAATAACATACTAAAAACTAGATAAACTCTTTAATCCTTTTCAACACTTCATTTATCTTTGTTTTGAGTGCTAACTCTTTATTCACATCAATCAATCACAAAACTTTTTTTTTTTTTTGATCGATAACCAGGATAATATATTGCTTAAAAAGGAAAATTACATCCAAAAAGTTGTTAAACAGCTTGCCACTACATGGGGTCTCGCCCCTACAAAACCATCTGAACTCGAAATAGACACCAGACCTACAGGACCAACCACTACAAAAAACCAACCATACAACCACATAACCCCCTCAAAACCCGATAGGCCCAAAGGACCTGTCTAACGAACAATCACAAAACTTTTTAGTGTCTTAGCTTTAATCTAATTAAAATTATATTTCTAAATTTTGTAAAAGATTAAGAAAAGATTATTTAAAAGTATATTTCACATCACTCAATCACAAAACTTTTTAATGTCTAGCTTTAATCTAATTAGAATTATATTCCTAAATTTTGTAAAAGAGTAAGAAAAGATTATTTAAAAGTATATATGTAATAATTTGCATTATACATGAAATTCGTGGTTAGGTCACGATCTTTGGAAAATAATTATTTAAAAAAAAATTCAAATGTAATGATTGATAAATTCCCTTCATATTAGGATTCTTTGATATTTCTTATGGGAAGCCCATAATTGGTGAGGCATTAATGCATAATTCACGTCAAAAGGGACCCCTCCACTTTCTAGTAGAAAAAAGAAGCCTTCCTTTTAACATAATAGGTGGTATGGAATCTAAGAAAAATGCCATTTTATTTTTATTAATTTTACTAAAATTTCATTTTGCCATTGTTGTCAGTTGTTTCTATTTATAGAGTTAATTTTCATGACATTAATCTTTAATTAATTGTTAAAAGTATGTAGTGTAATGATATAAAAAAGTTGTGAGTTTTGTAAGTATAAACAAATGTGTTGAATTAGAATTCCACTCTCTTAAATGAAAAACGATTAAATATATAATCCTTGTGACCCAATCTAGTGACCCAACAACCCTTGTCTTAGTCTCACCTTTTTCACAAAGTTTTGAGCTATTGAAGAGGCGAGTTGAGGTGAGACTAGTCCCCTCGAGGTGGTGAGGCCAACTCAAAATAGCAACCATTAGGTTAAACCAATCAATGTGAGTCATACCTTGGACCTACATAAGAAGAACACAAAGCCTTAGTACAACCATGTCAATCGTTTGAGCTACAGGGTTGCCTCCAAGCGCATTACAAATTTTACCAATATGTATAAAGAATTAAATCGCTCGTATCATCATGAAAATCTTATTTGTTAAATAATATTAAGAATGCTCAAGTGACACTCAAATCATCTCATTTATCATCTATTAGATCATTATGCATCATACATTTTATAGTGCATTGTGGAGATAAGTTTCTTGATTATTATAATCATACCTCACCTCATGTACAAAGACATCATTGTATGACTTATATTCAATACATTGAGGAATATATAACAATATAAATTTGAAGTTGTGAACTTAAAAGACTTCAATCACACACACACACACACACACACACACACACACACACACACACACACACACACACACACACACACACACACACACACACACACACACACACACACACACACATATGAACTAATCATTAAATTTAATTACATTTGTACATGTAATATTTTCACATTTGCCTTAAATAATTCACCAAGAATCATGAGATCCAATATATATTAGAATCATAAGAATCATCAAATATATTATGTATAAACTAAAAAATCTCACTTTATGTGTGTTTGTCCTATAATATCATATTCAATTAATTTTAAAAGCATAAGGTTATTATTATTTCATGTTAACACTTATAATGATGAACTTTACAATTTTTGGTCCATTAAAATAGTAAAATTTAACCTATAAATAAATACATTTACCTTCTTCTTATTATATCTTTAATGGTGGTTCAAAGATTATATATGCTTACCATAGGAAACACAACATTCTCATTCATTTCAAATGATGTCAAAAAATTGTAAGATCCACATTCAATTGTTCTTATAAAACAATTTAACATTACTTGAAAAAAGCATGTAATCGATCTTCACTAATTAAGATGTATTACATTTGCTAAATTGTTTCTCTATTTTTTTCAAGATGATCAAAAAATAATTTTAATTTCTTTCCTACAAATATCTCTCTCTATCTTTTCATTTTCACACTTAATAGTTACAAAATACATATCTGGAAGAGATTGAAATTTCGTCCAAGCCAAAGTTAGCACATCTTTTTAAAAGGGTTTATTTTGAATTATTCTAGAAGAAGAATTTCAATGTCTAATTAGTATTTTCAATTATTACTTTAATAAGGTTTTAACTAAGATAATAGTCCTTAGTCTCATTTACAAATTTCCCTATGTCATGTGAATATCATCTAAATAAAAAATTGCTACATGATAAACCGTTAGCTCCATGTGAGCTATAGTTCGATAAAAACTTATACTGAAATCACTTCTCAAATCTCAATCAATAAAATATGAATTTCATATCATATCAATTGAATTAACCGTTGAAACATAAAATTGACATAATAAACACACGATTTTGCATTTTTCCAAAAAAAAAATTGACATCCTAATTTTACAAACTAAAAAACCCTCTTATTTTCTAACCCTTAATTTTAAAAGCTACATCAATTTATCAAACACAATACAATGTTACAAATAATTTATAATTTATAATTTCCTCAAGATATTTATTGCCCCTGACCATATGAGAAACATGGAGGCATGGGACCCAATCATGCCTTTACATGGACTTAGAGTTACAAATCTTATAAAGACCCAAACTTAAATGGTAGATTTTTTTTTGACTAAGATGGTCTTTAAGAGAGAAAAGATTTGCAAGCAAATATGTTTTCTATAGAATTCTATATCTAGTAAGCTCAAAATCTTAAACATTGTGGAGTTCCATGCAAGTTTGGACAAAAGTAGAAGCCATACATTGTGGGACAATTTGTCTAGTTTTCTCAAAGTCATGCTTTGAATATAATCTAATTAGTACAAAATTCCATTTCCAATGTGATATTGATGTTTGTGTTTTCCTTTCGATGTGAAATACATTATTAGTGATGTGTAGATAACCTCAATAAATGTTGTGTTCAATAATATATTAGTTTTAAAAAAAAAAAAATGATGTGCAAAGCTCCATATTTTCTATTGTGGTCTTTTACACACTTCTAGGCATTGGTATTGGCAATTTTATCATGCTATGACATATTTTCTTGTAAATATAATATAATAATATGATATATGAAATTATATAAAAATTTACATATTCTTGGTAAATTCTATAAATATAATTTTAAGAAAAAGTATTGTATAGTAATTAGTTTTTTTTTAATTAAACATAAAAATATAAAATATAATTCAAAATGAAAACAATTATCATCAAATTTTAGGTAGCAATTGATGAATATTGTAGTTTATAGTTAATAGTAGTTCTTGTTATTATAATATAGTTAAAAATTTGTTTGTTTGATTATGTTATGTATTAGTAGTTTGGTTAAATTAAATGTATTGAATGACAAAATAGTATATTTTTTTTTATATTAAATATAGTGTTATCAACAGAATTACAGCACGAGGAGGTTCCAAAATTAAGTCAGCTCCAGAGGCATGCCTCACACGGAGAGTAAGTCACAAGAGCAGCCAAAAATGTAAATTACATAGTGAAGCAGCTATACAACAGCATAAAAGGTATTAATGCAGCAGGTCTTCAAACTGATCAACCCAAGCTGTCCATCCGAGAGGTCCTTCCATCCAAGCGATGCTTTTATTAGCTTGGATTTGAGCAATCATTTTTATCTGATCATCAGTCGCATTCTTGTTTTTGGTAATTTCCTTGTGCAGCTTTTTCACCGTTTTATTGAAAAAAACCATATTGTTCATGTGGTTACGATAGTCGTAACCGTCTTTCATTTCAAACACGAACATAGTAGAGTGCCCCATCTTGAAGAATCTGATCAGTTTCTCCCTCTCGATCATCATCGTAATACAAACCTGCGAAGAGATTTTAATAAGGGTGAGTTTAAGGTATAACTCAGTAAGAGATCTATGTGCACCTTGAAACCTTTCCTCATTTCTGCATTTCCATAGCTGCCATAAAATGTTAGCTGAAATAATGAACCATAGAATATTAGAATCATTTTTAAGTCCATGAATGTAACCTGTAATAATTTCAAAGATATCAATGTATTTGGGGTACGTAATTCCACATAATTCCCATACTTTCTTTGCAAAATTACATTCAAAGAATATATGTCTACAAGTTTCAGGTTTATTGCAGAAGGTACAACTATCATAATTCATCTGGTAATTGTTAATAGGTATTCTATTAATTAACAATAACCATCTAAAACATCTGATCTTGGGGTCAATGGAGGATTTCTAGATTCTTTTAAAAATTTTATTCCAGTCCTTCATCTCCAGGTCAGTATACCACACATTATTAACATGCTTAATAATACTAAGATTATTATTCAGGGAGTTGTAAACATTTTTGGCTTTAAGTTTAGTCAGAAGAGAACCATCAGTCCATTTGCTGTTAGTGAATCTATGAGAGTCAACGAGGCAGTTTGAAGGGATGTTCGAGCAGGCTCTAGTAAGCATGGAGTATGTTTTTTTATGAGCGGCAGGAAGATTATATTTATATCTTAACTCATCCCAATTAATCAAGCAATCATTTTCAAAAAGGTCCATGAATGTGGAGATTCCCAAGTTATTCCAAACTTTGGCCGAACAACCTTGAGTCAAGGCAAGCGGCTTCCCTTGGAGATACAGATTCCACCAAATAGACCTCTCACCATGTAGAGAGTCGTCCGAATGGAATGCATTATCAGAAATGCAGTGTCTAGACAACTCCCAAGCTCTCCATAATGTTTTGAATACTGCAGAGCCATGCACAGCAGTAGGAAATTTACCAAAGATGATATCAGCAAATGGGAGATTTTTCCAAGTTTTAGCTTTTTTTGGGTAACCTCTCAAGATATTGTTCCTAACAAGTACTTTCCATGGCTCTTCTCCATCTACACAGTGAGAGATCCACTTGGTGGCAAGTGCAATACCTTGGAGTCTAAGGTCTTTTAGCCCAAGCCCTCCATATTTTTTATCAGTGCAGCACCAGTCCCATTTAACCATGTGGCACTTTTTATTTCCTTTACCGTCCGACCAAAGGAAGTTCCTTATAGCCTTCTGGATTTCTAAAATTTGATAGTTGTTGAACATCCAAGCAGAAGCGTAGTATATGTTGTATGAAGATAAAATCTTTTGATAGACTTGAAGTCTGCCAGCAAGTGACAGGAATCTGTTGAACCAGCTATTAAGCTTTTTGGTGATTTTGGTCTTAACCCATAACCACATATCCTTAATAGAGGGATCTACAGCAAAAGGGATGCCCAGGTATTTGGTTATGGTGGTTGGGCCACCCCACTGGAAGCCAAATTTCAACAACCACCCCGGAGGATGTTCATCCCAGCCAAGACAAATACATTTGGCCTGAGATAGTTTAGCACCCGAGATCGAGCAGAAGAGATCAAGTTTCTTAGTAAGACAATTAAAGTTATCATCTTCCATCTTAATGAATAAGCTAGTATCATCAGCGAATTGGCAGATAGACAGATCCTCATTGTTGGGAAGAGTGATACCTTTGACAGCCGGGGATAAAGTGTCGTCAGTAAGGATGTAGGTAAGAGCTTCAGAAGCAATTACAAATAGAGCAGGGGCAAGTGGACATCCCTGTCTAATAGATCGAGTTAGAGGAAAGGGCTCCGAAAGAGATCCATTAATATCAACTTGGGCCATAGCATCTTTAAGCAAAAGTTTGATATACTTACAGAATAGGTTAGGGAATCCGAAGGCCTTGAGCATAGTATCAATAAAGCTCCATTCTATTCTATCATAGGCTTTCTCAAAATCCAAGAGAAGGATAGCAACATTTTGGTTGGAGGTCTTAGCCCAGTTCATTGCTTCCCAACTGGTTATAAGATTTTCCAGTATGTATCTACCTTTAATAAAACCAGTCTGGGTAGGGCTCACAAACTTAGGCAGGATACCTTCTAATCTACGAGCAAGAATTTTGGCCAAAATTTTATATGATACATTCAGAAGCGTAATTGGTCTCCAGTTTTTGATATTAGTTTTGTCTCCCTCTTTAGGGATTAATTTGATAATACCCATGTTTATCATGTTGCCGAGAGAGCCTTTATCAAAAGCTTCATTATACAGGTCAAGGAGATCGGAGCTTATCCAATCAATGTTAGCTTGATAAAACTCAGCTGGGATTCCATCAGGCCCAGGAGATTTTTCCTTTTTAAGAGTATTGATAGCATTAACAATCTCTTGTTTAGTTATGCTTTGTCCCAAAGAATCGGAATCGGACTGGGTTATCTTATTAGGTATAATGGTTCTAATTTGTTTTCTGAGCTCAGCGGATTCCATAGTGTCCTCAGAAGTAAACAGATTACAGTAGTATTTGGAGAAGGCAGCCTTTATCTCCTCAGGGTCCACTAGCTCAATATTCTCCACAGAGATGCTTGAGATAGTTTCGTTCGTATGTTTTTGCTTAAGATAGTTAAAAAAGAATTTTGTACCTTTATCACCGAATTGAAGCCAGTGAGCCCTGCATCTGATCTTGACACCATTAACAAGTTTTTGCTGATGTAATCTAAGGTTGTCCCTAGCTCTAGATACCATAGGTAATAGATTTTGATTAGTCGAGTTGCTCTGCATACTAGCTTCAGCAGAGCAAAGCTTATCCGAGAGGGATTTCTCAATATATCTATAATCCTTGGCCTTCTTTTGGCCAATCGTTTGAAGTAAGGCTTTCCAAGCAAGAAGATTCTTTTGCCATCTATCACAGTAGGAAAGGGAAGGATAACTATTCTTATTAAAGGAGCTTATAAGTTGAATGGCTATCAATATGTCTTCATCTTTTAGCAAAGAGGTATTAAGAATATATCTAGATTTGCCAACCAGAGGTGCTTGTGGAACACAAGATAGTTTGATACAAGCAGAAATAGGATGGTGGTCTGATAGGGCCGTAGGGTGAACAGATACAGCATTGCCATTTTTGTCAGGTATGAAGGAGAAACTGTTCGAGTGAGCATAGAATCTGTCAAGTCTGGCATAGATACGGGAGGAGGCATGTTGAAAGTTACACCAGGTATACTTCAGATTAGTATTGGTATTGTCAATGTTTTTCAGAGGGTCAAACAGTTTTTTTCCTTGGATCATATTATTCCAAGGCATAACTTCAGCAGGTTTCCAGTTAAATGGTCTGCCTCCAGATTTGTCTTTTTGAGACTCAACCATGTTAAAGTCTCCTCCCAATATCCATGGGATGTCTGGAAGGGATGATATCCATAACCAAAGTTCAGCTCTCTCCTGAGGTTCATTGGGAGCGTAAATGGAGCAAACTCCAAATGTAACATTATTGATACAGATAGATGCCCATACAGCACTATTGCATGGGGATCTACCTTTATCAACAATGTGTTTGGACCATTTAGGATTAATAAGTAGCGCAGTGCCTCCCTTTCCTTTGGAGTGTGCAGAACATAATTTAATTGAATCTTTCCAGATGAATTCAAGATTAAGATCTAAAATAAAATCAACAGCTTTAATTTCTTGCAACATAATAAAGTCTTTGTTGCTAATAGTGTCCAGAAAATGCTTAGCAATGTATTTCCTGTCCGGGGACTCAAGGCCCCTTACATTCCATGAGATAAAATGCATTCTAATCTGTTGTCAGTAGGGACGCAAGTAAGGTCCATAGATCCACCTGTATTGGTGGTATTGTATTGTGCAGATCCTTCTTCACTCATGGGCCCAACAGGGCTTTTGTTTTTGGACCCAGGAGGTCTACCCCGACGCTTAGACTTGGGGAAATCTTTTTGCCAATCTAAATCTTCAGCTTCCACATCAGGAATTTTAGATTGGTCATTTCCTCTGCCAGGTCCAACCATAGGAGTAGAGTAAAATTGATCATTTGTGTGCTTGGGAGGGATAGATATCAAGTTACCATTATTTGCTGGTACAATTTCCAAATAGTACCCTTCCTCAATTTCTTTGAAAGTCTTAATTTTGGCCGCAATGGGGGAGGTATCTATTGAGGTAAGAGGAGCAGTAGGTGTAGAGGTCACCGGTGGAGTATTGGATTTATTAATTTTATCACTAAGGGCATCAGAGATGTCAGTTTTCCTTCTTCTTTTTTTATCCGATTTCCTTTTAACAACTTGAAAACCATCTGTCATGTTAACATCTAGTTGGGGTTCGGTCGCAATGGTATTGTCGTGATTTTTATTGTTAGTTGCAGGTTGGGCAGACAACACTGTAGAGATTTCTTTGTTTTTATTAGTAGGAACAGAGTTGTTCAATGTACCAGTATCAACAGATTTAGGGTTTGAGTTAGTCTCATTTTTCCTTTTGATGATGGGGCAGTCGCGACGAAGGTGTCCCTCCTTCTTACAAAGAAAACAAGCATTTAGTCCCCCTAAAATCTCCAGAGGACAAGAGATTACATCCCCTGAAATGTTTATTTCAAGAGCTGGAGGGATTTCAATGCCCGGCTTAATCGACACTAGCACTCTAGCGTCCATGTGTGGAACCAATCGAGAGGAATCATCAAACCTAATGACCTTGTCGAGTGGCTCCAACAGCTGTATAATGAATCGCCAAAGATATGGGGGCAGATTTTTAACAATGATCCACCTTGGTGCAGACAAGGCCAACACCTCTTCATGTATAGCCTCTGGAGACCAAGCTAAGGCTCGAAAGGATGTATTACCTACATTCCAATACTGCCTTTTGAGGACAGCCTCCTGGGCTTCTGCAGATTTAAAAAAGATGACAAATAGACCCTTCTGCAATTGACGACAGAAAGAGATGCTATACCCTAATTTCAAATTCCAATAGTTATAAAACCAATCATCCAAAAATTTTCTTGCAGGGCTTCGTTCAACATCAACAACAGCGAAAAAAATTGCAAAGTTCTTTAACCTACCCTTTTCTTTCTCTATTTCATCTAACATTTCAGGGTTAGGGGAGATGGAAAAAGGCCTCAAACCACCCATAGATCTCTTACCTGGTTCGGTCTCTTCATGTTGAGGAGAAGCACTAAACCTAGCGGCAGCAGCGATAGAGGAATTCGCCACCGCCTCGGAGAAGGTTTTCGTGACTGACTGAGCATTGTTTTTTTTGGTTTCGGTAGTGTTAGGTTTAAACGCAGAGGTAGTGTTAGATGCATTAATGGGTTTCACTGAGGGCGGCACGGCTTCTGCCGGAGGTAATAATGGTGGAGCGGACATTATGAGTTAACTATAAATGCAGTAAGGAACGCACACACCTGGAACATTGGGAGGAGTGACTGTCGAGCGAGGGTCGCCACATCGGATGCCAGATCTCTACCAAACGCAGAGTCGAAAATAGTATATTTTACATAAAAATTATGTATAATATACTTAATATTGAAATAGTTGCTTACGTAGAGAATAGAATGAATAAATGAATGATTTTTTTAAAAAAAGGATCCTTACATATTCTAAAATACACAATTTTTAGATGTATCTAATTTGAAAGGCATTTTTAAGAGCTTGTAGAAATGAGGTTATGTTTTAAATTAGACAAGGGAGAAGCTATTTTATTAGACACAATTTCAAAGCATCAATGCATACTCCATTCATCGCTTGAACATTTGGTCTACACACTTCAATAAATTTAAGAGACATGTTACATGTCATTTCTCCTTTAGTATAATTTAGCATATAATATTTGTTATTTTTTGTGTCTTGTCAAGTTTATTTTATAAATGTCAATATCATGCTAAAAAAAAAACACTTCTTACTTTTTGACTAATAGAGTCTTTAATCAAGACGTATTTTTTTTTTAATCTATAAATTACTTTCAAAGAGAAATAAGTGTTTGTGGGCTAATCATTGCATTTAAAATAAATAGATAAAGCAAGTCCAAAATGAAGGGAAAAAGTGTTTTTCATTTTATATTAATATTTATGTAATACATATATTAATATATAATAAAATAATATAATCATATGGCATATTGTAATATTATAATATACTAATGTTTGTTATAATGAGGTAAAATAAAGAATTATATGAAAATCATATTTATTATTTATTTCTGTTAGAGTTAATTGTCGAGCCCCATAGCTCCTAGAAATCACCTACAACCAAAACAATAGAGAGAACAAGCAATAGATTTTGCTATGTAATCTAAGAATTCTATTGATGCAATAAATCTCTTAAAGAATTATTACAATTACAATAATGAATCCTTACAAAAAGGAAAAGAAAAAAGAAACCTTAAATGAAACCCTTGGTAAGGATTAAATTAGATTATGACAAGTGTTGTCATCTTATGCTATGAGACAAAAAATATATAACCTAATAATAATAAAAAATAGTCCTTAGTTTATCTTAGCTATAATAAAGTAAAAGAGGGCCTGATAATTAACTATTGGGTGATTTTTCTATTTACTCTAACACCCCCCTTAAGCATAACTTAGGGAAAAGCAAAAACTCTAATGATGAATGCAAAGATAGATCCATGAATACATCTTGAATATAAGGCTTGATGGGGCACCCATGTACAAACAAAAAAAGAAACATCTCACAATCAAAGAAAAGAGAAAAATCTGTGGGAAAAACTCCCCTCCAAAAGAGAAAATAAATAAAAGAGTACATGAGAAAAAAGAGTGTAGGACTCAACATGTTCCCCGCTTGGTCACTTAAGTACAATCAAGATCACCTCATATGAGAGAAAGAAGAGACAATGAATCCCCTCCACAAGGAAGTAGCTGATATGCCAAAAGTGAATGTACAAAGAAGAATGTTGAAGATTATCCAAAATCGACAAACAATGTTCCTCCCCTTAGGAAGAAACAAATTCAATGACAAATGTAGGATAATATATTTTAAGAGATATGGGAGAAAAGGTCTCATAATGTGTGCCTTATAAAATTACTCAAGTGTCCACATGTTTTAATCAAAAGGTGTCAAATCAAATGAAGCAAATCCAACCAACTATTAAGATACTCATAGAACAACCTCAAAAGACAATGATGATGTGATAACGGGTGTGTTGTAGCTACTATAAAAGAGGAAGCAAATATCATCAATCATGTCTCTAATAATTATAATGTCAACAAATAACTCTATAATAGTTGGCAAAACATTATCCCATAAGGCTACAATTGAAGGACTAGAGACATCTTGTTAAACTAAACTAATCTCCAAAAATACAAGAGGTAGAGGAGATGGAATCTTAGCACAAGTCTCATATACGAAGATGGATGGAAGTATAAATAGGTTCAAGTGGCCAAACCTTTTTTTAGATGTCTAATCCACTCCATATGCATGAAAGGGTAAATTAGTTAAAGGTATTGCACGATCATTTGAAGAAAAAATGTGAGAAAGCATACGTGTTCAAGATGCATGATCAACTATCCCAATTGCAATAATCTTTCTACTCTCCAAGTATCTAATCAACATTGAATTAAGTGTGAACTCAAAAAGCCTCCCTAGCCCACTATGTATATTCTAATAGATGGAAGAGGATAGTGAAGGAACACAAAGTACATCATGATATATGCCATCATTAAAATTAATAGATCCTTTCCCACAAACACTCATGTAAGTGTTGTTCCCCACCATATGTGTGGTGAACTACAAGGATCAAATGAAGAGAACATACCCTAAGGGGAAGTGATGCAGGAGCATCCATGTTGTAAGAGCAATCTTGCATCACCCAAAATTATTGTTTAGTAAGTTGTCAGTTTTGCACAAAATCTTACACAAACCTCTTGAATGGTGATAATAATCCCAATATCTTGTGGCATTCAAGAGATATTCAATTTTTTGGGGAGAATTTCCCCTATACAACTTAAAATGCAATTTTGAGTGCCTTAGAGGCCTTGAATGGGCTTGCAAGTTGACTAACACACTTTGATGTTGTAGGTTTCCTCACAAGAATTTCAATGATATATGGTTATTGAAGATATGATGGTTAGTTTGAAATTTATGGCTACCGAAAGTTTGGCTACCGAAAATCTAATAAAATATTTTATTAAGTCAAAAAGTGGTTGGTTATTTTTTGGTGCCTAAAAATGAGGGATTTCACTTTCCTAGACATTCTAGGGTAGTTATACATTCTAGATAAGGAAGGTGAATGTGGGTTACAAAACATAGTTCTAGTAGTACAGATGGTAGCTCTAGCTTGTGGATTATTGTAATGAGAAAGCCCATATGGCTGTAGCATGCTATTTTTTAAATATTTTAGTTTTCATTCCATTGAGATAATAGAAAGCAAGTGTTTCTTTTTTTGCATTATCTATTTATTTCTCCATTGTTGTTGTTGTTGTGTGTTTGGGTTTGTAATGGTAGTAGTTGTAAACACTTAAATTTGATTAATTAATTTAATCAAATTTAATTCCCTTGGTCACCTATATTAATTACATAATTAAATTTTATTTACTTAGTTATGGCATCCCTTATGACTAAATTAATTTAACTAATCGATCCATGTCTAATTAATTGATTAATGTTTTAATTAATTAACTCCCCTTTATCCTTCTTCTACTAAATAAAATAATTTAAACATTTTATTTAGTTCATGTCACCCTTTTCCTCTTTTTATTTGGATTTAAATAATTCAAAATAATCTAATTTTGTTACATGTCTCCTAACTTTAACCCTCCATCTAACCCTTCCTATAGCCTAACCAACCTTATCCTTCTAACCTCCCTTGTCACATGTGTACACATTCCTATTTTCTTAAATATTAGGAAAATAAACTAATTTTGGGTGGCTACCTCCCAAAATTGACAGTGTACTTGTTTACACTTGTCACTTCTTGTGATGACACTTGTCCTTCTCAAGGACACTTGCCAATCCTCCCCTTGCCACTTGTCCTCGATTGAGACAAGTGGCACATCCTCAAGCATCTCCCTCCTCCCATCAAATCCTATTGAATCCCCTTATTTCCCTTCACAATTGATCCACTTTCATGTAATCATATCATTGTAATGTCAATTTAGCCACACACATAAAATCGTCTTGCATCCATCTTTAGCATAGTTTCTTGCATATCTCATCATCATGGAGCGTATGATAACACCCTTGGAAGCATAGATCAAGCATACATCAAATCCAATGGACAATCAAATCAAAGGAGAATTGGAGGTTTTTCTTTCCTTTGTTTGTTTATCATTTTCTTTTTAATTCTCCATTTTAGTGCCCAAGATCTTGAGTGTTTGATAGAATTTGTGCTTGCTTAAAGGTTGTTAACATTGTTATTTTAATTATTTTTATTGGCACACATTTTCACTCACACATTTCTAGCATGCTTTGTGGGACCCACTTCATGGGTCATATATCATGTTTTTTGTTGTTTTATTGCATTATTTTTGCAGATTTTGGACACTTGCAGGCAAAAACGTGGGAATACAAGTCGATTTCTACTTCGACGGAATTCAATTCATCTCCATGTCGATTTCGAGAAGTGATGGGAACACACTGCTAAATAGCGAGCATGCCACCAAAAATGGTGGGAATGCATTCTCGCTTTCATATGGATGGTAAAAAAAAATGTTTTTGCTCTTGGGTTTTTCTATTTTTTAGTCTCCATTTAACAGTAAAACGACGGGTTTGCACTTAGGAATAGTGGGATTGACACTAGTAATGACGAAATTGCATCCAAGAGTGGCAGGATTGAGGTTTTGTCTGTATTTTTGTATTCTATATATTTTACAATTTATATTTTAACAATAGAATAGTGGGTTTGCACTTAGTAATAGCGGATTTATGGGTAAAATTGAGAAACAATGAGAATGAATTGTGTAACAATAGGAATGTTGTTTTTTGTATTTTTTCCATCTTTCCAGTTTTTTGATTTAATCAAATTTCTGCTAACATGCTAATGATCTGTTGTTTGTTGTTTGTGTTAACATTTACATATGTTCACTTGTAGAAGGCCCAAATGCCTAAATCACTAACTTGTGTGTTGTAGGACCACCAAAGAGGGGTGCACTTGAAAACAAAAGTTTTGGGTTAAAATGAACAACCTATCTTTTGAGTAGTTAGAAAACACTTCAATTATTAAAGAAATCAATCATTGTTTATTGTTTTTTCCTTGTTTAGATTAGATCCCTAAGATAGCACACAAGTACCCTCTCCCCTTGCACCTCTGGGTGACCTTTGGTGTAAGAAAACATGTACTATCTTATTAGTGAGCCTGCCTCCCAATGCTATATGCCAGTGAGAGGGAACAACTCAAAGTGGTACTTTCAATTTAGTTAGTTATATAAATGGGCTAGGATGAAAACTTGAGTCTTCTTGGTGAGAAGCATATCTTGACGATTCCCTCAGTATCTACATTCGTGTTACATATGTAAAAATCCTCTCATGGGGACTAGGACAGGCTCTTAAGTGAGTCATAGTCGAATGGATAACCATTAAGTCACCGAATTATGAGTAGACACCACTTGTTTTAGAGGCCCAAAACCCATGCTCACTAATTCAGGGAATACGGATTGTATTCCAAAGTTAACCCTTCATGTACCCTTCATCATGAGGTATGAATTCTTCGATTAACAAAGGTTTTCAAAGCTTCGGAGAATTAGATATTGTGTGTTTGTTTTATGGTGGGGGATTTAGGGTCACTAAATCTCTTCATATCCACTATATCTGATGTATTTCTATTTATAGCAAAGGGCCTTAGTGAGTAGTACCCACTTTCTATCCTTAGGTTGTGAACTACCTGATGTGTCTTCATGTGCAAACTAGTAAAATGTTATCATTTGGACTAATCTAGGCCCTCCTCATTCACTCGAGTTAGACAACTATTTTCATGCTTGTTGTGTTTGTGTCATATATTAATCTCTTGCCAAAAAACAAGTCCAAATTGTCAAAACAGTGGGTTAGTGTCAGTTTACCTAATCTGAGTAACTGTAGGTTTGTTGTCTCAAATTGTGGAATTACACCCTGAAACGGTAGGAATGCCTTTTGTCAAGTCATTTTACCAAGTACTCAAAATAGCAGGTTTGCACCCAATAGTGGGGGGAATCTTGTTAGCCTAAGTCAGTTTCCACTTTTGTTAAAATAATGGATTTGTATGTTGAAACGACAGGAACGTTGTTTCAGAGAGGTCAGTTTTACTAGTCTTGTCAAAGCCTCGGGTTTGTTGTCACAAACTGCAGAATCACACTCTAGAATGTCGATTTTGCATCCCACAGTGGCAAGAATGCCATTTGCCTCATTATTCTACCAAATTACCAAGTGTCGAGATTGCTATCTTGTTCAACAGATTTGCCTATTGGTCTTAGAAAACATTTTAATCTTTTTCATCATTATAATCGTTGATCAAGGCCTAATTTTGTGTGTTCACTATCATCATCCCAATCCCTTGTGTTCCCCATCTTGAGGGTCATAATCCAATGTGTATCATCACACCTCCTCATAGTCACAACGTCATTATCCTCTTTTTCCTAAGTCAAGGGTTCTTACCAAGCATCAAGTCACAAAATTCAATCCCTAATTGGACGTCAATCAACTTTACTCAATCAATCGAAATCCAAAATCATATCTCGGATCTATCTCATTTAGTCCAAGTGGTCAATCCAATCATCAAACACTAATTAATCCTTCGATCGAATATAATCAATCAGTTTCTTGCTTAGACATTTTTTCGTCGAGTCAATCAACCAATCAATATTTCAATCAAGTCAATTAATCAATCAGTCTTTGTAATCGAGATCAATTAATTCAATCCCTTAATCGAGCTCTTTCAATCAATCATCCCATCTAATAAAAATCAAGCGAAGGATCAATCCTTTTTCCTTACTTGGTCTCATATCCTAAAATTGCAATATAGTCTACATCATTAGCGACATTCATCATTAACTCTTTTGACTACATCGTGTCTAGAGTTTGATCTTTTTGCATCATTGTGGACTTCATCACCTCAAGCCAAATGTTGTGGCTCACTTTGATCCATCTTGTTGCTTGAGTGCATCCTCTTGAGTAACATTTGTGTTGTGTTACCTAATTAGACTCGTCAAACTGCAATTTGAGTATCAAGAACAATCAAGCCTTTTATGTCATCAATATCCCATCAAATCAACAAAATTGGTCTTTAATTTTGATCCTTGGCTTTATTGCGTTGCATTCCATTTTTCCATCTTTTATCTCGTGGTTCATGCTTATCACCACTCAATCCAAATCAAGATAAAAAATGGAGCAACAACCTTCCCACTTTGGTCCAGGATTCCCTAATCCTCAACCATATCTTAATTCGGGTGTCACACCCATTGTGTCAAGAAATCCACCCTTCAATTTTGATCTAATTAGTCAAATCTCTTCTGATGAAGCCATGGTGAATCAACTTGATGAAACTGATGTCCAAATCAGTCCTATACATCACTTCCTCCAAAATCCAGATAATGCTCAAATAGTGAAGGACATCGTTGAAAGTCGTAAGGACATCATCTTCGCAAACGTGGTTGCTCAAGGCATGACTATTGCCTCTTCAGTTACGCCAATGACTGCTAATCCTCAAGAGTCACCTCAACAACAGGTTTATCTCGCAGTGTCCTCACAACTCCCCCAACAATCAATATCGCTTCCACTCTCTCACCAGCCAATTTTGATATCCTTAGTACCACCCCAATCACAAGTCCAATCATCAGTCAGATTACCTCAGTAAAGTAATCCAATCATATCAATGGGATTGTCACCAATGGGCACACTTGGCCGACACTATCAACCCTTTTATGCCAAATCGGCAGGATTTGCACCATCTGTATCCTTAGAAGGCATTACCCAGTCAATTACACCATCGGTGCAACTTATCACGTCAATACCTATGATCACTCAAATTCCTATGACCTCCAGCATTGTATGTTGTAAGGAAGTTATGTAGCGAAACAACTTCCTACACTAACCTTGAGAGGAGGATAATGCAAAACTTTTACAAATTGTTATAACAGTTATAGAAATTTAGCTAAAATAATCATAAATAAAATTCATACCACAACATAGAGATTTACGTGGGGAAAACCCTTTCAAGAGAAAAACCCCGCACTCCAAAAGCAGCTCAATATATTATTCAACAATCAATAATAGATTACAATATACTTGTAGAGCAAGCTCTTCACAAGAGTACCACTAATCAGAGATTCAGAGGTAACTCAATAGCCATAAGACTCTTATACATAACCTCTATCTCATACACCTCATATATAGTAGATATAATACAAGAAACCGTAAAACGGTATTACAAAACCATGGGATAAAACCACCCAATAAAGTGGAGCCGACCTTATCTCCATTCTAGATGCCCTATGACATCTCAAAACACACATCAACACATGTTCCTCCCGTTGGTTCCCAAATCAACAAATTGGAAAGTTCTAAAAGTATGTTAGGCTTTATGTTCAAACTTCTCAACTAACTTGGCCAACCGACAGAGTGATCCCTTAGGATCACTCACTCCCTACACTTTAGGCTCTGCAGGACCTAGGCGGGTGTACCTATTCACCAACTGACTTCTTCGGGCTAATGCTTTTTATAGCAAATTATACTTTAAACTGTATTCTGATTCTGGTGTTTATCTCCAAGTGGAAATTGCTTGTGAGATAAAATAATCTATTCTTTAGCTTCTTCTAACTTCTATTTGTTCCTACTTCCTACACTTATATCCTACTTATATCTTCAAATTGAGACTGAAAATGTAAATATTTTGAGTAATAGTAAGTATGATTTGATAACTGATCAGTGCCTTCCTATCTCTTGGGCTACAAAGTCACTCCTTTCTAGAATCTCATGTATAACCCCTATGAGACAATTTTTAAACCAACCCCTTAGATGGATTTGTCAACACATCCAATTCTCAATACTAATTGAACTATTGTTTCCCACAACAAATAAGTCTAATTGAGTTTAACTTTTCCTTGTGATGTAGGAGCATCCCCGATTCTTGGCAATCTTGAATCAACCAAAAATATTTCTTTTTCAGTTTTGTTTTCTGTTTTGCAGTTCAAGCATTTCTTTTTGCATTTGCTCACCGGATCTTGCGGAGATAGATTTTTCTTGTGAACATGAATATCTTCTTTATTCTTGAACCACGGGACATCTGCATATTTTTCTGGCAAGTTATTGCTTCTAGATTTTGAGACAGTTTTTTGGCTTAGAACCTCGAAACTGCTTGGACCTATTTTCTATTGGTGAATCTTGCAGATCCTTTATGTAGCTTCTGGAGCATCAGTTCATTGATTCCGATGTTCCTTGGTGTGTTTTTGACCTTCCCTTTGATCCACACTTCTTCTTTGGTATGTTCATCATTGTTTGGTTCTTCTTGGGCTGACCGAATCCCTCTAGACCATATAAATCAATGTAATTTAGCATCATAATTCATTCCAAAAAATATATAAGATATATCTTGAGATTTAGAGGTCTGGAGTTGACCGATTATGTAATTGAACATGTATGTAGCAGGCCAGTGAGTCAAATCTTGTAGCTCGGATGTTACCGATTGTTTGTAATCAGTTTTCATGATCGAAATCATTCAATTTTGCATTGCCTCCATCATTTTGTCTTGCTTTCATTATGTTTACTCTTGATGCATGGTCTAGATAGATCTCATTGAGGTCCCTCCTAACTGTGACTGCACCAAGTGGTATCAGAGCGATATTTTATTCTGGAGATTACGTTGTCTTGAAGATCTTATTGTGGGGTGGCATATTGTGGATTTGACCTACAGTTGCAGAGGACTGGCATGAAGATGGCGCGGAGATGAAATAGGAATGGTGGAGCACGTGGGAATGCAGACCCTGTTGTGATGGAAATGTTGAGAGGAATTGCACCCCGGTTAGAAGTTGTTGAAATGGCCTAAAGAAGAGGTAGACATATTGAAGATGTAAGTGAAGATGAAGAAGAAGAAGCACTGACAAAACAAGTAGCGAACCCACCGGTGATTGATCTGGATGAAGAGAGGTTCTTGAGGGTTTTGAGTAGGGTGAACACTAAACCACATTTTGCCCCACCGAAGTATGATGGAAGGTTGGGTTCAGATGAATTAATAGATTGCATCTCAGAGATGGAGAATTATTTTGATTTTGAGAACACCGCAGAAGAAATAAAGGTTAAATATGCCTGTACCCGGTTGAAAGGTATGCATCTCTTTGGTGGGAACATTTACAGGTTGATAGATCGAGAAGAGGTAAAGAGAAGATGAAATCATGGGAGCGGATGGTTGCCAAGTTAAAATCAAAGTTTATGCCAGTTGATTACCAAGTAAATATGTTCTAGAAGCTGTAGAACTTGAAGAAGAAAGAATCAAGTGTGAAGGAGTATACTGAAGCATTCTACAAGTTGAATATCTGATCCGGACATGTCAATGATGAGGTTGAAAAAGTTTCAATATATTTGAATGGATTGTAGATGTCTATACAAGATAAACTCAGTTTGATCAAGTTGCAGAGTGTTGAAGAAGCTCACCAATATGCCTTAAAAGCATAAGAGAAGTTGAACAAAAGACATGAGAAGAGACAAAGAGGTAAAGGTGGAAGGTTTTCCTAAGGAATATTTTGAGGAAGAGGATATTATGGAGGAAGAGGAACCTGTACAGATCAAAACAAGGACAAGGAAGTAAGAAAAGATGGTAGTTCATACCAAAAGGATGACAAAAATTTCTACTGAAGAAGAGAACCTGATAGTTAACGGAATGAAAGTTTTGAAAAAGATGACAAAAGACAAGATAAAAGAGTGTTTAGAGGAATTTTCTTTAAGTGTGTCGGAGAAGTACATCAATCTTTCAAATGTAAGAAGACTAAGAACACTGGGAGAACAATGTTGGTAGAAGAAATCCCCATCGGATCAGCTAACAAACCAGAAGATGGAGAACTATTGATGATGAGGAGAGCTTTGTGTCATACCAAAGAGGATGAAAATCCCTTGCAGAGGATAAATTTGTTCAAGACTAGGTGTAAGGTATCCGGTAAGTGTTGTAAAGTAGTTATTGATAGTGGTAGTTCGGACAATCTTGTTTCAGATGAGATGGTAAATAAATTGAAGTTGGAAAGATTGAAACATCCTAAGCCTTACCAAATAGCCTGGCTTCATGATGATCATATGTTGTTAGTGAGTGAGGAATGCTTGGTAAAATTGAAAATTAGAAATTATCATGATGAAGTTTTGTGTGATATTATGCCTATGGATATTTGTCACCTTTTGTTGGGTAGACCTTGGCAGTTTGATAGACAGGCAATACATGATGGAAGGAAGAACATATACACTATTGTAGCAAATGGGATGAAACAAACCTTGTTACCCTTGGAAGAGCCCTTGAAGAGTGAAGTATGTACGAATGCTAGAATCTGTTTGGTGGATGGAAGGAAATTCCTAGATGGAATGAGACATGAGAATGTGTGTTTTGCCTTGGTTCCTAGGAAGACTGAGAACCCAAAGCATGAAGAAGAACAACCAGAGGAGATAAAATAATTACTGACAGAGTATGAAGACATCATTTCAGATAATGTGCCTGATGGATTACTGCCTATGAGGAGTATCAGCCATTGCATGGACCTGATTCCCGGAGCTATTTTTCCTAACAATGCTGCACAATGGATGACACTGATAGAGAATGAGGAGTTGAATAGACAAGTGCAAGAATTGTTGAAGAAAGGTTTGATCAGAGAAATTTTGAGCCCCTGTGCAGTATCAATAGTGTTAGCACCTAAGAAAAATGGAGAATGGAGGATGTGTACCGATTCTAGAGAAATAAACAAGATCACAGTGAAGTACCGGTTTCCTTTGCCTAAGATGGATGACATAATGGATTGTTTGAGTGAAGCCAAATACTACACAAAGATAGATTTGAAGAGTGGATATCATCATATCAGAATTAGAGAAGGAGATGATCGGAAAGAAGCATTCAAGACAAATGAGGGATTGTATGAATGTATAGTGATGCCTTTTGGGTTGACTAATGCACCAAGTACTTTCACAGGGTTAATAAATGAGGTATTGAAGAAATTCTTGGGTAAGTTTGTTATTGTATATTTGGAGGACATTCTGATTTTCAGTAAGACAAAAAGGAGTATTTGTTGCATTTAAGACAAGTTTTGTAGCAGTTGAGAGAGGAGAAGTTGTTGATAAATCTTAAGAAGTGTACTTCCATGAAGGAAGAGTTAGTCTATTTGCGATTTGTGATATCTACGAATGGATTGAAGATGGACCCTTAGAAGGTAAGAGCAATTGTTGAATGGCCTACACCAAAAAGCATTGGAGAGGTTTGATCATTTCATGGATTGGCTAGTTTCTACCGGAAGTTTATCAAAAATTTCAGTTCAGTTTGTAGCCCTATGAATGAGATAATAAGAGGAGATGGGAAGGAATTCAAGTGGAAAACTGAAGCAAATAAGAGTTTTGAATTGTTGAAGCAGAAAGTGACTGAGCAGCCTGTGTTATCTTTACCGGATTTCAACAAAGTATTTCAAGTGGATTGTGATGCAAGTGGGAATGCAATTGGAGCCGTGTTAAGTCAAGAAGGGAGAGAAATAACTTATTTTAGTGAAAAGTTGAATGATGCAAGAAGGAGATATTCGGTGTATGATCAACAATTTAAAACCATATTTCAAGCCTTGAAGAAGTGGAGACATTACCTATTGCCTAAGGAATTTGTGTTGTATACTAATCATCGAGCCTTGCAGTATTTGAACAGTCAAAGTAAGTTGAATTAGAGACATATGAGATGAGTAGAGTTATTGCAGAGTTAAGTTGAATTAGAGACATATGAGATGAGTAGAGTTATTGCAGAGTTACACCTTTGTGTTGAAGCATAGGAGTGGGAAGTCAAACAAAGTTTTTGATGCATTGAGTAGAAGGAGGAATTTGCTAACATAAATGAGAGTGACAGTATTAGGTGTATATGGTGAAAATGGATAGTGAAAAACAACAATATTGAAAGACTAACAAAGATCCAACCACAAAACCCTAGCCTAACAATGAAAGTATTCCACCATACACAAATGAAGATACCTAAGACCATGCAAACAAACAAAATAAACCAAAATATACCATTCACATGTCAAGTAGGGTTTCAATCTCCATTGATCTTGTTTTATATATTTGCTAGATCAGATTTTATGTATGCACAAGAGCTCAACAAAGAATGTATTGTGGTTGATAGTGTGATTGCAAGAAGGTTTAATTACATAAGATTGATTTGACGATTAGGGTTGATAATGAAGGAGAGTATCCTCTTATATAGGAGACACTTTAGGAAATGAAAGGATAAGATTAAGGAGTATAAAAATAAATGGTCAGCTAGGATTAAAGGGTAGGTAGAGGAAACAATTAAATGATAAAGGGGGTAGGTAAGAGAAGAATTAAGAGATGAATGACTTATGACATGTGTCAAGGGTAGAAAAGGCTAATGAATTAATTAAATAAATAAATATCTATTTAATTAATAGAGGAAAGGGAATAATTAATAAAATATAATATTTATTTAATTTAGGAAAAGGACAATTTAAATAAATAAAATTATTTGTTTAAATGAGGAAGGCTTAGAAGAGGATTAATGAATGAATGAATTAAATATTTATTTAATAAGTAGAAGACTTGGGATAAAATAATTAAATAAATAAAATATTTATTTAATTAGACAGAACAATTTTAGGTGTCTACATTTTGTCCCTCTTTGAGACGATGCAGCTTGTTGTGTTGTCTCAAAGAAGATAAGATAAACTGATACAAAGTTGCCCCATGATGGGAGTGATATGCCCCCTCGAGAGATTGGATGAAAAGACTGAAAGGGGTTGCAGACAATCTCTCGACAAGAAAAAAAGGCTAGAAAGGACTAACTAGATAGGGTGACAAGGTCACACAGGAAAAAGAGAACGACACGGGAGACTAGGGTTAAGTAGCCTATAAGATAGGGCCACAAGGAAAACATCCTCATTTGCATCCACATACTTAAGAAATCAGAGTGCAAAGAGAGAGAGCTTAGGGCAGTCAACGACAATGGATAGAGTTCACAGGTTTGATCGAGTCTGGCGATATCAGAGATGAGACGACATGGGTGAGCCGATAAGTACCTCAAAGCCTCTTTGCACATTTTTGCATTTATTGTTGTCATTAATGCATTTTAGGGTAGATTAACAAAAACATGAAATCATTATTTGCACTAGGAATGCGTCTAGGTCAGTGCTAGGCACGTTTAGGTAGGATAAGTGTGTCTAGGTTAGGTTTGGTCACGTCTATGAATGTAATTGCGTCTGAGTTTAGTATGGACGCGTCTATGTGCAAAAAGAATGTTTGTGTCACAAAGGCACATTTGTGTAAGATAGTGGTGCGTCTGTGATGTATAGGCAAGTCTAGGGCAAACAAGCACATATGGGTTGATAAAAACCACATCTGCATTGTAAAAACGTGTTTGTGTCTAAGTAGGCTCAAATCGGTAGTTCTATGATGAACATATGTTGTCGATTGGATAAGCTGCTGAGAGGATACACTCAAATAGGTTCCCTAGGGAGACAAACTAGAAAAAAAAAGGCTATAATTGACAATTTTGTGATGAACACATGTTGTCAATTGGATAAGGTGTTGAGAGGATTCACTCAAGCAGGGACTCTAAATAGGATCAAGTGCAATGTGATGAACATATACAATAGGATGCAACGCCATGTGATAAAAATAAGCACTAGGATAAAGTAGCACTATGTGATAGACATGAGTACCACTAGGATTGCCATGATTGGTTTGCTTGGATGCAGGAGTACTTGCCCCAGATTGAGTCACGGGAGAGCTTCCCTGTGACACAGAGGTTACGACTAGAGTTGACCTTTGAGGAGCAGGCAACTATCGAGGGTATGGGATTGAGACACATCATGTATCTACCTGAGATTCAGGCGAACAGAGGATTACTGACTGTTTTAGTAGAGAGATGGCACTCTAAGACCTGTTCATTTCATTTGCCAACTAGCGAGATGTCAATCACTTAGAGGATGTTTATAGGATTTTGAGGATACCGATCCACGACAAGCTGGTGCCATATGACAGAGAGGGCGGCAGGGATGCACTGAGACGAATATTTGGTGACCCAAAGCTAGAGATGATATCTGATCATGTCAGTTGGGATGTTATGCTATCTACTGGACGTAGACCATCGACAGTAGTTGGAGTGATTGGTGGTTACCTTTGTCCAGATATAGCGACATGAGGTATGGTTCCTGGTTGGAGGAGGACTCTAGAGACATTGGTGACACATCACACGAGGTATGCATGGGGTCCATGTGTACTTGCACATTTGTATCATGAGCTTCACCAGTTTGTGTATCGTGAGGGTTGCAGGTTAGGTTGTAGGATGACTCTATTATAGGTGTGGTCATATGAGCACATTGCAGTGACTAGCCCGGTTCACTTCAGAGGGAGATGACATGGACAATCCTATGCACACTTTTACAGTATGTGTCATGCCTGTGAAATATGATACCTGCAACTACAACACAAACACTCAATAGATCATTACATGCATGGTTAGAAAATAAGAAGCAAATGAAAGATGAACCATGACAAAGAGACCTATCACCTACTAAGAGATGCGAGTGTGGATTTTCTCTCAAATTTGGATAAGCAATCCCAGTGACTTGACTACATGTAGATGGAGGATTTGAAATGATAATGATATGCAAAGATGAGATTGATTATGCTAGATTGATTCAAGAGGCTAATGCATGATTAAGCTATGATGATGATGCAATTAAGCTAGAAAAGAGATTGATTAAGCTACATGATTCATAATTATGCTATAAAATGACCAAATTAAGCTAAATCTAAGATGCGATTGCTTATAACATTAATGCTCAAATGATATGTCTATAGTAACAATGCCTAAATTGATAATGAGATGGGATCCTTTATGCTCCAAAATGGGGGATATTTATAGGATTCCCAAGGCCAGGGGTGAGGTGGCAGAAATCAACGGTCAAGATTGAGTCTGAAGATATCAAGGGTGAAATTGGAGGAGGTTGGAGAAGAGGTTGGAGGAAGGGACACTTGTCATCTCTGTGGTGACAAGTGTCAAAGAGCCTTGCTCATAAAAGGGCAAGTGTCCAAGAGAGGAGACATGTGGCCAAAGTGCCATGTGTCTCAAGGGAAGAATATCCACACCATAGGAGGTTAGGATGTGCAAGATAGGATAGGGTTAGACAAACCCAAGGTTAAGTGGAATGGGTTAGGTTAGAGGGATGGTTAGGTCAGGGGGTTAGAAGTTAGGAGGCATGTGGGTAATCTGAATTTAAAAATTCAAATAATAGGAAAAGACTAATTAATTATCAACAACTCACAAATTGATTTGTTTTAATTAATTAGGGGATTAGAAGAATTGATTGAAATGGGGGGAAGATTAATTAATTTGAATTAATTAATCAAAGGGGACTATTGAAATGAACCTATTAGATAAATCCTTAGATTTATTAATAAGTAGATGAAAGAGAGAATTTAATCAAATTGCTAATGAATTCAATTAAACTAGGAAGGAGGATTAATTAAATAATTTCTTATTTAATTAATTATCTTCAGACCATTTTTAGGTGTATACATTTTGCCCCTCTTTGAAGCGAGGTGTGATGACGCGTTGATTTAAAGAATAATCTCATTTTGATGATGATATTGGTTCGATAGAATGCCCCGACTATTGATTGATAAATTGCGGTACGATGATGCCCCCTCAGGAGATCAATTGAGATAACTGACCTTTGGAGTGTGTGAATTTTTGCGAAATTGATATCTCGATTAGAAATGATTCAATTTCTGCAATTGTGGTTGATGAAAATGTGAGTTCTACGATCATGGTGATGTTATTCTTGATTATTGATAAATCTTGATTCATTAGATTGATAAGATCGAGATTCAGTCTGGTTTCAGGAATGCCACCTCATGTATAAGATAAAGATGATCAAAGCGTCTGGTTTCAGGAATGATATATCCTGTATAAGACATGATCAGAACGTCTGGTTCCAGGAAAGATACATCTTGTATAAGACATGATATAATAGATGTAGATGTGATCAGTTGATAGAATTGATAAGGTTGATTGGATAAAGAAGTGACAATTTGTTGATATCAAGTTGCAAGAAGATTCAGATATGTTGATGTTGGTTATGTTGAGAGGGTAGCATAAGATTTGGGCTAGGTTGGTAATATTTGGAGAGAGATGAGTCATCAGTCTGATGGCGTACACACTTATGATGATATCTTGATGATTCTTGCGATATATTTAACCTTGGATAAAATGAGCATGCGAGATCCCATGCAAAGCTACAATCGGACCAGTCATTGGGTTGCGTTTTGTCATCATTGAGCTTTTTAAAATGTGGGAAGTGAGTGCAAACATCGATGGTATAATTAAACCATGATGACCTGAGCACTACTTTCTTGGATTTTGATATTGCAAGTTAGCACAAGCATCGAGGTATAATTGAACCAACATGACCTGAGTGTTGCTTGTGTAAAATAGGCAGTATTAACCATTTCTACACGCAAATCGGAAATGTCTTCGATGATACTCTGATGATCATGTTCTAAGACAAATTTTGCACATATGACTGATTAATTTACAGACAACAGACAAGAAAAATATCATGTTCCTTTCTTGTTCCTCTAGTTAGAGACATTTTGGAGTCACTCAGAAATCATGATAGCGAAAATCAAGATAGAAAAGTTGAACAACCATGCTAAAATCATTATCCAAAAGATATCATCCATTGAAAAGTGTGTGATGTGCTTAGACTGACATGTGATAGTTTGATGGTTGACAATTTGATCTTGTGTTCAACGTTGGATGTGTCTCAGTTTTCGCTTGATAAGAGTTGCCTGACTATTGTTCTACCTGTTTGATTAAGCTCAAAATGATCAAAAAATTTGCCCCCAGCTAGGTGCACGATTTTGCCCCAAGCCTAGAAACAAATTCATTATGATATACCCAATGATCCAAACCATGGCGAGAAGCCACCAGGGATGCTTGCGTATGTACAAAGGCTTTATTATGGATATGAACAACGCTGATGGCAAATGAATGCAAGCGGAAGGATGCATGAACCAATAGATGGAAGAGCTAGCGGACAGATAGCGCTTATTGTCAGGTTTTCACCGTCTGTTTTTATTGCACTTTTTCTCATATTTGATTTTTTTTTGGATTTTCTACTTTTTCATTGTTTTTGGATTTTTCTGCTTTTCCAGTGTTTTTTGGATTTTTCTGCTTTTTCACTGTTTTTGGATTTTTCTGCTTTTTCACTATTTTCGGATTTTTCTGCTTTTTCACTGTTTTTGGATTTTTCTGCTTTTTCACTGTTTTTGGATTTTCTGCCTTTTCACTGTTTTTGGATTTTTCTGTTTTTCACTATTTTTGGATTTTTCTTTGAGTACTAGTTCCCCAACTTGAAATGTTCTTGGTTTGACCTTATGATTATAACTGCGGCACATTCTTTGCTGATATACCTTTAAATGATCAAAGGCATTTTGTCTTCGTTCATGGATTAATTCTAACTCCTGCAATCTAGATACTCGTTGTTCTTCATCTGGGATAAGACCTTTTGATGATACTCGTAGAGAAGGTATCTCTACTTCTATTGGCAGTATTTCTTCTAATCCATAAATGAGAGAAAAAGGTGTGACACCTATTGGTGTGCGGATACTGGACGGTAGGCCCATAGAGCAGGGTTTAATTGAATATGCCAATCTCTTCCAGCATCATTCACGGTCTTTTTAAGGATTTTCAAAATAGTTTTGTTTGATGCTTCTACTTGTCCACTACCTTGTGGATAGTAGGGTGAGGAAAATCTATGTTGGATCTTGAATTTCTCACATAGTTCTTGTACATACCGATTCTTGAACGGTCGCCCATTATCAGTGATAATGGTCATGGGTATTCCATAGCGATAGATGATGTAATTCAAGATAAATGCAACAATTTGTTTTCCTGTGATATTGATGAGAGGTACTGCCTCAATCCATTTTGTGAAATATTTTGTAGCTACAAGGATTAATTTTGTGACCATTAGATGAAGAAGGATTTATCTTTCCTACTAGATCAAGACCCCATTTGTAGAAAGGCCAAGATGTTGCCAAAGCAAGTTCTTGTGTTGGTGCATGAATCAAATTTCCATGGATCTGACATTGTTTGCATGTTTTAGCTATCTGAAAAGAATCTTGTTCCATAGTTGGCCAATAATACCCCAAGCGTATGAGTTTTTTCGAAAGGGTATGAGTGCCACGAATGTCATTATGGACTTCATTTAAGGCCGCCTTAGATTCTTCTTGTTCGAGACATCTTAAAAGAGTATCGTCCAAGCCTTGTTTAAACAGGGTATCCGCGACAAGAGTAAAATGGGAGGATTGGCGAATAAAGTTTCTCTTTTGATTTGTCAAGAAATCGGGAGGTAGGGTGTTATCTTTTAGGTATGTATAAGTTTGGCCATAGCGGGAGGAATCATATCCAATAAGGTGATAGATAGTTTGGGAATCAGGACAATTATGAGTAGGGTAAAATAACTCTTCCACCAGGAATTCATAATGTTGTTGATTTTTTGTGTTTGAAGGAGAGAAGCAAGTGCACCTATGGCATCTGCTGCTTTGTTGTCATTCCTTGGAATCTGCTGAAAAGTTATTTCTACAAAGCATTTCCTGATATCATCGACCATCTTTTTATAAGGCATTAACTTTTCATCCTTTGTTTGATAATTGTCATTGATTTGATTGATGACAAGCTGAGAGTCTCTAAAGACTTGAAGTTGTGTAATGTTCCATTCTATAGCCATTTTAATACCTTTAACCAAAGCTTCATATTTTGTTGTATTGTTGGTGCATGGAAAACTTAATTTATATGCTTTTGGAATTGTATGACCTTGTGGTGTGATGAATAGAATACCTGCTCCTGATTTATGTTGTGTTCCATTATTGATGCCTTCTCGTGGACTGATAATCGGGTGACATATTATAAGATACGGATCTAACCCTGGAATGTCTGCATATGACCAAGTAAAATTGATTTTCCATCTTTTGAAGGGTTCAAAATATTGTTGCACTTTGTGTTCTGATAGAGAGATTGTTGGATGTAGATCAATTGTGCCAATGATAACTACCTATGCTGGTTCTATCAAAATGGATGACATTTCTTGATAGTGTGCAGGTAAAGTGTCAAATCTGCCATCTTTTGGCGCCTCAAGGAGGTTTTCACCATTAGATGCGTCCTTTCTTTTTACTTTTTCGCAGTCTAATGTTGCCAATAAATGGTTTTCAGCATTAGACCTAATATTGTTTTGTTTATTTTCAGTTTTGCGACTAGAAGATTTGGCACCCACTTGACTGGAAGATGCGTTGCTGAAATTCCTAGTGAAAGTTGTTGTGGGTTTGATTGCATTAAGATATACGGATATAGCATGGTCATTAGGAAAGTTATCAATGATGGCATGTCTTTCATTTTCCCTGTCCATAGGTTCAGGATGGATTAAGGGTAAAGGATCTTCAATTTGAATTATTTCAAAGATATTAGGGGCTATGATAGAGATGTCAGAGCTTTCAATATGCATTTCAATGTCTAGAATGATACTCTCGTCATAGCTCCTGATTGTCCTCGATTAATTCCAAGTCAACTAAATATGATTCTAATTCAAGTAGGCTAGTTCCTAACGTTTGCCCTGCATACGCATGAACTACATCAACACCTACATCTGCTTCTTCCCTTCCAATTTCAAGTTGCTCTTATTTTTTTTCCATGATAGAAAATATTCTTTGTTCCCTCGATCTCTTAGTTGTATTTGTTTTTCCATGCTTGACAAAATTGATGCAAATGATTGTTCCTTGGATTGTGTTCTTGAAGATGTTGCCTCTCTGTTATGTGGAACAATGACCTCTTGAGTTGGTTTCATATTACTACAACACTGCAATGGATTTGAGTCTGTTGAGATCGTGATTTCTTGTCCATTATATGGAAATTTTAGGCATTGATGACATGTTGATGGAATAGCCTATATGTCATGTATCCATGTTCTTCCCAAGAGTATGTTGTATGGTAAGTCCAAGTCTAGAACTTGGCATGTTGCCTCTTTCTACAAAGGTCCCACTCTGATGGGTAATATCACAATCCCTTTAGAGGAACGCTCTTCTTCATCATATGCTTTGAATGTGATCTTTTTCTTGGGATCAACTGCATCTTCTGAATAACCTAGAGCACGTACAAGACTCAAAGAATTTTTTTTTAAGCCATCTCCCCCATCTATTAGGACACGTTTAACGAGTGTTCTATGAATGATGACTTCAATTTGTAAGGGAGCATTATGGGGATGTTACAAGGAATGAATGCTTGGATATGAAGGAGATGAGCTTTGAATAGAATCCTCTGAAATAGGTTTGATGGTTATATTGTTTGGTGAGGATGCTATGGAAGATTCTTGCAATCTTTTAAGAGATGTAGGAATAGATGCCTTTGGAGAATCAATTTTCTTATGGGGGGATGATCCATTGTTAGACATAGGTGCACGATTTTGATCTTCTTTAGCAAAATCCTTTAGGGATCTCTTTAAGAGTTGCATAAAAGAGCCACCTTTCTTTGAATATGCATTTGAATCCTTGTGAGATTTTGACATAGTTGGATTTTGATTTTGGACTTGTTTGATTGCTCTGATATGTTGACTTGTTATGTCTTCTTCTTGTATTTTTCTTTGGTATGCCATGTTTCTATGATTTTCAGCTATTTCGAATGTTTCAATTTTCGTTTCTACGATCTTCTATCTCTGCAGTCTAGTTAAAACGAGCATACACATGTGTTAGATATTGTGCTAGGATTCGATTGTCCAAAAGTTATTTCGATAAGTGATCAACTGTCAATGTAAATGTGATAGAGTGATATGACACGAAAAGATGATTCAAGTGTTTGAAAGTTTGTAAGTTTTTTGATCTTCAGTTTTGGAGTGCAATGATAATGATTTTGATAAAAACCAAGTCCAATAGGAACAATATATCCTACGATGTGGGACAAGGTTGTCCTAACCAAATGTTGTAGTTTTATGATAGAGGATAATAGATCCTGATGAGAAACTATGTTTTGAGTGATCGGTTTATCAAAGAGGGTGATAATGCACTTTGAGATGTTAGATCTTGAACTTGTTGAAGTTGAATACTTGAAAATCTTGAGGTGTCTATTTCTAGAATCCGATTTGATAGATGATAACTTGACCAAGCGAACCAAGGAGACAATCTAAGCACAAAATGACAAATACCAGGTGTTTATGCTCACTATAAACTGACCAAGCAAATATGACAGATCTAAAAAAGACATTCGAGAAGATAGTTATGGACAGACAAAGACATAAATTCATATGACGCCTTATACAACCCCGAATGACAATTTAGACAGGCTTATATGACAAACCAATAATTTTGCATGACAGAAGACATAAACTCATACGAGCTTTCTCATAGAACCAGACGACAAAAGATGACACAAAATTCTTAGCTAAGTTTATTTGTACAACAATTCCCATTGGCCCAAACGATAAAAGATAACACAAAATTTTCTACTAAGATGACTTGCATGACAATTCTCACTGGACCGAATGATAAACTAGATGTCTCGTACGACAAACTAACAAACTCGTATGACAGAGTATAGAACAGAGACAAAAACTTTGTTTGGACAGATTTTTGATTGATGTTTTGCTTCTATTTTCCAGTTTTTTAGATGTCTGATTTTCTATTTTAGGGACGAAGACACAGCAAACACGTGATATGATAAGTGACCTCAAGCACAGTACGCTACCTAAGGAAGTTGGATGAGAGAGAAAACCTTTGCTTGCAAACTTAGGTGCACACCTAATAGCTAATCAGAATACGGTCGCTGAGTCTCACGCAATGGATTCTCAACACCGTATTATCCGACTCCAAACACTAATAGGGGCACGACATGGCAAGTGTATTGGGAGAGTTACTATCTCTCTTGCACAAAGATTATCCCCCTTTCGGAGGTGAATCAGGTAGCTTCTAATTTTAATCGGAACTAGTAAGGGATCCGTTCGGCGCGTCAGGGTATAAACTCAATTAAGAGGTCTCCCAGCCTTGAAAACCAAGGTTTGATATACCCAAAGGTACGGAGGAGAGTTATTCCCAAGAACTTTATTTGACTTGATTTTCATCAAATCACATTTATTTTATAGTGGGTTGGAGTACTTGGCGTTAGCCATTCCCACTTGGGTCGTTCCCCTCTCACTGGCCTCAATGGATTTGGCCTTATAGGCTCCTCGGGAGGGAAGGCCCGCTAAAGATATGTACTATTGAAAGCAAAGGATGAGTCTAGCTTTCTGATCACCTAAGAAAGGTGAGAGCATACTCGCCTATCATCAAAACACATAAGACATGTTTGTTCATTTCCATTAGCCAAAACAAGTGTTCCTAGAAAATTTTAAGAAGACATAAAGTTTGGTTGAGTCCTCCTAGGCAACCTGCAAAATAGATACGTTAGTAGTCATGATGTGTTTTGATGAAATGAAGCTTTGACAAGCGTAATCTTCGACAATCGTCCTGCAAAAACCAGTTAGGTTGTCGAAAAAACTCACAACAGACTAGGGTTAGAATTAGTAATAATCAAATTGAAGCATAAAAACCCTAAAATGCAATCTGTTTTGAAATCATAGAAGCATAATTCCGTACGACAATTCTCACCTGCTCGTACAAGGACACAAAGGAACTCATACAAGATTGAAAGGGAACTCGTACAAAATTATGAATCAGACCTGGCCAGAAACCTGCTAGATTGAAAATTTGATGATGTTAAGAGGCCAAAAATGAGATTTTCGGCCCCACGGTGGGTGCCAAAATGTCGTGCCTCTGAATGTGATACCTGCAAATGCAACACAAACACTCAATAGATCATTACAAGCATGGTTAGAAAATAAGAAGCAAATGAAAGATGAACCATGACAAAGTGACCTATCGCCTCCTAAGAGATGCGAGTATGGATTTTCTCTCAGATCTAGATAAGCAATCCCAGTGACTTGACTACACCTAGATGGGGGATTTGAAATGATAATGATATGCAAAGATGAGATTGATTATGCTAGATTGATTCAAGAGACTAATTAAGCTAAATATATGCATGATTAAGCTATGATGATGATGCAATTAAGCTAGAAAAGAGATTGATTAAGCTACATGATTCAACAATTATGATATAAAATGATCAAAATAAGCTAAATCTAAGATGAAATTTCCTATAACAACAATGCTCAAGTGATATGTCTATAGTAACAATGCCTAAATTGATAATGAGATGGGATCCTTTGTGCTCCAAAATGGGGGATATTTATGGGATTCCCAAGGCCAGGGGTGTGGTGGCAGGAATCAACGGTCAAGATTGAGTATGAAGATATCAAGGGTGAAATTGGAGGAGGTTGGAGAACAGGTTGGAGGAAGGGACACTTGTCATCTCTGTAGTGACAAGTGTCAAAGAGCCTTGCTCATAAAAGGGCAAGTGCCCAAGAGAGGACATGTGGCCAAAGTGCCATGTGTCTCAAGGGAAGAATATCCACACCATAGGAGGTTAGGATAAGGAGGTTAAGATGTGCAAGATAGGATAGGGTTAGGCAAACCAAAGGTTAAGTGGAATGGGTTAAGTTAGAGGGATGGTTAGGTCAGGTGGTTAGAAGTTAGGAGGCATGTGGGTAATTTGAATTTAAAAATTCAAATAATAGGAAAAGACTAATTAATTCTCAACAACTCATAAATTGATTTGTTTTAATTAATTAGGTGATTAGAAGAATTTGTAGGATTTTGCCAAGATCAAGGGCACAATGAAAAGCATAAAAAGAGAGACAATAGAATGACAAGAACAAAACTGTATTCTCATCAATATGCAAATGATCAACTAGATTAACCAATACAATGAATATAGGCCTGCTTATATAGGCAAGGTCATATGGATGTACAAGCACACAATTATGACATGTGGCTCAATGAGAAACAAGGGTAGGTAAGAAATACTAGGGGTAGGTAGGAGAAATAATATAATATTCCACAAGAGGTGGATGACCCACAGAATGTGGAGTGTAACAGCAAAATAAGACCACAAAAGGTGGAATTTCTCCTACAAGCTCTATCCCTATGTGCACACTTCCCTAAGTGTCTCAAATCCAAACTACAAAGAGATGCATTATCCTAAGTTAACTTAAGTAAAGTGTAATAATATCCAAAATGAATATTTATTTACACCAACACCCCCCCTTAAGTGCAACTTAGGGGAATGAAGACTTAAGTCAACAATGCAAGATGGATCCCGGCTACTAGGCCATGATAGGTACCCATGTACAATATGCAAATGCAAGCAAAACTATGCAATGCAATCTCTCACAAACGGAGAAAGGGAGAAAACCCAATGGGAAAAAACTCCCCCCCAAAAGAGAGATGAAAGTACAAAAGACTCTCAAAGAAGAAGGACAAAACCTCAAAGAGGAAAAATTCCCCCTCATAAGAGAGGAAGGAGAAGTCAGCTAACCCCCCCTAATGACACATCCCGCACCCCCAAGAGAGCTCGCAACTGCTGGAACTTACTCTCGGTGAAAGGTTTGGTGAATATGTCAGCAACCTGCTCTGCTGTAGGAAAATACTGCAAATCAATGACCTACTCCTGAATGAGCTCTTGGATATAGTGCATATGAATCTCGATGTGTTTGGTCCGTTGGTGCTGGACCGGGTTCTTCGAGATTACAATAGCACTCTGATTGTCGCAATGTAGAACTGTCAGTCGTGGAGTGGTGAATCCAAACTCTGTGAGAATCTGCTGGAGCCAAATGGTCTTAGTCATTGCATTAACAGTGCCTCGATACTCAGCCTCAGTCGAAGAGAGAGCAATAGCATGTTGCTTCTTGCTCTGCCAACAAATGGGGCCCGAACCAAGGTGAAAACTGTAACCAGAAGTAGGCTTACGATCATCAAGATCGCCAGCCCAATCGGAGTCTGTGTAACCAACCAAGCGAAGTCCTATGCCTGCTGCATAGTGAATCCCATAGTGATGTGTACCCTGGATGTAATGAAGGATGCGTTTGGCGCCTTTCTAATGAAGCTCATGGGGTTCCTGCATGAAGCGGGAAACTATGCCAACTGCAAATGAAATATCAGGGCGTGTATAGGTCAAGTAGATGAGACTACCCACAAGCTGATGATACAAAGTGGCATCAATTGGTGGAGAAGAACACTGAGCCTCAAGCTTGACTCTTGAAAGAAAGGGAGTCAAAGCAGGCTTACAATCAGCCATATGAAAGCGTGCAAGTAGATCAAGAGCATACTTGGGCTGCGATAGTGTAATCCCGGAAGGTGACTGTGAAATCTCTATCCCGAGAAAGTAGTGCAAAAGACCCAAGTCAGTCATAGCAAATTTGTCATGCAAAGCAGATTTGACCCTACTAATGATGGATGTAGTACTCCCTGTAATGATCAAGTCATCAACATAGAGCACAAGTATCAAGTGAGAATCATCCTATCGCAAAATGTAGACACTCGGATCGGAATGACACCTGGTGAACCCTACGGAGAGAAGAAAGGAATCCATCTTGGCATACCAAGCCCTGGGGGCCTGCTTAAGGCCATAGAGAGATTTTCTTAGTCTGCAAACCAAGGAAGTATCCTGGATGAAACCCTGTAGTTGCTCCATATAAATCTCCTCATCAAGATCACTATGAAGAAAAGCACTCTTCACATCCATCTGATGTACAACCCAACCATGAGCTGCAGCAATAGCAAGTGTCAAATGAATGGAGTTCATCTTGGCTACGGGTGCAAAGGTCTCAGTATAGTCAACACCTGCAACCTAAGAGAAACCTTTCACAACAAGCTGAGCCTTATACTTATCCACACTACCATCCGCTACAAACTTGGTCTGATAGATCCACTTACATCGAACCATCTTTCTCCCCTTAGGGAGATGGACTAAATCCCATGTGTTGTTCCTCATCAAGGAACTATACTCTTCCTCCATAGCTTGGTCCCACTCAGGAACCCCTGATGCTTCCCTAAATGTCTGTGGATCGGAAGCGGTAGCAATGAATGCATGTGGAAGGTCCTGATGTTGTGATCGAGTTCTCCGTGTATCTGAGGGATCCCCAACAAGAGAACCTGCGGACTCAAGTGTCTATCAAGCCCAACGAGGTCTAGGTGGAGGTGGAGAACGAGGCTCCTCAACTGCAAGTGGACCCTGCGGAGGTGTAACCTTGCGAGTCAGAGTTGAAGGAGTCTCATCATCTGAATCACTAACATCACTATCCACAATGGAGGAAGGTGGAGGAGGTAGAGAGGCTAAGCTAGGAGAGCTTTCCTCAAAGTGAACACTCCTCTCAATGAACACCTCATGTGTCTCAGGATCCATCAATCTGTATGCCTTAACACCCTTAGGATATCCAACAAATATGCAAGGCCGACTCTGAGGTTCCAATGCCTTGCGTTTTCTGTGGAGGTATGCGAGCCCATGTTGGACACCCAAAGACTCTGAAATGTCTCACAATCGGTTTCCTACCAGCCCAAGCTTCAAAAGGAGTAATACCAGCTTTGTGAGGAACCTGATTCTGGATGTGTGTGGCACAACTAATAGCCTCTGCCCAAAAGGCGGGATCAAGAGAATGTGCATGTATCATACAGCTAGCCATTTCTTTGAGAGTTCTATTCTTGCGTTCTGCAACCCCGTTCTGCTGTGGAGTGTATGCGACAGAATGCTGAAGATCAATCCCCTCAAATGTACAAAAATCCTCAAGTCTTTTGTTCACATATTCCCTTCCATTATCTGTGCGAAGAATCTTGACCACTTTCCCTGATTGCTTCTCCACACGAGTCTTGAAGTCCTGAAATCTGTCAAATACTTCACTCTTATGAATGAGAAAGTAGACCCAAGTGAAGCGGGAGTAGTCATCAATGAAGGTGAGGACATAGCAAGCCTTACTAAATGAAGGTGTTGGAAATGGACCTGCTACATCGCTGTGAACAAGTTGAAGAACTTCCAAAGCTCTCCAAGCTTTCCCCTTGTCAAACTTCTCCTTGGGATGCTTGCCCATGGAACAACTTGAACATACACCCTCTGAAAAACTGATTCGAGGTAGACCTGTGACCATGTCTTTAGTGTTGAGCTACTGAAGATAGCAATAGTTGAGGTGACCAAACCGCTCATGCCATAGCTTACTTTCTGAATTTGAATGAGTAAGCAAGGCCCTAGAAGGTGAATTTGGCACAAAGTGGGAGAATGAATAAAGCCTTGAGTTGTCATTGACTTGTCCCACTGCTACCAAGGCATCATCATCAAGTTCCTTTACCACAACTGAATCTAGTGTAAACTCAACCTTTTTCCCATTCCCATAGTGAGTGATTTGGTAGATAGAGAGAAGGTTGGTAGACAAGTTAGGAACATAGAGAACATTCTCAAATGTTCCATCATCCATGTCAACTGAACCTTTCCCTTCAACCTCTACTTGTGTATCATCACCTATGTAAATGTGAGGTACCTTAGATGGCTCCAATGAAGAAAACTGCTCCTTTGTAGAACCCATGTGATATGAGGCACCCGAGTCAAGTATCCATTGCTGCGAAGAACCTGTTGTAGCCACAAATGCTTGCCCTTTTCCCTTAGAATGTGAGGAAGAGGAAGGAGATGAATCCTTCTCTGTGTAGGCGGATGGCAAGTTGATGTTGTTTTTCTTAAGAAGATTAGTTAACTCATCAACTTGCTTTGCGTGGCATCGATGCTCATCATGACCATACTTCTTGCAATATGCACAAGTTGGTTTATCCTTCTTAGGTGGTGTCCCCTTCTTGGAAGAGGATGAAAAATTGCCTTGTGATGGAGAGGATGATTGTCCTTTTTCTTGGTGTGGCTTAGGCTTAGAGTGCTTCTTCTTCTTGTTGGAATCTTTGCCTTGACTTCCTTGATTCCCTTGATTTGCCACCAAAACCTTGGACTTTGAAGACTTGAGAAGTCCCATGTTCAACAACTTAGATTGTTCCAATATTAACATTTCTGTGAAAGCATCAAATGAAGGAATAACATAGGAACTCCCCACTGTCAAACGATGAGTTTGGAAGCTAGACACAAATGCTACATATTATGGTGCAATCTTGTCCAACAAGTTGAATATCAACTGAGCATCCTTTTTGTGAATTCCACAATCCTTAAGCTTTGCTCTTAGCTCATTTGCTTTGGTGACATAATCTTGGATTGTATCAAAACTCTTGGGATCCAAGTTGGTGAGCTCATTGTGAATTTTATAGCCTCTGATTTCATCAACTTGACCATACAATTTCTGAAACATATCCCAAGCCTCTTTGATTGTTGTACACTTCTGAATGTGAAAAATGAGGTCATCTGATACATACTTGCACAAAGTTCCAAGAGCCATGCAATTCTTTGTGAGCCATTCTAACTGAACATTAGGATCAGCCTTAGGATTAGGTGGTGCTGCTATTGTTCCATCTATGTAGTGTGTGAGACTCTTTTCCATTAATTTACTCCATACTTTAATTTTCCATGATGCATAATTATGTGGAGTTAAAGGTGGAAATTTATGAGGACTCATTGCAACAAAAATGAAAGAGCACAAAGAGAGGTACAATCACACAAGACACCCCCCCAAATTCACTCAATCAAAGAACCCCCCCCAAAAGTGATGATTTGGTACTTTATACTTAGTGCGTATATAATGGGCCACTTGCAAAAAATGGCAAAGTGGACTTCTAATTACAATTTTACAACTGCCTCAATAAGGCCAAAAGAGACTCAAACTGATAATGCAAGAGATCTAAACTAAGATCCAAGCACATTACAAGTACCTAATAGGCCAATTAAGACCAATATTTGAAAGTACAATTTCCACTCAAAATCTCAAAAATCTTATAATATATTATGAAAGTAGACAAAAAAAAATGCACTTTAAAAAAAAATGGCACCTGAAAAGGAGATCGTATGAGCTCAAACGAGGCCTTTGAAGTTGCAGAATTGAGGATTGGATAGGTACAACTGAGAGAATCTGAAAATTCTGAAAAAACCTATGCACCAAAATCATAAAATAACCACACCATTGCGAAGATCATGAAATTTTATCCCATTTCAAAAAAAATTGCACCAAAAAAGGAGCAAAAATGAGCAAGATATGGCCTTTCAAAGTTGAACGACAAAACTGAAAAGCTCAATGAAGAGGGGGTCAAATTTTTTTTGAAAAATGATGATGTCAACAAACTGCGGGGTTAAATTTGGCGGTCGTATGATCGTCGCAAAAAATTCACCTCCCTGCTGACTGGGCGTCCGTACAGTACAGACTGATGATGTGGCGCGATCTGGTTGGCCGAAAAATATTATGTGGCAGTACAGAAATCTGACATTGTAGGTTAATTTGGTTGCTGACGCAGTGCGATCTGACTGGGCGTACGGTCAACTACGTGGCTTTGCACTGATGAGGCAAGTGACATGGCGGTGCCAGGTGGCGGTCGGGGTGGGGGCCATGCTGCCGAAAGTGGAGGGTCCCGCCTGTCGGAAGTCCGACGGTTACTGGAGGTGTCGGCGGAAGGAAGTGCCGGCAATGGAGGGTCTGGCGCCGGCGAGCGGAGGTGCTGACGGAGAAAGTTGTCGTCGGTGGGAGGCTCCGGCAATAGGTAAGGACGCCGCCGAGGAGGCGCCGGAAATCTGGGGAACAGCGGGAGCAGGCGTAGACTTCCGTGCAGCGGTACGACGGTGACAGACCTGTAGACAACGCAGGGTACAGAGAGCATGGGGGGGTCTGCGGACCCCCAAAAATAACTTTTTTTTTTTTGAAAAAATTTTCTGAAATTTTTTTTTTTTTTTTGAAATATATATATTTTTTTTTTGATGAAAAATTTTCGAATTTTTTTTTTATTTTCAGAAAATATTAAATTTTTTTTCGAAATCCGTACAATAATAGCCAAAATGGGCAAAAAAATTTCTCACCAAAATAGGTCGACTTTATAGTCGAAATTCATGGAAACAGCCTCCCGGATTCAACGGTGACGTCCAAATCGCTGTACGACGCCCCCAAAAAATGAAGATCCCCAAATCCGAAAATAGAAGCCTCCAAAATGTCTCCAAAAAACTAATCAATGAAGCCCCAACAGCTCTGATACCATGTAGGATTTTGCCAAGATCAAGGGCACAATGAAAAGCATAAAAAGAGAGACAATAGAATGACAAGAACAAAACTGTATTCTCATCAATATGCAAATGATCAACTGGATTAACCAATACAATGAATATAGGCCTGCTTACATAGGCAAGGCCATATGGATGTACGAACACACAATTATGACATGTGGCTCAATGAGAAACAAGGGTAGGTAAGAAATACTAGGGGTGGGTAGGAGAAATAATATAATATTCCACAAGAGGTGGATGACCCACCGAATGTGAAGTGTAACAGCAAAATAAGACCACAAAAGGTGGAATTTCTCCTACAAGCTCTATCCCTATGTGCACACTTCCCTAAGTGTCTCAAATCCAAACTACGAAGAGATGCATTATCCTAAGTTAACTTAAGTAAAGTGTAATAATATCCAAAATGAATATTTATTTACACCAACATAATTGATTGAAATGGGGGGAAGATTAATTAATTTGAATTAATTAATCAAAGGGGACTATTGAAATGAACCTATTAAATAAATCCTTAGATTTATTAATAAGTAGATGAAAGGGATAATTTAATCAAATTGCTAATGAATTAAATTAAATTAGGAAGGGGGATTAATTAAATAATTGCTTATTTAATTAATTATCTTCAGACTATTTTTAGGTGTATATAGTATGATCACTTCCCAGCCACGGATTGGGAAGGTGGACTATTGGAGACAGGTTATAGATGACATAGATAGTGTCATATGGAGACCCTATCATGACAGTGAGGATTGGGCGGAGGATGCTATAGAGATTCCATATATTTTCAGGAGCACATACTTTATCGGGTGGATGCCCTATATACTGGACATGCATCTCATTGACAGGGTATGCAGATAGTTTGAGCGACAACAAAGGATGCCTCGGGGATTTGGAGAGTTTGCACGAACAGTGCGAGAGCAGGCTTAGTGGGGGCCAATTTTATCCTATGATGTTGCAGTTACATAGTTCAAGCAGATGGTTCCTATTCCTTGGGATCTACTAGGGGATGTGGTTGATGCAAGAACAAATGCACAGTATGATGCCTATTTTGCATCACATCCAGTACTGAGGTTAACAGATCCAGATGAGCCTGTGGAAGCGGAGGATGATGATGATGAGGATGATGAGGATAGGGGTGGAAAGAGGCGGAGGAGACATAGGAGAGGAGCAATGAGGAGGGTGGTGAGGGGCAGGGTTGGACAAAGGGATGATGGAGAGAGGGCTCGGGAGAGACAGGATCCACAGGGAGAGAGGCCATCGAGACCACCAAGGGGTAGAGGAGGACAGGTCTTACAGGTTGGTGGATAGGTATAGGGACATGTACCAGGTAGAGATGCACAGGGATAGGCTAGGAAGGAGGAGGGTGCTCAGGATGGGGATGAGGAGAAGGATGAAATGCTAGCGTTGTGAGAGATTGCAGTAGGACAGGCCGATGAGATCAAGGATTTCGAGAGAGATGTGACTCGATTGAGGTGATAGTTAGTAGAGATGTAGAGGGAGAGGGATCGGGCCATCCAGAGGTATACTGAGCCTGAGAAGGCATTGAGGGTAGGAAAGAGATCAGCTGAGGACACAAGGGCTGGATATGTATATGTCCTACGGGCAAGAGAGGAGATAGCCTACTAGAGAGACTTGTACTACATAGCTATTCCTCCAGAGCTGAGGGCTAGGAGTTTCAGGAGAGATTATAGGATGACTACCACATGGGGAGAGACATATGACAAGCATCCAATGGTGGGGCTATGGGTCCACCCGCACCAGTAGGAGGAGGAGACAAAGGAGGTGATCCTGGAGTAGGGACTTCGAGAGCTCATATTCCTCTGAGGGAGGATCGTCATCATAGCTCTCTTAGATCCAATTTTTGTATCAGTATTTTGTATGATGACATAGACACCTTTGGATGATTTTGTAGCCTTATGAGATATTGACATCATTGTATCATGACACTTTATTAGTTTTTTGATATATATATATGAGATTATTCATCCTTGCGGCAGCTATATGCATGTGTTCCTATGTGATATTCTATATGTTAGTGCAGTTTATGTATGTTCTTATAATAATTCTATGATGCTTATGATATAGATGCATATATATACATGATAAAATGCAATATATTTTTTGTTTTTTTATGTTTTATATGCTTATATATGAGAATGCAAATGTGAATGTACTATATGTAGATGGATGTATGATTAATAGTATGCTATGATTATTTACATAATGAGAATGCAAATGTATATATGATATACTAATTAGTGGTGTGTGCAGGATGTGATGTGATTATGATTTCTATATGTATGTATGAAATGAGATATGCTAACATGTGATGATGCAGGTGCAAACTACATGAAATGCAGATATTTTTGGTGTGTCATTATACTCAGTCATGTGATAATGGGCTACATGGACTCAAGGAAGGACGATGGAGGTCAATCAAGAAAGGTGGATAGAATGTATAAGACATGGAAATGAAAGAGCTTCTTGTGATTTATCATCATTGAGATTTATTATGGCAAATAGGTTATGACAATCATGGTATAGGTTTGACCCGAAAATCCATTGTACTTGTTTGCATGGAGATTAGAAAATTACCAACAAGGAATGCTCCAGTTCACACTAGACTCACAATGTCCTCATATCCTTGGACAAGTCATAGAATTACTAAGAGACAAAACACAGACAACAAAACAATAGTAGGTGAATCATATCCCATCCCTTTCTAGTCAAAGACATCCAGGAGATAGAATCTCTAATCAAAGACATCCTGGAAAAGCTAAAAGACATGTCACCAAAAGATAAAATAAAAAGAAACCAAGAGTTGACACCAACACACAATGAAATCTTCAATTTATTTGTGTTTCTTGCCACATATGTTAACATGTTTGATTTGGTCACAATGTTGTCATCCTGGTAAAGGACAGATAATGTTGAAAACCATGTTGTTGCCAAAGTCTGCTAAAATATTTGATTTGTTGAAAGACCACTGCTGATTGCGTCTCATCTGAAACTAACTAAATCTAGGAAACTGATACTTTATTGCGAAGAAGTATGAAACTTTATTGTGGGTTGGTGGTGCAAAGGATTTTTTTTATTGTGGATTGTGCGTGAAAAGGAGGAATGAAAAGATGATGCTCCTCAAAACATGTGATGCTTAGGGTACCACTTCCATCACTAGATTTAGGATTTTGCCCCAGTTGTAAATTGGACCTAATTTATTATGGAAGGAAAGGGTGACAAGGGAGGTTTATTATGAATGACTAACTGATATTAGGTAGATCAATAACAAGCCATGATGGGAATGAGTAGGTTTAATATGGATAGATAGATCGTGAGTGTGTGCAAATTGAAAGGATAAGATTGAATCTTGAAGGAGGGAGGAACAATGTCTCTACACATGGCGCCAGTAACTTGGTTTTCACCATTGGATGAATTTATTTCTCTTTACTTTTTTCAATTTTTCAATTTTTTTGTGTCACAAGGCACCTGTTTGCCCAGTTTTCACCAAGTAACGATTTTTATTTTTTTTATGATTTTTTTTTTGATATTTTTTTGTATTTTTGACAATGGGATATTTGAAAAACTATGTGTAAAACCTGCGAAGGTGTATGTTGTTTATAGGATCCTCCAAAGGTTCTCTATCTGGTGTTGAGAGTTGATATGCACCTGATCCATAGATTGTTGTGATGATGTAAGGACCAAGCCAATTGGGCTCAAATTTTCCTTTCTTTTCTCGGTCCTGTCAGTTCTTAGGATTCTCTCTCAATACTAAGTCACCTACCTCAAATGTGTGAGGTTTTACCTTATGATTGTAGTTGCAACTCATTCTCTATTGATAAGCCTTAAGATGATTAAAAGCAGTTTGTCATCGCTCATCCAATAGTTCTAGTTCCTGTAAGCGGGAGACCCTGTAGTCTTCATCATTGATTATATCGCGCAAAGAGACTCGTAAGGATGGTAACTCAACCTCAATAGGCAAGATAGATTCGGCACCATAGACAAGTGAATAAGGAGTGGCTACAATAGGTGTATGAACACTTGTGCGATAAGCCCAAAGTGCAAGATTGAGTTAGATGTGCCAATTTTGGCCAACGTCATCCACTGTCTTTTTGAGGATTTTGAGAATGGTTTTGTTAGATGCCTCATCTTGGCCATTACCTTGGGGATAGTATAGAGTAGAGAAGTGGTGGTTAATATGGAAGTGATCACAAAGTTCATGAACATCCTGATTTTTTAAGGGACATATGTTATCTATGATGATGGAAAGAGGAACACCATAGCGGCAGATAATGTAGTTAAGGATAAACGTGGCAATATGTTTTCCAATGACTTGGGTGAGAGGAACGACTTCAATCCATTTCGTGAAATATTATGTGGAAGTGATAATGAATTTATGGCCACTAGAAGAAGGAGGGTGAATCTTGCCTATGAAATCGAGTCCCCACTGACATAAGGGCCAAGTAGTCACGATCGGTTGAAGTTCTTGATTTGGCGCATGAATGAGGTCTCCATGAATCTGGCATTGCTTATATTTCTTGACAAACTATGAATCTTTTTCCATAGTGGGCTAGTAGTATATAGTCTTGATAAGTTTCTTGGCTAAGGCCAGACCACTAGAATGGGCACCACATATACCTTCATGAAGCTCTTGTAATGCAATCTGAGCTTTGCTACTTTCTAAACATCTAAGAAGAGTGCCATCTAGACCTCGACGGTAAAGGGTATCGACTAAAATGACATAGTGAGAAGATTGATGGATGAAATTAGGACGTTGATTGTTGGATAGGTCGGGAGGAAGAGTATTGTTGTGAAGGTATGAAAAAATGGCACCATACCAAGGGTAATCAGGACCAATGATACATATCATCTCAATAGGAGTGATCTCATACGAGGGAACCAAAAGGTTGTCCACCAAGAACTCATAACAAGTCTCATTCTGCAGTAGATCGATCAATGAAGCAATAGTAGCCATGGCATCTACAACTCGATTGTTTTCCCTTGGAATCTACTCAAAGATTATCTCTATGAAGTATTGTTTGAAATCATCGACCATTTTCTTATAAGGCAATAATTTTTCATCTTTTGTCTAGTAGTCATCATTTTCTTGACGAATTACAAGTTGAGAGTCCCAAAAAACATGAAGTTCATGGATCTTCCACTAAACCGCAACTTGTAAACTTCTTGTTAATGCCTCATACTTTGCTATGTTATTGGTGCAAGGAAATGACAACCGATAGGATTTAGGAATGGAATCCCCTTGAGGTATGATAAAGAGGATGCCAGCTTCTGCACCATGTTGCATGTATGAACCATCAAAGTATAATTTCCAAGGATTTGTGTGTGTCGCCGTCAGAATAGATTCGTCTAGAAATTTTGAAGTCATAAGAGTATCATCAATCATGGGTGCATCTACGAATTGATCTGCAATAGCTTGTCCTTTGATTGCTTTTCTATCCACATATTCAATGTCGAATTCACTTAGAATCATAACTCATTTAACTAATCTACCAATGAGTCTTACTTTATTGAGGAGATATTTTAGTGGATCTATCCTTACGATGAGCTTAGTTTTATGAGTTAGCATGTAATGTTGTAATCTTTGTGAGGCAAAAACCAAAGTAAGACATGCACTCTCAATCGATGTGTAGTTAAGCTCATAGCTAACTAAGGTATGAATAATGTAATATACTACTCTTTCTTTGCCTTCATTGTCTTGTTGTGCCAAGAGTGTGTAGCTGATATGTAGAGTAACAGGGGTTTTCCTGGAATTGGCGACATCAAAACAGGTGGATTTAAGAGATAATCTTTGAATATTTGAAAATCCTATTGACATTTATCATTCCACTTGAATTTGATATTTTTGTGAAGTAGATGTTGAAAAGGATGACATTGATCTACAAGTTGAGCAATGATTCTTCGTATATATTGGAGTCTCTCCTATAAAGACCGAAGTTGACTAATATTCTTTGGTGGTAGTATTTCTAATATAGCTCTGACTTTTGTTGGATCGGCTTCAATTCCTCTCTTTGAGACAATGTATCCAAGGAGTTTCCCGGAGGTTACTCCAAATACACACTTCTTAGGATTTAATCTAACTTTGTATTTTTATAACCTATCAAAGATCACTGAAAGGATGTCCAAATATGTTTCTCTTTCTAATGATTTACCCAGGATGTCATCAACATAATCTTCCATAGTAACATGCATAAGATCATGAAAGATGGTAGTCATAGCTTTTTGGTATGTGGCACTTGCATTCTTTAGTTTGAAGGACATAACATTCCAACAGAAAGTTCCCCAAGGACAAGTAAATATCATTTTGTGTTGATCTTTAGGTGTTATTTTTATCTGGTTATAGCCGGAAAATACATCCATCAAAGATAACATTGCATGACCAGTTGTAAGATCCACTATCAAGTCAATATTTGGCAACGGAAAGTCATCTTTAGGACAAGCTTTGTTGATGTCTCTGAAATCTATATATATTTTGATGTCGCAATCTGGCTTACTGACGAGTACTAAATTAGAGATCCACTCAAGATAATGAATTGGTATTATGAATCCGACATCGAGCAATTTCTCAAGTTCTACTTTTATTAATAATGTCACTTGTGGATGCATTTTCCTTAACCTTTGTTTCACTGGCTTTGCTCCTGGTGTAACTGCCAAATGGTGTATAACTAGATCAGGATCTAGTCCAGGCATATTCACATATGACCATGCAAAATTGATTTGTCGTTCTATGAAGAAACTTATGAACTTTGGTCTTTCTTTTTTTGTCAAGGATTGTGCGAAGAATATGTTGTGTGGAATCTCTTATGTGCCAATGTTTGTCTTGATAGTTTCCTCGACCAACATGGATGATTGTCCTCATATAATACCATCGAGATAATGTCAAGCATTCCATCTTCAGGCACCTCAACGAGGTTTTCACCCTCAGATACATCCTTTCTTTTTATTTTTTTAGAGTCAGAAAACGTTATCGTGTGGTTTTCACCATAAGACCCATGATTTGTTTTTATTTTTATATTTTTGTGACTAGAAGGCCCAACACCCTTATCGAAGTATGCCACGCTATTGAGTTTTATAGTGTACCCTGCTTATGGTCCCCAAGAGTAAGATCATCTCGTATGCTGACTCAGTCGATGAAAACATCATCATTTTTAAATGTGTCTAGTTGTAAATGTCCTTCTTGCTCCCAAACAATGAGTTTCGGGTGAACAAGGGGAAGGCCATTGGTGTTTTCAAAGTCAACGGGAGTAAGGGTAAAGACGCAATTGTCTTCAGGTATGTCAAGTTAATTGTCGAGGTCATCGCTAGCACTCTCCTCATTTGTCTCAATCATAAACAAATCCAAATTGACATCACTAGAAGTGCATTCAGCAACAAGAGTCCTCACTCTGCGTGATTTAGGCCTAGAACCTAGAAACAAGGATTGTTTGGGATCCTCAATAAAATTATCTTTATCATCCTCTTCTTGTGATCTCTGAAGTATTTTGACCAACCCTGAATTTTCTATTGAACTCTTCTTCCTCGGTGGGTTCACCTGGTTCTCTGAAAGTTTCGGTGAGCTCATAATCACTAGATGATTTGTCTGAACCCCATTCCCATTCATTGGAATCAGTGGAATAACATTTTTCTTCTTGTTGTTCATTAGATTCTATGATTTGAAATGCTTCTTTAGATTTGTGAGTATCTAATCTGAAAGGTATGAAACCAAGTCCTTTGGAACATTGGTTTTTGAATGTCAATTCTGGTTGCAATGGTTCAACAATTCCTTTCTTTTGTAACCCAAGAGGGCCTTTACCATCATATCCATTTTTTTGTAAGAACTTGAATCCTTTACCATACTTCTCACATGGTATCTTAATGTGATCTTATGTATCCTCTTTAGGTTCTTTATAAAGTATTTTGTATAAGTCCTCTTCTTCCATCTCACTCCACTTTTGGAATATATTAGGATCCCATCTTAATGTAATGACAAATACCTTTTTAGAAGGATGTGGTTGTCGATACTCTTTTGAAGAATCCATTACTTGTCTCAAGTACATAGTTTGATTTAGAGTATACTTTCCCATACCTTTATCTTGATATTTCCCTTTAAGCTCACCATGTTTTGACATTGAGGGTTTTAATGATTCAAGATCAACATATATAGATAATGGAGTTTCTTCTTCATTGATTGGTATTATTGTTTCCAATTTTGACCGTAGGCTATTACAATATATGAACGGATTCGGGTCGCCATTAATGTCACTTCAATTTTATTATGTGGGAACTTGATACATTGATGATATGTAGAAGGAACAACTCTCATCTCATAGATCCACGGGTGTCCCAAGAGTATATTGTAAGTGAGCTCTAAATCAAGGACTTGACATAACACATCCTTCATAACTGCCCCAACTCTGAGAGGTAAGGTGATTGTGCCCTTGGATGAGCGCTCTTCATCATCATATGCCTTTATGGTGATTGCATGTGTAGAATTCACAGCCTTTTCAGAATATCCCAATTGTTTAATGGTGTTCAATGTACAAATATTCAAACTTGCTCCTCCATCTATCAAGACTCGTTTTATTTGATTTTTATGGAGAAAAGATTCAATATGTAAAGGTGTATTATGAGGTTGGGTTATGGATGCATCGTCAACTTCTGTGAATGTGAGGCTATGTGGAACAAAAAGGTATCCCACCATGGCTTGAAACTGGTCCACATTCAGATCAGTGGGTACAAAAGTCTCTCTCAGAATTTTGTCAAGAATAGCTTTGTGTGAAGGGGATATGTGTAATATCTCAAGGATGGAAATGAGGGCGAGTGTCTTACCTAACTGATATACAAGGTCATACTCATTCTTGGTGGATGATGAGGTTGTGGTCTTGGATGGAATGTCTTGCAAGGTGACTTTACCTCGACGGGTTGTGACATTACATTTAGAGGTTTCATTTTTAGAGGATGAGGAAGATGGTCTAATGCCTTTCAAAACAACTTTACTCCTTTGGGTAGCATATTTAGGAGTTTTGTCCTTGATGATGATGGTAGAAACATGATTGTCCATTGAAATGTGATTAATAGTAGAATCATAATCAAAGGGCATCTTAGTATAATTAGCTTGATTATCTATAGTTTTGGCTTTTCCCTTGTCATGTTTAGGAAATGGATCCTTAAACATTGCATGTTATTCATTGGAGGTGTGACCATCAACTTCTATGTCACCTCTGTCAATGAGATCATGCATGATATTCTTCAATCTGGTGACAATTGCTAGTTAAGTCCCCTTTACTCTTGTGATATTCACAATACTCATCATCATTCCACCAATTTGGTTTTACTTTTGGCTCATATGGTGGATTATCTGGTAGTGTTATGAGCTTGTTTGCCACTAACTTCTTGAATGTTGTTTCAATCGGTTCTCCTAACGAAGTGTATTATCTTTGAGGTTTTGATTGCCTTTGATTATTCACTTGATTGTTTGTATTAGAAGAACTTAAACCAGGGAAAGTAATCTTAGGTTTCACAACATTTGCATCTACTGCCCCATCATTGATTGTGTTCTTATTCTTGTTCCAAAAGCGAGGTTTGTCCTTCCCATTTGATTCCTCTTTGTTCTCTTTGAATATCTTGATGATACCTTGTTCAATAAGGACTTTCTCTGTCACAATTCCTTTCTCAATGACATCTTTGAAGGTAGACAAACAAGATTTTCATAGCTCATATCCAATATCCTTGTTGACGTTTTGTGTGAGCATTTCTACCGTTTGTTTTTGTGAGACATCACAAGAACATCGACTAGCAATACCTCTCCATAGCTATAAAAATGAAGAGAAGGATTCCCCATTTTTCTGCTTAGTATTGAACAAGGTAGCCACTGACACGTCTGTTTCAATGTTGTATGAGAAGTGTTGTATAAAAGCCTCTACTAAATCACCCCATGAATTAAGTCTAGGTGGAAGTTTGGAGAACCATTTCATTGCTTGTTCATCTAATCTTTGTGGGAACAATCTCATCAAGTATGTTTCTTCTCCTACTACCTCAATGCAAGCTATGAAAAATTGTCTTATGTGTGTCTTAGGATCCCCTTTGCCTTTGTACTTATCAAATTTTGGTGTCACAAAATGTGGAGGGAATGGAGGCATTGGACTGCTTCTATCAAATGGGTAAGGACATATATCTTTCATTGTGTATTGTTGCTTTGGTGTATTCATGTTTGCCATTTTCTTTTGTAAATCCTTGATCTGTTGTCGCAAGTCATTCTTGGGTGGTGTCTTTTCTCTTTGAGCTAGTCCCATTCCTGAGCCACTAGGAGGAGGAGGAGGGATATAATGCATATATAGATGGTATTGATCATAGATGTGTTCATATGGAGGAGAGACATAGTTATAGGTTGTATATGGACCACTTGGTATGGTGTTGTAATGAGAAGCACTAGGTCTAGGTCGATACATTTTATGACCATGAAGATGGGAGGTATCATAAGAGTGATCTTGAGTATTGCCCCCAAATCTGACACGGGGTCTCCTCGTTTCATGATTTTGAATATTCGCTTGAGTGTAATTGTATGTATTCGTATGATCTTGGGTATCATCATGGTCATGTGTGGTGGTAGTTCTTCTCCATGGGAAAGGATGATTGAGGGGTTGTTCATGAGAGGTTCTATCATATCTAGCATGAGAATGAGTGTATGTGTTTGGAATCTCAGGTTTTTGAAATAAGGAGGAAGGTGACTCAATCACGAGACGCTCTCTTCTATTACCATCGTTATTGGGCCTTCTTTGTCTTGTATTAACATGATTTATTTGATTTATATCATCCTCCAAAATTTGTGAAATATCAAAATCATGAGGTAATCTTGTCCCACTTTGTGCTATGATTTGTAGGAAATATTGTCTATCCCTCTTCATGATTTCTTGAACCAATTTGTTAAAATGGGGATCCATGATAGTTTCCTCAACTTCTACAAAATCCACGGATGCATTGTCATTGTCATTATCATTGTTGTTGTCATTGTTATCATTGCCATTGTTTGGTACAATAATATGGTTTTCAAATAGATTGTAAAATTCATCTCCATCAAATTCATAGGTACTTGTGTTTAAAGACCTTAAAGCTTCTTTGGCTTCCCTTATAGACCTTTGTGAATGGGTTTCAACCATGGACTAAAGTCTTGACCGAAAATAAAAGGTATAATGAAAATGCAAAGACTATGGAAGACCAAGAGGTGTACGGAGTGTAGATGGATCTAGGGCAGATGGATCTCTTGATGAGGTAAGTTGACCTTGACTCAAGAAGACAAAATGAGATCCTAAGATGACAGATCTTGATACGGGAATCACCTAGTGTTGTGTTGTAGTATGTTTTCAAAGTTTGACGAGGACAAGCAAAGTAACCTTTTGACTCAAATTTGGAAAATATGTATGAGGGCAATGCAAGCGAAGGAAAATGATTGACTATGTGTGACCAAGACAAGTTGACTAAAGAATGAAGCCCTATAGGAAGCAGCCTTAGAATCTCTTTGAATCTAAAAACTTAAGTCCTTTTTCTCTTGATAAATCTTTTGCAATTTCTTAGTTCTGAACACAGACATGGTTTAAGCCAACCCAGATGTGATTTTTCAGCAAGAACGTTGTTATAGTAGTACAGACGTATTTTCTGAGAATTCTGACAGTGACAATTTTTTGTAAAGCACAAACACAATGTTGGCCAACAGAGACGTGATTTCCAACCAAAAACATGATTAGATCTAATGCAGACGCAATTTCTAAAAATGTGACAATTTCTTGTTGATATTCTGCTATGGGACACAAACACAATTATGTACTGCACAGACGTGGTTTCAACAGTCATAGACACATTTTTTGATACTTTGTGTAATTATGTCTAATTGTGAAGTTGTTCAATATGACCAAATCTCAATGTTTTTGACTCTTTTCGTGACAAGAGGACATAATAACAGTGAAGACTCAATGTTTGAAATGTTTTTGTAATAACCCATCATAATTAACTCAACAAAATTGACCATTCTTTTTTTTGATTAATTTAATCATTATGTTTGATTCAATCGCATACTCTGGGCATCCATCCATTTGGATTAGGCATTCATCCATCCGGGATGAGAATCTAACCATATGGGTTAGGCATTTGTCCATATGGGACATAAGATTTCATCTATCCAATACGGGATAGGCATCTACCTATACGGGGTAGGCATAAGATTTCATCTATCCAATACGGGATAGGCATCTACCCATATGGGGTAGGCATCTATCCAATCGGGATAGGAGGTGCTCTGGCCAGAGACTTAGACTCATCGGGACCATTCGGGTCCTGAGCCACTCACTAAGTACTACACTCTTTTAAAGAAGTGCACCGAGGTCGCCATCCTTAGGAGAAATTGAATAACATAATACAAGCTTGAATTCTGCCTCAGAATTTGGCTTAAAGCCTCGGGAAGTCAAGCGAATCCTTCCTTGCAACTTTAGAGAAACCCTTCAACAACAACTCAAAAATTCCTGCAACCAAAATGAGACTAACAAAGAGAATCCTACTTCTAAACTTGGGAAATTTTTCTTCAAAACAAAATCAACTCCCCTCTTTGAAACTTGCATATAATTTGATCCCGTGCCGAAGCGGGTATGTAGGCAGTCTTGGGACAGAGTTGTCCCTCATACTCAGGCATTCGTGGGTGGGGTCTAGGCTTGGTAAAAGAAAGATTGAGTAAGAATCCTATTTTAAAAGATAAGATAATTAAATTGGAAAAAGAAATTCAACGCATACTCGGAAGGAATCCCGTATGGATTCGCTTGACTTCCCGAGGCGAAATTCAAGCTTGTATTATGTTATTCACTTACTCCTAAGGACGGCGACCTCGATGCACTTCTGTTAAAAGAGTGTAGTACTTAGTGAGTGGCTCAGGACCCGAATGGTCCCGATGAGTCTAAGTCTCTGGCCAGAGCACCTCCTATTTCAATTGGATAGATGCCTACCCCGTATGGGTAGATGCCTATCCCGTATTGGATGGATGAAATCTTATGCCTACCCCATATGGGTAGATGCCTATCCCGTATTGGATAGATGAAATCTTATGTCCCGTATGGACAAATTCCTAACTCGTATGGTTAGATGCTCATCTCGGATGGATGAATGCCTAATCCAAATGGATGGATGCCCAGAGTATGCGATTGAATCAAACATAATGATTAAATTAAACAAAAAAAAAAGAATGGTCAATTTTGTTGAGTTAATTATGATGGGTTATAACATGTGGTATTAGAGCAAAGGTTCAAATCTAGGCCTTGTGCTCACTTCAATTTATTCAACTAAGGGAATGTTTTGCAATGGTAGAAATTAAATTTTAAAAAATCCTAAATCAAGAACTAACTACATAATTTAACTTTTAGGTAAAACCCTGAAATGGCTAGGGAAGTAACCAAGTGTTGCCGAGGGCAAGGGTACAATTCCCTGAGTTTGAAACAAGGGTAGACCTCTATGTGGCACCCCTAGGATTGTATGATGTAATTATTGGAATGAGCTGGTTAACAGACCATCAAGCTAATGTAGATTGCTATAACAAAATTGTTGAATGTTTGGATGATGGGGGGGAAAGGGGTCAAAATCCAAGGAAAGTTTAAACCCATTAATATAGAAACCATCTCAGCCATGCAATTAAAGAAGGAAAGGAGAAGAGGAGGCCAAATCTATATGGTTGAAATTGATGAAGGAAAAGAGGAAAATACACCAACCTTTGAAAATACCCTTTTCTTAAAAGAATTCAAGGATGTTTTTCTAGAAGAATTACCAGGCTTACCCTCTAAAAGGAAGTTTGACTTTTCTATAAAAGTACTACCAGGAGTTGAACCAGTATCAAGGGAACCTTACCGAATGAACACAACTGAATTACAAGAGCTCAAAATGCAATCAGAGGAACTCTTAGCTAAGAGATTAATAAGGCCAAGTGTATCACCATGGGGAGCACTAGTTTTGTTTGTTAAGAAGAAGGATGGAACCTTAAGACTATACATTGACTATAGGATGTTGAACAAGGTCACAATAAAGAATAGGTATCCCTTACCTCGCATAGAGGATCTTTTTGACCAGATGAAGGGAGCAGCAGTTTTCTCAAAGATAGACCTCCGGTCAGGGTACCATCAACTCATAATTAAGGAGGAAGACATTCTAAAGGCAGCTTTCAGGACTAGATATGGGCATTATGAATTCACAGTAGTTCCTTTTGGTGTAACCAACGCCCCAACTGCATTTATGAACCTAATGAATAGTGTACTCCATGACTACTTGGATAAATTTGTTTTGGTACTTCTGGATGACATATTGATTTACTCTAGGAATGAGGAGGAAAATTTAGTGCACCTACAAATTATTTTGCAAAGGTTGAGGGAACATAAGTTATATGGGAAATTGTCAAAATGTGTCTTCTTCGAGGAAGAGATTCACTACCTTGGGCATATAATATCAAAGGAAGGAATAGCAGTTGATCCAGATAAAATAAAGGCAATAGTAGAATGGCCAATCCCTAAAAATGTTTCAGAGGTAAGAAGCTTTATGGGGCTAGCAGGTTACTATAGGAGGTTTGTGGAAGGATTCTCTAAGATAGCAAACCCCATCACCTCATTACAAAGGAAGGGTAAAAGGTTTGTGTGGACAGAACAAAGTGATAAGGCATTCCAAATTTTGAAAGGGAAACTAACTTTAGCACCCATTCTAAAGGTACTAGATCCAAATGGACACTTCACAGTCATAACTGATGCTTCTATTGAAGGTTTAGGAGGAGTAATTGTCCAAGATGAAGGGGTAGTAGCTTATGAATCCAAAAAGCTATAGACTCATGAAGTCAATTATGCACCCCATGACTTAGAGTTGGCAGCGATTATGCATGCCCTACAAAAATGGAGACACTTCTTACTAGGGAAGCCCTTTGAATTAAAGTCAGATAACCAAGGACTAAAGTACATCTTTACCCAACTCCACTTAAATGCCAGACAAAGAAGGTGGTTAGAGTTTCTAAGTGAATATAATTTTGAAATTGAATATATTAAGGGGAAGGAAAATAGGGTGGCAGATGCCTTAAGTAGGAGGAGACACTTGATGACTATAGCAACATTCAAAACTTCTTTCAAAAGGCAAGTAATGGATGAACAAGGACATGACCCATGGTATGAGCAAGTCAAATTGACTTTAGAATATGATCCAACCGATCCTAAGATTGAAGGGTATACATTAGACAAAGATGGGTTGCTTAGATACAATAATAGAATCTATATTCCTAATTCAGGGAACTTAAGGGAAGTAGTCTTTTTAGAGGTTCACAATGTCCCTTATTCAGGGCACCCAGGAATTAACAAACTTTATGCAGATCTAAAGAAGTTATACTTTTGGCAAGGGATGAAGATGACATTGTCAAGTATGTGGCTAAATGTTTGGAGTGTCAAAGAGTAAAGGCAGAACATAGACATCCAGCTGGATTGTTACAATTGCACGATGTACCTCAACACAAGTGGCAAAGTTATTAGCATGGATTTTGTGCAAGGGTTACCCATGTCACCTTCTAGGCATGATGCAATAATGGTGGTAATTGACAAACTCGCTAAGGTGGCACACTTTATACCAGGGAACCTAACAGATGATGCACCTACCTTGGCTAGGCGCTTTGTTAAGGAAATATTTAGGCTGCATGGACCAACAGAGGAAATGGGAAGAATACCTACCTCTAGTAGAATTTGCTTACAATAATACATATCAAACATCTTTGGGAATGGCACCTTTCGAAGCTTTGTATGGTAGACCATGTCAAACACCTTTGAGTTGGGATAGTCTTGAAGATAGAGTGATTGTTGGACCAGATATGTTGAAAAAGATGGAAAGGAAAACTAAGGAAATTAGGCAGAGATTGAAGGAAGCCTCAGATAGGCAGAAGAGTTATGCAGACAAAACAAGACACCAAGGGAGTTTGAGGTGGGAGAGAAAGTCTTCTTAAGGATTAGGCCACATAAGAGTTCCATAAGCTTTGGGAAAAAGACTAAGCTTGCACCTCGTTATGTTGGACCCTTTGAAATATTGGGAAGGATTAATCCAGTTGCATATCGGTTGGCCTTACCTCCCCAGTTGAGCCGAATCCATGATGTCTTCCATGTATCTCTTCTTAAAAAGTATGTACCTGATGAGAAACACATTTTGAATTGGGATGCCTTACAGGTCCAGGAAATGGGAGGAATAATGATAGAGCCATTCAAAATCTTGGAGAGGCGCCAGTGCCAGTTGCGCAATAGAGAGGTTGATCAGTGCAAAGTGCAATGGGACCAGTATGATGAAAAGAATGCCACGTGGGAAGATACTAAGGAGATGCAATAGTTGTTTCCTTTTTTGTTTTAATCATGAACTATAGACTCTTTTGGATGCATTCAATAAGTGCATCGGGATGATGCACAAATTAAGGGGGGAAGGATGTCACAACCCTCCTTTATCACTTTTGGATTTAAAATACAAACTCTATTATATTTTTGGATAAGCTATTTAAATGATTGAATGAATATTATAAAAGGATAAAATAATAATACACACACGCACACACACATGGAAAATATACATTGTTTTTATTTATTTATTTTCCACATCCAATTATGGCACATGTTGTAGGAAGAATAAGAAGCTTCTAGAGGATTCTCCACCACCTTGCATGTAACTCCTCCCACTAAGTCTAATCAATTTGCATGAAGTCCAAAATTGGGAAAGAATCTCTTTTTTTAATTAAATTTTCAAATAGTGGAATGGAGGGAATTCTCTTATAAAATTATATGCAAGTTTCAAAGAGGCGAGTTGATTTTGTTTTGAAGAAAAATTTCCCAAGTTTAGAAGTAGGATTCTCTTTGTTAGTCTCATTTTGGTTGCAGGAATTTTTGAGTTGTTGTTGAAGGGTTTCTCTCAAGTTGCAAGGAAGGATTCGCTTGACTTCTCGAGGCTTTAAGCCAAATTCTGAGGCGGAATTCAAGCTTGTATTATGGTATTCAATTACTCCTAAGGACGGCGACCATGGTGCACTTCTATTAAAAGAGTGTAGTACTTAGTGAGTGGCTCAGGACCCGAATGGTCCCGATGAGTCTAAGTCTCTGGCCAGAGCACCTCCTATCCTAATTGGATAGATGCCTACCCCGTATGGGTAGATGCCTATCCTGTATTGGATAGATAAAATCTTATGCCTACCCTGTATGGGTAGATGCCTATCCCGTATTGGATAGATGAAATCTTATGTCCCGTATGGACAAATGCCTAACCCGTATGGTTAGATGCTCATCCTGGATGGATGAATGCCTAATCCAAATGGATGGATGCCCAGAGTATGCAATTGAATCAAACACAATGATTAAATTAATCAAAAAAAAAGAATGGTCAATTTTGTTGAGTTAATTATGATGGGTTATTACAGTTTTGTCCAAAAGATCAAAAAAAATTCCAAATGTGAATATATAATGTGAAATGTTTTTGCAAACACTTGAAAACACGATAGCCACAATGTTTCTTTGTTTTTATTTAAAAATGTTTGAGTGTTTTGATCATGCAAGCACAAATCCTATGGTTGGTCGAGACAATAGTTGTTGAATCTCACTTGGGGGTTACCCCGAGCTACGTAATTCAAAGTGGATACTTAGATGCTTGACCCCACTGACTCCACCCTCGTCACTCACTTCTCTGGGGAAGCCAAGCATGAGTCCCCATGAAAACTCCCCATGGAGAACTTTGTATCTCTACTAAGAACCGTAAGAATGTGAGCCACTTCAGAGGTTCGACCTCCTGCACCAACAACTAGAAGGTTTTTGGATTCTAACACAAAAGGTGTCTAGTAAGGGCATCCATTCGGGTGGCTATAATCAGCAACATGTTACGCTCTGTCAAATGGAAGGCCTCTCAACCTATAGAGGTTGCACTCTATAGGGTTTATGGGGAGTCATAACGTCATTATAGCAGCATGTAATACCCTTTTCTTGCAACTTTCGTCACACACTTTTATTTATAGTGGCTTGGAAGAGCTTGGCTTTAGCCCATTACCACTTGGGTCGTTCCCTCTCACTTGGCCTTATGGGCTACTCATGAGGCAGACCCTCTAAAAGGTAAAACACAAAGAGCCTATTGCTCAAGACACAAAAGACACTTGTTAATTTTAGAGCACCAATTGAAGTGTTTTTCTAGACTAAAGAAGACAAAGCAAGCAATTTCAAAATAAAATCTTTGCAAAGGTCCTACACCAAACTTGTTAGTAGTTTTGAAATGATACCCCTCCTACAAGCACACAAGTTAGGTAAATTTTTAGATCCAAAAAACTTTGTGAAATAGGGGCCTTCGACAAGACATTTTTCTTCTTTTTAAACAACTACACCACTTTGTTAGTCAGATCTGAAAACCCTAAATGAAAGCGAAAATGAAAAATTGAAAACACAGACGCAACCATACCAGATGCAGACGCAGAAACAAATCACATACGTAGAAAGATAGAACATAGATGTGGTTTCCAAGTCAGAGATCTGCAAAATATACAGCAGAACGCAGACGCGATAAAAACTTGCACAGACGCGAGATCTAGACACAAACGCAACAATACAACTCACATACGTGATTCCCGAAACCTGTAACTGCAAAAACTAAATAAAAAATCCTGCAAAACAAAAATGCTACAAAAGGCAATACAGACACATAAATAAATCAGAAACGCGATTAGATGCTTCAAAGTCGCAACTTAAGGATGACAGATCTGCAAAAACAACAGAAAATAAAAAACACAGAAAAAGCAGTCGCAGACGCAGAAATAAAGCAGAGATGCGATCAGATTTATCGCAAACATAGAAAAAATGTAGAATCTTCGCAATGTCGAACCTGCAACTTTTAAAACACAAAATCTGCAAACAAGATGTCAAAAATAAAAAGGGACAAGTGTCCCACCGAGCGTACCAAAATGTAGATGGTGAAAATCGATATTGAAAAACAACAAAATTGAAAGACTAACAAAGATCCAACCACAAAACCCTAGCCTAACAATAAAAGTAATCCACCATACACAAATGAAGATACCTAAGACCATGCAAATAAACAAAATAAACCAAAATATACCATTCACATGTCAAGTAGGGTTTCAAATTCCATTTCTTCCTATCTCCATTGATCTTGTTTTATATATTTGCTCTCAGATTTTATGTATGCACAAGAGCTCAACAAAGAACGAATTGTGGTTGATAGTGTGATTGCAAGAAGTCTTAATTGCATAAGATTGATTTGACGATTAGGGTTGATAATGAAGGAGAGTATCCTCTTATATATAAGACACTTTTGGAAATGAAGGGATAAGATTGAGTGTAAAGATAAATGACCGTCTAGGATTAAGGGGTAGGTAGAGGAAATAATTAAATGATAAAGGAGGTAAGTAAGAGAATAATTAAGAGATGAATGACATGTGTCATGGGTAGAAAAGGATAATGAATTAATTAAATAAATAATAATTTATTTAATTAATAGAGGAAAGAGAATAATTAAATAAATAAAATACTTATTTGATTTAGGAAAAGGATAATATAAATAAATAAAAGTATTTATTTAAATGAGGAAGGCTTGGAAGAGGATTAATGAATTAATTAAATAAATAAAGATTTATTTAATTAGTATAAAAATTGGGAAAAAATAATTAAATAAATAATAGGAGATGGCACGAACTACTGAAAATTTGAATCGACAGCATCCTCTGAGGGTGCAACAGTGTGTAGGCGAAGCAGAGCATGGAGTTGGACTCGGAGCGAAGCTGGCCGACGCTGGCTTCTGGGTGATGGAAGCAGAGGCTGCCATTCTTATGGAGACAATTCAGTATCTGGCGACCAAGGAAAAATGGAGAATGGTGAATTTTGAAAGACCCTTGGACCCATTAGAGCCACGGGAAGGTTTTCATGCAGAGATGTATCGACCCCAATGGGTTTTTTAAAGGGGCAGATGGGTTGACAAATGTCATCCTTTCTTCCAAAAATTGCATTAGGCGAGGTCATCCTGAAGAAGGGAGCAAAGCACGGGGCAACAAAGACAACTGGAAAAATCAGGGCCTTCATGGTCAAGACGAAGGCCATTCCCGCAGCGGAACCAAAAAAATCAAGATACCTTTCTGACTGTTAGTGTGGCTGATCATCTCTGAAAGTAGGGGATTAAGAAAGGCAGGAGTGGGTGGTTCAGGCAAACAAATATCCTGAAAGCGGATCAGGTGGACAATTGGAGATCTAAGAATGTAGGTATTGTTGCTCGAACTAGCGAAGTATGGGGAAAAAAGAGATCCCAAAGACATTTGTGAAAGCTCTTGGAAGCAAACGGAAGTTCAAAACCAGATTAGTGATCCCTCCATTTTGACAATCCTTTTGAATGATAGTAGAATTAATCAAATTAGGGAAGATCTTCGAAATATATGCTTCTTCATCAAATGGGGTGGAGGACATTGGGGCAGGGGCAACTTTGCCACCTGGTGTAGAGATCAATGGGGGAAGGGATTAAGGTCATGTCGCTTCCCAAAGATTTTTTTTTATTTAATTTTTAGATGGAAATGAGAGGTGGAATACCCTTAATAGTGGCCCCTATATGTTGGATGGTATTGGAGTTCATTTAATAGACTAGCAACCGAACTTCAACCCCAGGACCCACAAGTTGCATGAATGTCTGATTTGGGTGAGGCTATACAATATACCATCAGAATACTGGAATACTGAGGCCTTGAAGGAAATTGGCAACTGATTCGGATCCTTTATATTTGCAGATGAAATTCTGGAAGATAGGATTTGGAGAAGTTTTGCAAGGATTTGCGTTAATGTCGATCAAATATCAAGCATGTTGGATAAGATCGGGATCATGGGCAATGGAGAGGGGTGTACACAAAGAATCAATAGAGAAGAACAAATGTTCATCTATCCCAAAAAAATTTGAGGGAGCATATTGGAGTGGATTGTTGTGTCAACAAGAATCTCCAAAGCATACCCATGCACACAAATGCCTGAGCTGCCACAAGTGGATAACAGGGTCAAAGAACAGAGTAAGGTTCCCTCCCCTGTTTCTAAATCATCTAAGAGGATGAATGATATTATGGACATCGCTGTGTCCCATAGAAAACTATTGGTTGAGGGAAATTTGGGAGTTTATGAGATCCCTGTCATTCCTTCATAGGGAACTCGTTAGGGATTTATGCATTAGTGCAATCTAGGCCAGGTTCATGTTAACATACTAGTGGAAGGCAATGCGGTAGAATTGTATTCACTACTTTAGGAGGCAAAATCCCTTCGAGTAGAAATAGAATCACAGATGAAGACCCTTCCAACTCCACATGGTGAGGAATTGTCCATACCTCCAATGGGGATAAGGAAGAGGAGACCATCGTGGCTAGATCTTAAATCTGGTAGTCAAAGTCTATTGCAAGTAAGAATCATGCACACTAAGCACATCATAGGTGATAGGGAGGAAGGCTCAGACACTCAAGCTGAGGAGTTTCAATAGAATGAGATTGGGGATGAGAATTCTAGTTTGGAGTGGGAGGAGAAAGTTGGTGGAGAAGCTGAAGAACTGGGTGATTGCAGCAAGAAATGTTTTGAATCCTCTATATCCAAAATCAGCAAGCCCAACATCAAGCTTATGGGCGGGAGAGGTCAAAAATCAAACAAAATAATGTTGAAGCTAGCAGCAATGGCTACCGGACAAACCATACTTTTAACAAGGAAGGGTACTCCCCTTCCCCAGGAGCAATGAGGATTATGACCTAGAATGTTAGGGGCTTAAATGCCCTTGACAAATGGTGCTTGATCAAGCGTCATATTGATGAGGCAAAAGAAGACATTTGGGTGCTTCAAGAAACAAAGTGAAATAGATCAGATATTGATATGCGGATGCGAGTGTGGAGACAATGGACTGGGAAATTTGTGGAAGTTGAAGGGGCCTTGGGAGGTATTGGCATCATTTGGAATCCATTGTTGGTCAAAGGAGAAGTAGTGGATGAGGGAAAGCATTGACAACAATGCAAAATAACTCTGCTACGTAGAAATGAATCCTTTTTTATCTTCAATATCTATGGGCCCACTACCACTCCGGAAAAAAGGGAATTGTGGAATCTCATATTGAAAGCAAACTTGATGGATGTAATAGGGCAAAAAACATCATTTTTGGGGATTTCAATGCGACCCTAAATGATCAAGAGAAGGCGGGTGGTATTCAAAGACCCAACGTTGTCTAAAGAGATTTCCAAAATTTTATTGACCACAATTTTCTTATGGATATTGTCCCCAAGAATGGTGTTTTTGCCTGGACAAAAAGAAGGGATGGTTTCTCCAATATTGCAAAAAGATTGGATAGATTTTTGCTTTGTGGGGATTGAACATCACAAAATCATCTGATTGAAGCCCTTATCTGTCCTATCTCAGGCTCTAACCATTACCCTGTTCAATTGGATATCTCCTCATGCCACCCTAAAGGAGGCATCCCCTTCAAATTCGAGAAGATGTGGTGCAGGAACCCCAATCTACATGATCTGATCTCAGTCTGGTGGAATGAGATTAATGTTGGTCATAACTCACACTTGTATAAATTCAGTAAGAAGTTGAAGTACATTAAAATGAAGATCAAAGAATGGAACTAGGAACACTTTAAGAATATATTTACAGAAAAAAGGAGGGTGATGGATGAACTTGAAAGAATCAATGAAGTTGTCATTAGCAACGACATGAGAAATGATGACTATCTTAAGGAAAAGTTGCTTAAATACGATCTCAATGAAATCTTGAAAAGGGAAGAAATTCATTGGAGGCAGAAATAAAGAGAGATATGGCTCAGAGAAGGTGAAAGAAATACAAAATATTTCAATAGAACAACAATAGCTAATAGAAACATGATCGGGATTTCACAAATCAAAAAAGCAGATGGTAGTATGGCTCGGAACCTGGAGGAAGTCAACTTTGAAGCAGTAAGTTTTTTTGAATCCATTCTAAATAGGGGTAATTAAGTGGATAGAGCAGCTAGGGACAAGATTTTAGCCTCCATCCCAACAATAGTATCCGAAGACCAAAACAAAAAATTATACAGATGCATTGATGAGGAGGAAGTTAAGAAAGCAACCTTTCAACTTAACCCGGATAAAGCCCCTGGTCCTGATGGTTTTCCGACAGTTTTTTTCCAATGTTTCTAGGTCATCTTAGGGAGATCTTCATCAGACAGTGGAAGAGTCAAGAAAGAGGATGACCATGATGGCTATCATCAATCACACCTTCCTTGCTATCATTCCTAAAAAGAGCAGCCCACAGGAGATGGGGGACTTCAAGACTATTGCACTATGCAATATCGTATACAAGGTTGTAACAAAGATCATTGCAAACAAGTTGAAACAAATTCTCAATCTCATTATATCTTATGAGCAGAGTGGCTTTGCCCCAGGTAGATTGATTGTGGAAGGCATTATTACAGCTCATGAAACATTACACTCCGCTAGGAAATCCAGGGATGCCTGCATGATTCTGAAATTGGACATTTTGAAAGCATATGACTTAGTGGATAGGGAATTCCTCTTCGAGGGCTTGGACAAGTTTGGTTTTGGGGATAGATGGATCAAATGGGTTAAAAGTTTCTTAACTACCCCAAAGTTTTTTGTGTTAGTAAATGGGTTCGTTCGTGGGTTTTCCTCCTCCACCTAAGGGATTAGGCAGGGAGACCCTCTCTCCCCTTTCCTTTTCATCATTATGGAAGAGCCCTTGGGAAGATCTATCTGTGACTTGTATCATGATGGGCGATGGGCGGGGGTGAATGTTGTAAATAGAGTTGAGCATACTACTCACCTCCAATTTGCAGATGACACAATCCTCTTTGGTATTGAAGGTGGGTACCCTTTAATTTAGCTTCCTTAAGACATCAACATATGGCTATGTTGATATCTTAAGGGGGAAGGCACCCATATCATTCACTTTGTACCACATTGTACTATATTTTTGCATGTCTTAAATGGGGTGTGAACATTCTTGAAACCAGAGGAAACAAACTCTTACACGAGATGCTTCACGCCCGAAACCAGATGCAACATTTGATATATGTCTGAGACGGGGTTACACAATTCAAAACAAATTTTACATAGTTAAGAAAAGGTCTTGACTGCTTACTTGTTATTACCCAGGTTTTTTTTAACTTGATCCCTTGTCTCCACTTGTTTGCAGTGCTTTGTCAATTTGCTTTGTATCTGCAATTATCTTTCTCAGATGATTTCAACTGTGTAGCATTAATGTCACCTTCAATGATTGTTTCTCAATAAATTTTAAATTTTGAATAACTTGGTTGATGTCACAATTTCATTTTATCGACGTGACTTTATATGTCAACACGTCATTAAGACCTAAGTGATGTGTTGCCTATGGGGATGTCAATTTGGTCACCTCACTTGGCTCGGTTTGAAAACTGTTAGTCTTGCCGATCCAATTTGTAACCCTTCCTCTTATTGTGCTTTGATCATTGGGTAGACTCTTTCCGATCTCTCCTACTTTTTGGATCCTCTATCCTTATGATAATCACTGGGAGTCACAACGATCAAACGCCATCGGCGGGATCATTGATGTTGTGGTCACAAAGGAGTTTTCTGGTCGATGGTCATTCTCTTGTCGATGCATATTGTCTGGGCCTATAGTTATTTATCATTATCTCCCTATCGGTGTGACTCTCGATCGGTGTGACTCTCGAAGTTGGGCCACATTTTTGCATCTCATCCCACTCAAAACAAGTCTAGTCGATGACTCAAATCTTCATTGTTACCATGTTCGGGGAAACAAATTACTTTCAAGATGATACCTTTTATGTTTTTGTTATCGGGATGACTTGCCTCTTCAGTTTGTCCTTAATTATCTCATTCTGATATCATCTAGTCCTGTTGATCATTGGTCTTTCTATTGTGACTTGCATCGGAATGACTTAAGCTGATAGAAATTTGTATAATTTTGTCGGCGTATCTTTCATCATCAGGTTGTCCTCTGGTATGTCACTCTGACTTCATGCCTCATGTTGATATCGAACTCATCGATCGGACTCCTTCCGACATCCTTCCCTTATGTCTCTTATCAGGGTGACTTATGAAGTTGGTGTGGTCGCTATGGTTTTATTCTGACAATATTAGTTTGTCTAATGCTTTATAACTCCCCTCATCATTCTTATAGGGCTGAGTCATGCCGACATGTTCACCCATATCATTCATCGATACAATTTTGGTGGTCGGTATGACCTTTGTGTATTCGCTCTGACCTTACCAATATTTTTGATATTGCATCCATCAGGATGATCTTCCTAAAAATATCTCATGGTCATGCATCAGTATGACATGAAGTATCAGTGTGACTACTTTGTGCTTACTCTGAAGGAAGTATTCCCCTTTGATCATTCATCTTGTCCCTTTATCGGTATACTTTACATCGATAGAGGTGTTGATTTGCTTTCCATGATTCGACCTCTTATCAGTATGACATAAATATGTCCTTCCGAAGAATTCCAGTGTTATGAGCTTGGGAGACCATAGTGCGATCGGTATGACTGCAACATGGTCTTGTTGATTCACTTATTTTGAGTTTTTTTGGCTAAAAAGAAAGATGAGCCTATTCATTATGCAAAGTGTTTGTATTTTAACAACTGTAAATGATTTCACACAATACCACTGAGGATTATGAAGACCAAGGTGTGTGGTAATGGAGACTCTAGGCCTATGTGATGGTCCTGTCATGGTTGAATGTTGGGCTCTACCCTTGTGGGATCCCATTTACCCCACATATAACACATTTGTTATCTATGTTTTTTCATTAATGAACTTGTAACAATAATAACCTCATTTAATGGGTAAATAAACCATTCTTCTCAAACCAATACCCCCAATTCAAGAATGATCATCGGTGATATAAGGATGCTTTTCAGGTTGATAGAGTGTAAAGATTTGATTGATGGAAAGTGTCATGAAAAATGACTATATGAAACACCTATGGAGACAATTAATTCACTGGAATTAATAGTTCCAACAGTGGCTCTGTTTGGGGATGTATACCCCCAGTGGGTATAAGAAGAATCCAGAAATGGTCTCCGGAAAGTAGACTAAGACTAAAGTGAGGGATGAAATGGTTATATGTACAAATGGAATGGTGATATTAAAACCTATCCTACTATGCATGGAACATATCTTCTTTAAGAAAAGAAGTACTTCAATAATTGTCCATGCACTGGCAATTCCTGAGTTTCTCCTGAAGTGTTATGTAAATAGTGATGCCCTCCTAAATGGCACAAGGTTAGTCTATGATCAAATAACACAAAACACACAAAAACCGTTAGTGTTAGTCAATCAAAAACTAATCTATGAAGGCATACCAAGAGAGACACTAAAAGCATGCTAATGTATCTAATAAACGAAACAAAGATTATGAGGCATCTCCAACTGCCTCTTAGCATGGCCTTAGCTTCTTCTCCCTTGTTCCTCTCCTCTCCAAGTTCCAAAATAGTGTAGCTCTCAGCAGCTTTTTGCACTATGGATGCTTATGGAGGATTGAGATTGTAGTATTGAGCTTTGAATGTGAAATAAAAAGCTATGCTATGCTAAAATGATGTATTTTAACCAAAAAGACAAGATGTTAGATTGCTTATGCTAAAATGCTCTCTAAAATGTCTATAGCTTAGATGCATACAAGTTTTCAGGATCTGGATTATGAAGGAATGGGCTCTATTTATAGGAAAAATGGAGCAATGGATGGCCAGGATTGAAAGGTTTAATCAAGGGTCAAGCTTGAAAGTTGGGGATCCATGTGCACAATTTGCACCAATGAAATGGTGACAAGTGTCAACATAAGATTGGGTTGAAAGAAGAAATTGGAGGCATTAAATGCCTGAGGAGACCTCATGGTTATCTAGAAGGTAAGGGTCAAGCCTAAATTAGGATTACCCACTGGATTAGGAGTTAATGCAAGGATAAACCTTTGTGCAAATGATTAAGAGATAATCATGGTCAAAGCATTAAAGGCTTGATGAGACCCTTGGGTTGGGTAGAGGTTGAGTCAAAACAAATGTTTTAACCATGTGGGAGGGTTTGAGGTAACCATTAATGGTTATTGGAGACTTTGGGGATTAAGTGGTTGAAGGTTGAAAGCCTTCAATGGTTATCAAAGACTTTGAGCCATTTAGTGGTTGAAGGTTGGAAGCTTTCAAAGGTTATCCAAGACTTTGAGACATTTAGTGGTTGAAGGTTGAAAGCCTTTAATGGTTATCAAAGACTTTTAGGCTTTGAGAAGTGACTCCATTTTGCTTAGGAATGTGACAATAATTAGGGGATGGATTAAGTTAATTAGGAAGGGGTTAGAAGAATCTAGAAGGGGATTAGATTTTGCAAGTGGATTTGGTGGGTGAGGGAAAATAGGATTTTATTAAAATAAAAATTCATTTATTTCAATAAATGTGTGCAAGTTGTATTTGGATAAATATTCAAATAAATATTAATTTATTTAAATGAGAAAAAGGAAGATAAAGCATTAAAATGCTTGAAGACTTTGAGGGGAACCATTAAAGGCTTGAAGACTTTAAGGAAAACCATTAAAGTCTTAAGAAGACTATAGAAGGAAGCCATCAAGTTTGAAGACTTTAAAGCCATCAAGTTTGAATACTTTAAGGGAAACCATTAAAGGTTTCAAGTGGGTGAGGATAAATAGGATTTTAAATAAATAATTTATTTAAAATAGTTGTGCAACTTGCTTTTGTAGGAAAATACAAGTGGGTGGAGGATAAAGGTGATTTAAATAAATTATTTATTTAAAATAATTGTGCAACTTGCATTTGTAGGAAAATGCAAGTGGGTGGAGGATAAAGGTGATTTAAATAAATGATTTATTTATTTAAATGTGAGAGGTGGGATTTTGGGGGATTTAAATAAATATTAATTTATTTAAATGTGAGAGGTGGGATTTTGGGGGATTTAAATAAATATTAATTTATTTAAATGTGAGAGAAGATTTAATTAAACAAATATGATTTATTTATTTAATTAATGGTATGAATTTGGTTAAGTGAATTAAATCAAATAAATTGAATAATTTATTTAATTAATAGGAGAAGAGGGTTAAGATGAATTAATTAAATATTAATTTAATTAATTATTAATTGATGGTTAAATAATCAAATAAATACTAAGTATTCATTTAATTAAGTGGACAGATTTATGTGACTACAAATAGTATGAGTCTTCTCCTCCTTTGTCTACAATCACAAATGGTCAAATCTAGAGTGCCTCAAACTTACCATGTTTTCCCTTATCCTGATTTCTTGCATTTCATACAAGTACCTAATCCCCTTAAATTTTTTATCGTGTAGGGCTTTCACCTGCTGCTACATTTTGAAATTATGTTTCCAGGCCTCTCTCCTAACTTCATCAAGTTCAACCAATTGTACAAGTCTCTCTTTCATAGGATTCAAAAGCTCTACTTCTTCATCAACTATAAGCTTATGAACTAGTAACAGATTTCCTAACAACAAATTTGCTTGTTTTTTATATACCAATTCAAATGGAGACTTACTAGTGGATTTCTTAGTAGTAATCTGATCTGCCCATATAGTTCATTTATGTGTTTGATGCAATTTATATTTCCTATTTCAGGAGTCCAAGCTTCCGGAGGCCATAACTTGTGAACCGTGTGTCCAATGATGAATTGCTTGCAACATCAGAAAGCCCGCTAAGTGCTTTATCACCTCGTAAACTACTACACTATTTACGCTCACTTTTCAAGACATTTTGGAGCCTCTAAAGTCCTCGTAATTAATTTTAAACCTTTAATCACACCCTCCAAAAATGGAAACTTTAATATCTTCAAAACTAGTTATGATCTTGCAACGAAAAATTTATCGACATCCTTATCTAGCCAACCAAAAGATTCAAGGAGAATTTTGCACCATTTCATGCTCAAAGGAAAACTTACTATAAACAGTAACCTCATGTAAATGCAAGGTTGAGACACCATTTTCCCAACATTCTCCCACCTGTTGAACACCTTGCAAGAGTAAAGAAAATATCAACACAATAATTTAATTGCAATATACTCCGAACACGATCTGAACTTCTTTGTGCTCACAACTTTAGTTAAAGAATTTGCAACACTCATCAAAGTCTCTGCCTTAACTAGCTTCACCCTATCATATTCGACCATATCTCTAACAAAATGATATTGAACATCAATGTGTTTGGTTTGTGCATGAAATGTCCGGTTCTTAGCTAGGCAGATCACACTCTAATTGTCACTGCACCTTGTTTTATTCCAATATCTTAACACAGTCTTTTCAGCCAAAGGGCTTCTTTACAAGCATGAGTAGCTACGATATACTTTTCTTCTGTAGTGGACAAAGAAACCATAGTTTGTTGCTTACTCATCCAACTAATTGCACCACCAAATAAAGTAAACAGATAAGCACTGGTGGATCTCCTGCTATCAATATCACCTGCCTAGTCTGAATCCACATAACCATGAATATCAAGGGAAATCACATCTCTAGCCAAATTACCATGAAAACACAAAGAATACTTTGAAGTACCCTTCAAATATATAAAGACTTTTTTTATTGCATCCCAATAAACTCTACCAGGATTAGACATATATTTGGAAAGAACTCCCACAGCTTGGGTGATGTCTGATCTAGTGCAGACCATAGCATACATCAAACTTCCAACTGCACTCTTGTAAGGCACTCTTCTCATTAATTCCATCTCTGATGGAGATGTAGGACAATTTGAAACAGATAATTTTGTTCCAACTGTGAAGGGAACACATAATGGTCTACAATCATGAATGTTGAACCTCTATAATATTGAATTCACATACTTACTCTAGCCTAGCCATAGCTTTCTGTTCACTCTATCTCTTCTAATTTTCATCCCAATAATGTGTTTTGCTGCACCAAGATCTTTCATTTCAAATTTAGCGGCAAGCTAAGCCTTTAGTTCTGAAATCATACCTTTCCCTTTACCAATGAATAACATATCATCAACATATAATGCAATGTACAGAAAATGATCACCATCAGATTTATAATAAATGCAGTGATCTGATTTAGAATGCTCAAATCCCAAACTCAACACATATGTATCCAATTATTGGCACCACATCCTAGGACTCTATTTGAGGCCATACAAAGATTTCTTCAATTTATAGACCAAATTACTTTTACCTTTCACCACATATTGCTCTGGTTGTATCATATAAATATCCTCCTCCAAATCACCATGAAGGAAAGCAATTCTCATATCCATTTTCTCAACCTCTAAGTCATAAGCATCAACAATAGAAAGCAAAAATCTAATGGATGCCATTTTTGCAATAGGAGAAAATATCTCACCATAATCAACACCCTCAACCTAAGAGTAGCCTTTTGCAACCAACCTTTCTTTATACTTCTCAATGCTTCCATATCAACCAATATTTTTCTTGAACACCCATTTGCAACCAACAGGCTTCCGTCCTTCAGGCAATGGTACAAGATCCCATGTATCATTCTTTTTCAAAGATGTCATTTCTTCTTCCATGGCAATCTTCGAGGATTATGCTCCATTCATATTTAATGCCTCTTCTATAGATCTAGGTTCATCAACATTAGTATTCAAATAAAACATACATCTCTAATCATCAAGTGAATACCTTTCAGGTGGTTGTCTATGTCTTGTAGACCTTTGAACAAGCAGAGTTGGAGGTTCTTCCTCCTCTTCTGAAGATTCAGAGCTAGATGAGCTCTCCTCAACTTCTTACCTATCAAGTGGTATCGATTCAACTCCTTTAGGCATAGAAGGGAATTCAATCACATCTTCCTATTTAGTCTGTTCTCATTGTAATTTAACAGAAGGAGACTTCATTTCTCTAAAAATAACACTTCTACTATGAATTACCTTTTGTGCAACAGGGTCCCAAAGCTTGTATGCTTTAACACGATAACTGTAACCAATGAAGATACATTTCGCACCCTTGTTCTCCAACTTTGTTCGCTTCTCCTTTAGCACATGTGCATATGCCTCACAACCAAAAACTCTAAGATGCCTCAATGAAGGTTTATGACCTGACCATGCTTCCATATGTGTTTTGTCAACAAGAGTTGATATAGGAGACCCGTTAATCAGGTAGCAAGCAGTGGCAACAACTTCAGCCCAAAATTTTTATTCTAGACTAGCACCACTCAGCATACTCCTAGCTTTCTCCATCAGTGTCTTGTTCATCCTTTCTGCAACTCTATTCTATTGTGGAGAATACAAAGTTGTCTTCTACCTGTTAATGCCACTGTATTATAGAATCTATCAAAATCATTAGAGCGAAATTCACCGCCATTATTAGTCCTTAAACATTTATTTTTCTTTCTAGTTAGTAACTCAACCATTGCTTTAAATTATTTAAAATAAATAAAAACTTAAAATTTACTCTTTAGAAAGCATACCCATGTCCTTCTACTGAAATCATCAATAAATGAAACATAATATGTGGATTTTCCAATTGAAGGAACATCTACACGACCAAACACATAAGAATGAATAAGATCCAAAACACCACAAGAATTATGAGAACTCGAGTAAAACATAACGCAATTTTGTTTTCCATAAATGCAATACTCACAAAAATCAAAGTCAAGATTACAATCATTCAAACCTTCAACAAGGTTTTCATTTTTCAAGGTCCTCAGACCCTTTTCTCCAATGTGGCCAAGTCTCTGGTGCCATAACATAGTCTTCTATGTAGGTAAATTTTCTTTAGAAGAAAGAGCACCCTTAGGTACCCCAAAACCATGTCCATCCACTGAAGGCAAAACCCTCAAATCTTACGGTGAAGTATCCATATATTTAATTTTTACAGAATTCCTATTACACTCAATAGTGTATGCCTGTAGCTTATATAAAGTGTCAAACCTTACACCTCTAGCAATCACCATAACACCCTTAATCATCTTGCATCAGAAAAGACTACCTGCACACCCGCATCTATTAGTTTGCTCATAGATAATAAATTTCATTTTAATCCTGGGATATGCAACACATCGCTAATCCTTTTTATTTTACCATCAGGAAACTTGATCCTAACTTTACCTCGACCAACAATGTCTAAATTTGAATCATCACTCAAGTACACCTTGCCTCCATTAAATTATTCATATTTAGAAAACCAATCTTTATTGGAAGTCATATGAAAAGATGCACTTGATTCAATTAACCATGCATCATTACCTGCATGAGTAGCCAAAGCTGCAATGAATGCGTCACCATCTTCCTTCTTGGACTCAGAATCAAAGTCAAACTTCTTCTTTTTCTTCTTCTTTTCTTCTTTCCAGTCCTTACAGATGTGACCTGGATTACCACAATTCCAGCAAATTACTTTAGACGTTCCAGGAGATTTTGATCTCCCTTTGGATTTGGACTTATTGCACTTCTCATTCTTCTTGCCTTTTTCCTTAGGTCTTCCATGAATAGTCAGGGCTTCCTTCAAACTAATGGATACCTCCCTCTGCATCTCTTCACCAAGTAGGGCACCCACCACATCTTTAGACTTCAAAACTATAGAAGTACTATTGATAGCCATAACAAGAGAATCGCATGAATCAAGCAAAGAATAAACCAAGATCTGGCATTTCTCTTCTTCATCCATCTTAACACCAACATATATCAATTAAGCCACTAGCATATTAAATGCTTCCAAGTGGTGTGAAATTCGTCCATCCTCTTCCATCTTCAAGGAATACAATTTCTTCCTCTAGAAAAAATGATTTAATAAAGATTTGGTCTGATACAACTCACCAACCTTAGCCCATAACTTCTTTGCAGAGTTCTCTTCGTGGACATTGATCGGAATAGAGTCTGCCAAGCATAATCTGATCAGACCCTAGGCTTTGTGGTCCATACCATCATACTGAGCAGCAATAGTAGGATGTAAGGGTCTTAAAACATTGAGATCGACAACATCCCACAGATCTCGATCTATTAGCAGATCTTCCATCTTCAACTTCCACATCTCAAAATTACTACCATTAAATTTCTCCACCTCTATTCTCCCTGACGAACTTCTCATCTGAAAATTCTTGCAACAAGATCAAAAAGTATCTTCTGCACAAGCTCCCTCTCAAATCTGAATTAGTTCAAAAAACCCAACAATCCACAACTGAAACCAAAGGTGATCAGGCTTTGATACCACTTGTAAGGAAGTTAAGTAGCCAAACAATTTCCTACACTAACCTTGAGAGGAGGATAATGCAAAATTTTTACAGATCGTTATAACAGTTACAAAAATTTAAATAAAATAATCGTAAATAACATTGATACCACAACACAATGATTTACATGGGGAAAACCCTTTCGAGAGAAAAACCCCACACTCCAAAAGCAACTCAATATATTATTCATTTTAAACCTTTCATCGCACCCTCTAAAAACAAAAACTTTAATATCTTCACCAGCATCCTTCTACGCCGTTTACACTCACTTTTAAGGGCAAGCTATGACTGGGGGCATGATGTCCATCGCACCAGCATCCTTCGTTGCACAATCCTTGCCACAAGTTGTTAATGTATCACAATATCAACCTTCTATATCTGCACAACCTACGATATCACAACAACCATCCAATAAAGTGGAACCAATCTAATCTCCAATCCTAGATGCCCTATGATGTACCAAGAGACACATCAGCATGTGTACCTCCCTTTTACAACTCATTTATGTGTCCAACATATTTTTTATATTTCCTATTTCAAGAGATCAAACTTTCAAAGGCCATAACTTTTGAACCAGGTATTCGACTAATGAACTGTTTGAAGGGTCGAAAAGCTTGAGATGAGCTCTATCACCTTATAACTATCTATGTTGGTTACAAGTTGTAATGGGTGGAAAATTAGGGTTTCCACCATGAGAGAGATGAAAACCGCTAATTTGCCATTATATTCAAAAGAGGGGTGAATCCAATAGATTTAGTCACAAACGAGTAATGATAAGGACTGAAAATACTGATCGGATTCACAGGATGAGTTGATTTTCCCTCTTTTGTGAGTTGAAATGTTGAAATTAGGTTAAAGTGCTAAAAATGAAGATAAAAATGTGGAAACAATGAGCTACAGTAGTCAAACTAAGGCATGCACTTGGATTTGAGTAGTATATGCAGATTTGGACTTGATCCCCAAAAAAGCTACAAAAATGTCAGGACCGGAGCGCCTATCACTTTGGTCCTCCTAACTTTTCGCATGCCAAAGAGGGTTAATTCATCTCTGCAAATAATGCCTATTTTGAAGATTGCATCTCCACTCCATACTTGTTTCCTGCACACAAAATGAAAGGGAAATAGGTTGGGAATAGGGGCTTGCCTAAGTCAAACCCTGGTTTAGGAATTAACCTTGATTGAAATATTACAAATACTAAAATAAATAATGGAAGGATATACCTCAGATCTACAATGATTGATAATGATGATTTGCTTCTTAAATGTAGTCACATATGTTGTATGAAATGGCATGAACATGACGAAACCCTAATCACACACACATGCTTGCAAATGAATGATGTAATGATGCTCCACAATTGATAAATAAAGAATGCAGCCTTGAATACCTCTAGAAATGCTTGACGATTATAATTTCACCCTTGTTTCATGTCTCCTATATATGCAAATTAGAGGGGAAAGCCTCCTTATATACTTTTCCATTGAAAATCATGCTAATTTTCTGACATAGGCCGACATGGGGAGAGATTTCCCACTCATTTTTGAAGATGCAAGAGGGGGTCAAAGAAGGCCCCAATTGAGGGGGACCAAAGCATGGCATTTTGGTCCCAATGAGGACCAAAGTGTGACACTTTGGTCCTACCCTAGTTTGGGGCCAAGACAAGGGGTTATATGGTGTGTGAAATCAAGACAAGGTCAAATTTGCATGGTGAAGGCATAATTAAGCCTTAATTAGGCATTGGGGGATGTAAACTAAGGTAAGGGCCCAAAGTGTGGACTAAATTGTAAGGGAGTACAATTTAGGATGCTACATTTAGCCCCCACTTTAGCGGGAGTGTGAGATTACGCAAATACTCACAATAAAGTAGATGAAAGAGAAATAAAGAAGATGAGGAATGTGGAGAAAAATCACAAGGAGTATAAGGCATCACTACTTTTGAGGAACCAAGCCCCCAATATTAGAATCTTAACTCACTCAATAATATGCAAGGGCACACAAAAAACAAGACAAAAATAAAAAGGCAAACAAAGGCAAAGGACACACAACAAAAGCTAAAGACAAAAAACAAGACCTTAAGTCAACTAGCCAAAGAGACCTCGATATCAAAATGTCTCAACCACTAATATCATTCTTGAAAATTGTCATCTCTCAAACACAAATGATCACATAAAAAAGAAAAGAAATCAGCATCCATGAACTATCAATAGAGAATCTACGAGTTCATGAGAAGAAGAAGAGAGAACATGAATACACACTAGATGTGCTTTTTCAGGTGATCCACAAGAAGAATGATGAGAGAGGACATAGATACCTCGCCCCTAGATGTTTTTATCTAGGTGATCCATGTTGGGAAGGAGAATAGGAATAGTCTATCCCTATTCTACTAGTTCCACTCATCCTCATGCGTGTGTGCAAGTGATGTCTAGTTTCAAGTATATAGCACCTCATATAAGAGTTTGTTTCCTCTAGTTTTGAGCGTGCATCAACCTGTTTAAGAAATGTAATGTAAATGAAAATGTCAAGAGGCAATTATGTGAATTCCAAGAGACAAATGTGTGAATGTCAAGAGGTGAATGTGTGTGTGAATGCCAAGAGTCGAATGTGTGGCTTCGAGAACATCTTGCTCTAAGAGTTTCCTTTGGTTTCGAGAATGTGTAACCTTGATTGAAACAAATACATGCATGGTTTTGAGGACATCCATGTAAGAGTTTGTTTACTCTGGTTTCAGTGATGTGTAACCCCATCTCAGACATATATCAAATGTTGTATCTGGTTTTGGGCATGAAGCATCTCGTGTAAGAGTTTGTTTCCTTTGGTTTCGAGAATGTTCACTCCCTGTTTAAGACATTCAAAAATGATATGCAAAAATATAGTACAATGTGGTACAAAGGGAATGATATGGGTGCCTCTCCCCCTTAAGATATCAACATAGCCATATGTTGATGTCTTAAGGAAGATAAAAGCAAGGATACCCACCATCAAAACGAAGGAGATATCCTTTAGGAATCAATGTCATAAATCCAAGCTAAAGAGGGAGTACTCTTATAAGCAAGGATAAGATAGTTGAAAAAGAGATATCTTGCAACAAGTGTAAAGGAGATCCTTGGAGGAGAAGAGATATTTTCTCAAAAGACATCTACCTCCAAAGGATCTATCTTGAAGAAGCATAACATCTTCTACCAAAAGAAAGGAAGGAGAACAAGAATGCATACCTTCCTCCTATTTCTAGGTGAAAGAGATTCGTGATGAAGGATGACACACTTTTGACCCAATGAGAGGGAGTAAATTTATAATAGATATGCATTGACAAGTGAAGAAGAGCTTGTAGCCAAGGACTTACTGTGTGCTGAGAAAGTGTGGAACCTACCAAAGAGGATCAAACCACTTCAAACACACACGTGAAATATTACGTTAGAGTTAGAAATCAAAATAGAAAGTAAACTAATTTAGCTTCAAAATAAAGAACCCCAAGCACGCCTCATGTTCCTCTATCTCCAAGGATCTTCAAGATTAAAGGTGGCCCTCACTTGGAAGAGCACTTGATCTTTTAGATGACAACCTAAAGAATGAGATTGAAGGATATGCCAAGACCAAAATGGATGCAACTAAGATCCTATCTATATGATCAAATGATATGAAAAGACAAAATACAAGATGGAATGCAAGATATGAGACTAAGATTGATTCCAAATTGAAAGCTTATGGTGTGCTAATTAATAGGTGAATAAATGATGATTAAATGAATAAAATTCATTTAATTAGTTGTGCAAGTTTTAGGTGTCTACATGTTGCCCCTCTTTGAAGCGACGTGTGACCAGATGTTGATTCAAAGAAAAACGTTCGATATGTTGCCAAAAATTCCTAATATGATGTCATTGCCAACATTGTCGATATGATGCCCCAAATATGAAGAATTGATTTGATATGAAAAGTTGATATAAAGCTGGTGTCGATATGAGACTAATATGAAATTGATATGGAGATTTGATATGATAATTTCCCCTCGGGAGATTGTTCGAGCACTAAAAGCATGAATGATCTCTCGAAAGAAGAAGAATATTATTTGAAAGATAGAAGAATGGATAGTTTATGACATGCATGGGTTTGATAAGATTGATCAGATTGATAAGAATGAGATCAAGTCTGGTTTTAGGAATGACACCTCGCTTATAAGACAAAGATGATCAAAACGTTTGGTTTCATGAACGATATATCTTGTATAAGACCTTATCAAAATGTCTGGTTTCAGGAAATATACATCCTGTATAAGACATGATAGAATAGATCAGATGAAATGGATTGATAGAATTGATAAGATTGAGATCAAGTCTGGTTTCAGGAATGACACCTCCTGTATAAGACAAAGATGATCAAAACGTCTGGTTTCAGGAACGATATTCTTGTATAAGACTTGATCAAAACATCTGGTTTTAGGAAAGATACATCCTGTATAAGACATGATAGATGAGAGTTGGATGAATGATGAAGATATGAAAGTGAAGAAAGATTCCACGATGATGCGATGATATGCATGTGATGGATGCAATGATGAATATGACTAGATGATGATGACGATGATATGCATGTGATGGATGCAATGATGAATGTGACTAGATGATGATGATGATGATGATGATATGCAACTAAGTGCCATGAGATGATAATGAAATTAAATGAAGATTTTAGGAATGATCTGAAAAATGCACCTAAGCACTTAACAATGATATGAAACCTAATATGAAATGCACTCTCGTTCTTGATACTGTCACCTTTTCGATCAAATTAGATATGCTTCCTTTTTATCATCATTGAGCCTTTGATATGTTGAAATTTGATACAAGAATCATGGTATAATTGAACCATGATGACCTGTGTATAACTTACATGGGTTTTGATATTGCAAGATAGCACAAGAGTTGAGGTACAATTGAACCACAATGTCCTGAGTGCAGCTTGCATAAACAAACAAGAGTTAACCTTTGTCCTATACAAATTGGAAATGCCCTTAGTGATATGCCACCGGATCACGTCGTAGAACAAATTTGCATTGTAAAAAGGCTTCACTCACAACCAACAAACAAAGAAAATATCATACTCCTTCCTTGCTTCTTTTGTTTCAAGACATCCTTGAGTTGCTTGGGAGATATGATAAGCAAAAATTGAAAACAACCATGAATGCCATCCTATGTATTTTTGTTGGATAAAACATCTAGTAAATGCCTTGTTGTTTAGTTTTGATCAGTTCACGTTTCTTTGTTTTACCACTAATTGCCATGATCTTGTTTTTGTCTTGATGTGTTTGTTGTGATCGGTTATCTATTTGAAACCCAAAGGTGATCTTCGCCTAGTGAGGTTAGGATTTTGCCCCCACTGTAGATACTACTTACGATATGGAATATGTACATTGACCACCAATCCATGGAGGGATATGATATAAATAACTGATCATATAATCAATGATAGTGACTACGCTAAGTATGTTCAGGATTGATAAGCATTAGTGAAATTGTTTTTTTTTTTTCTGGTGATGGCTCAAACAGGTGGATATGATATGTACAAATAGATGGAGGGGCCGCTCTATCATAAATAGTGCCCATTGCTAGGTTTTCGCCACTTGTTTTTATTGCACATTTTAATTTGTTTTTGTATTTTTCTTGATTTTTTATTGTTTTTATTTTTTTTAGAGATGAAACATGTCCTTCCATCAATTGATAAAGATACGACTAACTAGAACAAAATCCAGCAGTCATACTGATCTATGTCATTATTTTGATTTGTTCTATGATTGATAAGAATGTCTAGTTTCAAAGAATGAGTACCTCGTATAAGACCGATATGTCTGGTTTCGAGTGTACCTATCCCTGTATATGACATGTTGATGTTGATGTTGATAGATGGATTGGTTAACAAGACTCGATGATTGATAGGAATTTCTGGTTTCAAAGAGTGAGTACATCGTATATGACTGATCTGTCTGGTTTCGAGTGTACCTATCCCTATATAAGACATGTTGATGTTGATAGATGGATTGATTAACAAGACTCGATGATTGATAGGAATGTCTGGTTTCATAGAGTGAGTACCTTGTATAAGACCGATTTGTCTAGTTTCAAGTGTACCTATCCTTGTATAAGACATGTTGATGTTGATAGATTTCGAGTGATGAATTGATTAACAAAACATGTGATCAGTTTGATTGCAGACTTAGAGAGTTTTCCTGTTGTTCATTTGATGGATGGACCATGCGTTCATGCTTTGATTTTCAATTTTTTAATTTGATTTTTTTTATTTTTAGTTTTTTTTAGACATTTCTGATTTTTGGAGCTTTTTGGATTAGAAGAAAGATGTATTTGGTTGCCCCAATGTATAGCAAGACAAGGAATATTATGAATAGATGATTGAACCATTGAGGTGGAAATGGATAGGAGAAAGATGAAGGTAGCTTATGAGGAGACACGTCGAGAGCTTTTTGAAATCATGTTTTTGTCCTTAGTTTTGATCAAGATCAAAAGGAGATATGGATGGAGATAGGATATGGATAGGAGAAACAAGATCATAAATAGTGATAGATGATGGAAAAAATGAATAGTTAGGATAGATGGTATGGATTAGCATGAAGCAAGATCGTAGATAGCACTGGATGAATATAGATAGGGTAATGCATATTAGAGGAAGGATAATGGGAGATGTGGTATGAAGAATAGAGTGGATGAAACTTTGACCCCAAGTATAGAGGCCTCCATTTGCAAAGAGGTGATATGTAAGATTGCCACAATATTTAGCACCAACTGAATAAGTGTTCTTGAACTTTTTCAAAGATAGAGACCCAACCCACACTTAGAACCTCCGAAAAATTCAACCAAACATATCTAGCAACTAGGAAGTAGACTCAAAAGGGAAGAATAATCCCAAATTGGATCAAGGTACTTAGTCTTTGATTACCCATGCATGTACAATTGGGTTCATTCCAGCTCATATGATCATTGTCATCTTCAAAATCCAACGTGGCTAGCTACATGAATTACCCTGACTTCAAAAGCATCCTGGATAGAGCCTCACTGCCAGCAAGCGTCCATAGCTCTGACAAGGTTATCATTGTAATATCACAAATATTGCTCCATTTCTAGTTAGGCGTCCATAGCCCCAATGGAGTTACTCTCATGTTCTCATAGCCAAGCATTTTGATATTGCATTTCTTCTTCTTCTTGATATTTCTTTTCTTGCTCATGCTTTTGATCTTTTGATACTTCTTTTTGCTCTTTATTTTTCTTGCATTGGCTTGTAAGTGATGAAACTTACATGGGTCCGATAATTACAGTGGTGTTGAAGCAAGATTTTAGATTTTTCACTAGCCATGTCTTCGACTAAGAGATCACAATGATTTAGAGCAATTGATTAAGTGTATGAGATATAGTAATCAAAAGATGTCAGTACCAAGATACGATAAGTGGTTCTTTTCTGGATTGAGTGTACCCCAACCAAAAGAAAATGTTAAAGAGGAACAACCTTAGATTCTAAAGTGTTTCCTGAATAGATATCTAGGAAAAGGACTGAACATGATATTCAAGCATGGGCAAGAATGTGACAAAATGACACAAATGCCTATTTCACATATGATGAATTTATGCAAAGTACTGAGTGAAAGGGATGGAAGGATATAAAAGAGGTGTTGGATAATAGATAGAGTGTTTGAAGATTTGTGCAAGGATAGATGGAAATGTATTCAAGATGAGTGTTGGGACAAAACTCAAGAAGTGATGAAGAGATGGAGGAAAGTTGAATTTTGGGACACAAGGACCCAAAATAGATAAAGGAAATGATGGAAAAATAGTTTTGGAAAGATGTTTAGATAGATGGTTGAAAGAAGTTCAAAGATGTGTGCCTTTGTTGATCTTTCTTATGGATCATTTGAGGTGATGGATTGGTGGATGGAGGGAGGTAAGGACCCAAGATGGATGGAAGGGATGGAGAGTTTGACTTTGGAATGAAAGGACCTAAAATGGATTTGGAGGATAAAGAGTTTGACTTTGGAATGAAAGGGCCTAAAATAGATTTGGGGGATGAAAGGATTCCTTGATCTTGATCTTGACTTGGAGCAGGATCATTTGAGTTTGTTCTTTTCTCTTGATTTTGAATTAGATTAATGAAGGAGATGGAAGGGATATCATGCTCTTGCTTAGGCGATGGATGTTGAATGGGACTCTACTCTTGAGATAAAAGGGGATCATCATGGATGGAATACCAAAATCTTAGGGGATCATCATAAGATTCTTGATAGGTGGGATCTTGATAAAAAATGGGATTAGATTGGAGAGCCATGATATCTTGATATTGATTTAGGCTAGGACTCATTTCCTTTGAATACACTTCTTCTTTTTCAAGTGACAAGGGATGGTCACATGAGATATCAAAGTTTCAGTTTGGATAGGTTGATGTTGTTGACTTGATGGATACTTCGTTTCGGGTACTCAAGCTTGCTAAGTCGAATAGAGTTTGTTCAATAGGCCCCTATGACAAAGCACATCAAATGATATGGATAAAGTCTCTCAATATGGAAACTTGATTTGACTAGCTTTAATACCTAGCTAGGTATTGTTGTCATTGAGATAGCTGGATGATAAACTCTTGATCACTTGGTTTGATACTCCCATAATCTTGTTGGATGAAAGTCTTGCCTAAAGATAGTTGAAAAGTTAATAACCACCTCAAAAGGTGCTTTGTTGGATTTGTAAACTTCTCCACTCTATGATTCCTTTGTTTGAACTGATTTTTATTTATTTTTATTGATACTTTGCAAGATATTTGATCATTTGTGACAAGAATACATAGCACACATGAATACAATGGTCATCCTAATGCTAAACATATAGTGTATGTTCTTTTGAGGATGTGTTCAAATCCCTGATGTTTTCACTAGTTTGGATACAAATAAGATGCACCAAGTAGACTCTTTATTCAAGGGTCATTGACAATATCATATCCCACAACTTGATACTCCTTCAGCTCAAACAACCATGTCACCCCCTAGAGGGCGCCTATTTTTTTGCCTTTTTCCAGAAATTAACCCAAAGAGGATTGCTCCTCAATGGATTAGTTATCTTGGGAGATGTGTGGTGAGTGACCTTGGGGGCGGATTCTTCCCCACCCTTGCACAATGATATTGCCAATATATGGCAATTGAATCGGCTCAAAGTTTCTAATTCTATGGTTTGTAGTAAAGGTTTTGTTTGGCACGACAAATGATAAACTCAATTAAGAGGCTTCCCAACCTTTAGAACAAAGGCTTTTCGCATCACAAGGATACTAGGGGAAGGCTATCAAATACACACTGTCGTTGGAGGGGATTTCCATCAGCCTCCACATTTGATTATAGTGGGTTGGTAAACTTGGCTTTAGTCGTTACCCACTTGGGTCATACCCGTCTCACTAGCCCCCTCAAGGCTTCGGGAAGGAAGGCCCTCTAAAGGTTTTAAACGCTTGAAAGTAAATAAAGCATGAAAAGAGTGGGTTTGGCTTTTTGGTCACCCAATTAAGGGGAGAGCATATACCTACCACTCAAGACAAAGCACACAAAGTTCTTTTTACCCTTTCAAAGAAATGATTAGCTAAGTCCTAATTGGACATGTTGCTCCAATCAAACATGGTCTTCTTTTTAGTCCCACATAGCAATTGTTTTCTAAACTAGTAATTGGAAATCCTGGTCAACAAAATGAAAGCATGTTGCTATAAAGTAAATCGATTTGCAAAAGGGACAAGTTGATTGTTCTTTTTAACTTGCAAATAAATATTGATTGTGAATTTTACCTTTGCAAGAAAATAAAGATTTGTTGTTCTTTTTAAGCCCAAATTGAGGTGTTTTGCTCCTAACTTGCAAGAAAGCAAAATTTCATTTGTGGTTCTTTCAGCCTTTGCAAGTGATGTTCTTTTTAAGCCCAAAAGACAAGTTTGATTTATTTTAAAGCACCAAATTGAAATTGTGAGGTTATTTTTACCAAAAGGAAAATATGAATTATTTTTAACCAACTTTGAAAAAGCTAAAAAGAGAATCAAAATCTTATTTTAACTCATCCAACTTGCAAGAATTTGTTAGAAACCGACAAAAAAGAAGTTAGTGAAAATCTTAATCACTTGGTGGGCTAGACAAGCCTAATTTGCCAAACAGATTACAAAATTTTTGCCTCTGTGACAAATATGCTAAAATAGAGTGCAAAAGCGCTAGAACAAAGAATGAATGCGCTAAATCGTACTGCAAATGTGCTAAAAGAATCTGCAAATGCACTAGACTGTCAGAAGCTACAAAAAGACAGAAGATGTAAATGCACTAAAACAGACAGTAAACGCACTATGTCATGTTACAAATGCGTTGGAACAATGGATGTATACGCTAAAACAAAGGTCAAATACGCTAAAACAAAGGTTGAATGTGCTGCAGCGTACCACGTATGCGCTAAAAGATTCTGGATTTTTTTTTGTACGGACCTGTGCAAAAATGTTAAAAATTTGATAAATTTAGGGGTCAAGTCCCACGGTGGGCACCAAAAATGTGTGCTAAGAAAGTGTGGAACCTGCCAAAGAGGATCAAACAATATCAAACACACACATGAAACATTATGTTAGAGTTAGAAATCAAAATAGAAACTAAACTAATTTAGCTTCAAAATCAAGAACCCCAAGCACGTCTCATATTCCTCTATCTCCAAGGATCTTCAAGATTCAAGGTCGCCCTCACTTGGAAGAACACTTGATCTTTTAGATGAGAACCTAAAGAGAGAGATTAAAGGATGTGCCAAGATCAAAATGGATGCAACTAAGATCCCAACTAGATGATCAAATGATATGGAAAGATGAAATGCAAGATGGAATGCAAGATATGAGAATAAGATTGATTCCAAATTGAAAGCTTATGGTGTGCTAATTAAAATGATATGGATATTTCTTTGAAATTGATATACAATGGCTATGAATTAAGCTAGCATGAAAATAGGATTATCATGATACTATCAACATAATGAAAAGTAAACTAGCATGCAACTAAGATGATCTAATGCTTGAAGATGACAAATTGAGCTCCTTGATAACCTGCAAATTGACTATAAGTTTGATGCACAAGATGATGGATGGATAGATTGAAGAAATAGGCTCTATTTATAGAGAAAATTTAGAGAAATGGATGGCCAAGATTGAGCAATCTCAACAAGGGCTAGGATTGAAAGTTATCAATCCATGAGGGGGATTCAATCCAATCCCAAGTTGACAAATGCCATCTTGAGATGGCTTGATAGGATGCTAAGAAAGCATTAGATGCTAAGTAAGCAATAGGGATGACATCATTGAATAATGCTATTATCCAAGGGAGCATGGTATTGTCCAAGAGGTAAACTCTTGTGCAAAGTTGAGGGATGGCCAAAGGGACAACCATCATGGGCTAGGATGATGTCTTGTAAGAGGCATTAAATGCTCTTTGAAGACTTTGGAGGTTAACTTGTTGAAATTTAGATAACCTTACAAGTTTAACTTGTTGAAGAAGGTAGAGTCTTCAACACATTTAGAAGACTTTCTTCCAATTTTGGAGAAGTGACTCCCCCAAATTTAGGGACATGACATGATTAGAGGAATTAGGCTAATTAATGAGAGGTTAGAGGGGTTATAGAAGAATATTAGCATGCTAATGGAAAGTGTAGGAGAATGCAAGTGGAGAGAAATATGCATTTTTAGATAAAATAAAAGATTTATTTTAGCCAAAAGGGGAGCAACTTGCATTTGTTGGATTTTGCAAGTGGGGGGACTATTCACAAATAAATAATGATTTATTTAAATGCAAAGGGATTTTAATAAAATGTAAAATCAATTAAAAGGGAAAAAGGGGGTTTTAATTAAATAAATAAGATTTATTCAATTAAATGGCTAAAGGGGACTTAATCAAACCTTAGTTTAATTAATAGGTTAGGCTTAGAAGAAAACAATTTTAATCAAATCTTTAATTTGATTAATAGGCTAACTGGAAGAATAGGGATATTAATAAAACCTTCATCTAATTAATAGGCGAATAAATGATGATTAAATGAATAAAATTCATTTAATTAGTTGTGCAAGTTTTAGGTGTCTACACTTACACCTCTTTCTTAAGAGAGAATCCTTGAGCAAACAACAACTTCACACAAGAAATGACATCAAAATTATAAGCAAACACCGCAAAACAAAGGAAATTTTGATTCAAAGAGAGAGAGAGAGAGAGAGAGAGAGAGAGAGAGAGAGAGAGAGAGAGAGAGAGAGAGAGAGTGTGTGTTTCCCCCAAGTGTAAGGAAAATGAGAAGAATTAAACAACCTCTAAAGAGAGATAAAACATAAGCAAATGCATAATGTACTCACATGAATAGATATCCAATGTAAGAAAAGACATTATTATATGTAAAATTTCAACTCTAAAGAAGTGGTAATCTTCAAAGAGAGAGAGAGAGAAAGAAAGAAAGATCATAGATTCTCTGAAGGAGAGAATATTCATAAGAGACATACCTTTCCACGCAAGAAAGGATATCAACACATGAAAAATACAACCCCTAAAGGGAATAGTGATGATTTAGATAGAAAGGGAGAAAGGGAAAAGCTATCCTTTTCCCCCCAAACAACAAGAGAAGGATAGTTTAAGGGAGAAGAATCACACATTTCCTTAGGGAGAGATTATTCATACGAGACGTACCATTTCAAAGAATAGGTCCTAGCAAGGGATACACGTGCATCCACATGAAGGATAACTCTATGAAATAAAGGACATCAAGTGATGAAGAATGCAATACCAAAAGGAAATGGTGAAACTTTAAAGATGAGAGAAAAGGAGAATCATTTTGCTACCCCAAGATGTTTAAAATTGAAAAAGTGCCACCTCTAATGACAAAGAGCCCCCAATTAAGTTAACTACTTACATGTCATAGGGTGAGGAGAAATATGAGGGGGAAACGAGTGCTAAGGCACTACCTTTTCACCAAGAAAGAGAGCAAGATATGTTGAAAGACTTATACGAGCACGATCATATTGTTCTTGAATAAATTCATTAAATGCTTTACACTTTCCAAGAGAATTAGAACCACCATGATTAAAAAAAGGCAATGTCCACTACCTTCTTTATGCTTAGTGCTAAACTTCACAAAAGGAAAAATTCACATTCTTGTCATACTTCAATTTCCAAAAGATTCTAGTAGCCAATTTTTCTTGATCATCGTTAGGTATAGGCTTATTCTTTTGAGATTGAGGACAAGGGTTATTATAAGAAGGATTGTCATCTATGATTTTAACTTTACCAGTATCAATAATTTCTTTCATTGCATTTTAAAAATCAGGACAATCATTAGGATGATGATCACGAGTTTGATGAAATGAACAAAAAGGAGTTTTTGAAGAAGAAACACTTTTACTGGAATGAATGGTTGCTTGTCTGGCAAGATGACCTTTGAAGTCTTAAATCATAAGGAGGTCATCCATAGGAGATTTATTATTGTTTCCTAGGCCTTTTGTGGTAATTTGTGTAGGAGGGTTGATAAGGACTTGAATTCCTTGTTTAAAATTTCCAAGTCCTCATCCTCTTTTACCTTGTTTTGATATTATGTTAAAGCCACTCCTATAAGAATATTTTAATTGATAAGGCGGAGGAATATTATAATCAATTTCTTTGAAATTTATAGTGTAAGGATGTTTGGAAGAAATGATAGGATTAGTAGATGAAGAAGGAATATCTTGTGGAGGAGGATTTTCCTTTCTTTCATCATGCATATCCTTTTTGGTAGATTGGGAAGGGAGATCCATATCCTCTAAGGCGTCATCTTTTCTTAATGTTATGTGGGGAGAGAGATCAAGCATAACATCATCTTCTCTACAAATGCTTTGATATTTAAGATAGGCTCTAGGAGAATAAGGAGGATCTAGGGAGATGGAAACACCAATATTTTGATCTTGCCCCCCTTGTGCTAGGGTATGTGTATGAGAAGAAGATGGAGTCATGTTTATCTTCAATGCTTTCTCCCCATTAGAGAGATCATTGATAGGAGTATTAGCTCTCTCTTCATTCACATTAGATACCCTAGGAGAGGTACAAGTGTTAGGTTTTCCATTAACATCTCTAGGATTGGGATCTACAAAAGCTTTGAGGTGATCTATATATGAAATGCACTTTCCTAAAAACATCACCATAAAACAACATGCACTAAAAATGAAAGATTTGCTCCAACATCAACATCAAGATCAAATTGATTGAAAGGAAGTAATTTTTAAACTCTAAAAACACAATATGCCAAAGTGTTATGAATGAAAAGAAGCATTGTAAAATGAAAGAAGCCATTATCCAACACATGGTTTTGATAAATATAAGTGAAAAGCAAAGTAATCATATGTGAAATAGAAAATAAGTCAGATTTATTAAGTGTCATAATGAATGTTGAAGATTGAAGCAATCCACAAATCAATTTAACCAAAATAAATTAGGGTTTTTATAATTTAAACCTCTAAATTTATATAATTTGATTAAAGTGAGATCTATGAATTTGAATTTGAATTTTAAAATGGGAAATTTAAATTTTAAAACTAAACAATGGATTTATTTGTTGTAAAAATGATTGTTTAATTGATTAAGCAAATAGAGATAAATGCAATCCTCTTAATGAGTTTAAATTTAAAAATTAGGGTTTTGTGAAAATAACCTCTTAATTTTTTAAAATTAATTTGAAATTGGATCTAAGATTGCAATTTTGAAATTGAATTAAATCTGAAATAATTAATCCACAAATAAGACAACCCATAAGCTCAATTTTAAATTTTAAAATTAGGGTTTTTGAAATTAACTTCTTAATTTTTTTAATTTGATTAGAAATTAAACTTGCAAGTGAAAAATTGAATTGTGAAAAAAAAAACTCAGATCTGAAATAAATAATCCAAATTAAGCAATTCACAAGATCAAATTTAAATTTAAAAATCAGTGTTTTGTTGAATTTAACCTCTAAATTTTTAAAATTCACTTGGAAATCAAATTTGTAAATGAAATTTTGAATTTTAAATTGCACAAACAATGAGATCTGAGAACATGAATAAGAATTAAAGGTGTAAGGAGTTGGGTTCACCAAAATGTAATGGGTGGAAAATTAGGGTTTCCACCATGAGAGAGATGAAAATCGCTAATTTGCCATTATTTTCAAACGTGGGGTGAATCCAATAGATTTAGTCACAAACCAGTAATGATAAGGACTGAAAATACTGATTAGATTCACGAGATGAGTTGATTTGCCCTCTTTTGTGAGTTGAAATGTTGAAATCAAGTTAAAGTGCTAAAAATAAAGATAAAAATGTGGGAACAGTGAGCTACGGTCGCCAAACTGAGGTACGCACTTGGATCTGAGCAGTATATGCAGATTTGGACCTGATCCCCAAAAAAACTCCAAAAATGTCGGGACTAGAGTGCCCATCGCTCTGATCCTCCTAACTTTTCGCATGTTAAAGAGGGTTGATTTGTCTCTACAAATAATGCCTATTTTGAAGATTGTGGCTCCGTACCTGTTTCCTGCACACAAAAAGAAATTAACCTTGACTGAAATATTGTAAATACTGAAATAAATAATGGAAGGATATACCTCAAATCTATAATGACTAATAATGATGATTTGCTTCTTAAATGTAGTCACATATGTTGTATGAAATGGCATGAACATGACTAATCACACACACATGCTTGCAAATGAATGATGTAATGATGCTCCACAATTGATAAATGAAGAATGCAACCTTGAAGACCTCTAGAAATGCTTGATGATGAATGCTTCAATGCTTGCTGATTATAATCTCACCCTTGTTTCATGTCTCCTATATATGCAAATGAGAGGGGAAAGCCTCCTTATATACTTGCCTATCGAGAATCATGCTAATTTCCCGACATAGGTTGACACAAGGAGAGATTTCCCAGTTATTTTTGAAGATGCAAGAGGGGGTCAAAGAAGGGCCCAATTGAGGGGGACTAAAGCGTGTTGCTCTAGTTCCAATGAGGACCAAAGCGCCACACTTTGGTCCTACCCCATTTTGGTGTTGGGACAAGGGATTATATGGTGTGCGGAATGAAGACAAGGCCAAATTTGCATGGTGAATGCATAATTAGGCCTTAATTAGGCATTGGGGGATGCACACTAAGGTGAGGGACCAAAATGTGGACTAAATTGTAAGGGGGTACGATTTAGGACCCTACACAAGCACTTTTCAAGACATTTTACAGCCTCTAATGCCCTCAAAATTGAATTTGAAACTTTCATTGCAACTTTCAAAAATAGAAACTTTAATATTTTCAAATCTAGTTATGATCTTGCAACAAAAAAATATCATTGTGCTTATCTAGCCAATTTGAAGCTTGGGGAAAATTTTTGAACCAATTCATGCTCAAGCGAAAAGTTACTAAAAATAGTAATGGTATGTAAATTCAAGGTTGAGATACGATTTTCGCAACAATTTTGTTGCCTTTGTTTTTGTTTGTGCTTTGGCAGTTTGTTTGTTGTCTATTGGTTGTTAATTGTTTATGTCTATCTTTGTGACAACATTTTCTAAAAAGAGTTTTGGGTCCCTTCAAAATTTGTTATATCAATTATAAGAGGAAGTATAATATAATAGTATTAATATTACTTACTATATACATACTATTTATAACATTATTAAATTAATTATATATATTAACTAATAGCGATATTAATATTAGTTACATTTTAAGTGTATATCAATTAAATCACAACATTAGAGCTATTGTCAAAGTTAATACCATCCAGTCTAAAGTTCCTTAGATAGTGGATTTTTCTTTTTTTGTATCTAAATTAAATTTCAAGGATAAATATATGAGAGATTATTTTAGGACATGCCTTCAATATCTATTATGTGGCTATTATTTTTGGTAAGTCTGACCTTTCTATCATGTCCAAAACATCCACAAACTCACAAATTAACTATCAAATCATCTTTGGAGATATGAAATCAATGTGAAACCATGGTAACGATCTAAACAAGGTTGTGAATAAGTCAAAGAATCAGAGGTGAATCTCAAGTTCCTTTATAACGAGAGACAATAAACCCTAAATTTTTTCCGTCATCTACGCCAAAAAAACATTTAAGAGGATTTAGTCTCGTTTTATACAATCGAAGTCTTTCAAAGATAGATCAAAGATTTTTGACATGATCTTGACAGATAATAGACTTCACAAGGATATCATCAACATAATATTCTAAAATATTATGGATGAAATCATGGAATATGAGTCATGGCTCGTTCATAGGTTGCTCCTACATTCTTCAACCCAAACAACATGTCAACATAACAAAAGGTACCCTAAGGGGTCATGAAAGTGGTCTTGTACTGGTCTTCTGGGTTAATGTGGATCTGATTATAACCCGAGAAGCCATCCATGAAAGAGAGCAACGTGTAACCTGCAGTTTAATCAACAATCATATCAATATTCGAGAGTGGAAGTTATCCTTGAGGGAAGCTTTATTCAAATCCTAAAAGTAAATACAGATTCGGATTTGGCCATCAGGCTTACCAACCAGAATAATGTTTGAAATCCAAGGAGAGTAGTTAATAGGACAGATAAAACGAGCCTTTAAAAGCTTTTCTATCTCATCTTGACTAACAAGGCTACCTTGGGATTCATGTTTCATATCTTCTGCTTCATAGGCTTGGCATTAGGACTTAGCACAATATTGTGAACCACAATTGATTCATCAATCCTTGGCATTTCCTCACATGACCAAGCGAAGATATCAGGAAATTGGTGTAGGGGGTCTGAATATTCCTTAGATTCCTCTAAGGATAAGCACTTTCCAACCTTGATAACCTTATCAGGGGCTTTGTCATCCATACCAACATCAATAGTTTCTTCGTTGAGGAGAGCACTACGGTCTTTTGGATAAGTTGAAGATATGTGTTACTCATCATGGGAAAAGGAAGTTTCTTTATTAACACTCACAATGGATTCCTTGAAGTATGCTTGAGAATTTAAACAATACGAGAATCGACATTTATGATGATAGGAAGGTAACTCAAAAAACACACTTAAGAATTCCTTTAAAGACTCCTCTGAAGGGAAGAGGTCCAAATGAACTTCAAACGGTGATGTCGTTGTATCAATACACTCCAAATGTATAAAATTAAGAGGAAGAGGCTCAACAGAAACCATGTTGACAGTTAAGCATGGTTTAGCTTTGCGAGATGTAGGTCGATATCTTAGTCCAGTGTTATGATGACGAGGTTTAGGTTCCAAAGGAATCCGAATACCTTGTTCATTAGGTCCATGACCTTACCATCATAACTAAGCTTTGATACAAGATTATACCATGGACCATAAATATCATGCAAATCTTTGAAAGTTGGAGGTTTGGTATAGAAAAGGTGATCAACATGATAAGTATCACTTGGCTTTATGGATGCATAATCATCTTTTGTAGTCAAGGTGAACGATATTTTAGGAAACCTCAAGTGAACAAGGTCAACTTTGTATTCACCAACATGAGAATAAGTGAAATTCAAAGAACCCCAATCATCACCTAAACATGCATTCACTTTAGATGGAGAAAGTGATTCATTAGAAGATGATTCAGTAGAGGTAGACTTAGATTTTTGCGCCTTTGAGAGATCTGTTTTAGGAGGATCCTCTTTCAAGGATTTATTCTTCTTAGATGATTCCTCCTTTGGGACTTCTTCACTCTTTTGACTTTCCTTTTCAGGGGACACGACAGAAGTAGAAGTCATCACTATGGAGGACAACATTGAAATGTAATTCTAGAATGAAGGTGTAACCGAGGCTTGACCTACTGTCGCTATTTGATACAGATGCATAGCTATAAAGTGTGGAAGAAACAACTCCCAAATCATGAAGCCATGGTCTACCTAAGAGAAGATTGTAAGATAAAGGACTTGACATCACATGTACAGGAGTTGGAATGGTGACCGGTCCAACTTTCAAGGATAATATGACCATTCCCAAAGCAGTCTTTATGTTGTTATCAAAACCTCAAATAAACAAAGATGACATTGCTAAGGTGTTTGGATCCACCATAATCTTCGACAACAAATCTAATCCACACACATTAAGTGTGGAGCCTATGTCAACAAGGGTTCGTCTAATCCCAACACCATTAACATGAACAATTATTATTAACAAATCATCCAAGTTTCTTACTTCTAGAAGCAAGAGTTCATGGGGATAGAACATAATATTCAACGTATCCACACGAATATGATCCATCAACACATTTACATCCACTGGTCTTGCGAGAGAAGGCAACAAAATCTTTTGGAAGGCTTCCTGTATCATACCTTGATACACTAGAGTAGTTTGAAGCAAATCTCATAGTGAGATCTTAGTAGGAGTAACTTTAAGTTGCTCAACAAGATCATGGTCACTAAGGCACTTGACCATAGGTAGAGGTGCTTGAGGAAGTCTAGGTTGAGAAGGTGGTAAACAAGATTGTGGTTGATCAAGATGTTGTTTATTTCTCCTTTTGTTATATGTATGAGCAATAGTATTGTAGGAAGGTTGCTTAGATTGTATAAACTTAGTATACAAATTAGGAGCATCTCCCTTGAATGGTTTCCCACCAATGGTTTTAATTTTCTTTGGAGAAGGACTAGTTGTAGTCACATAAATGCATGGTCTCTTAGGCTTTCGTGGAGCTGCAAAGACAATAATGACATTCATAGACTCTTCATTTTGCAATGAAAAAGAGTTCGAAGGTGAAATGTATTTTACATCTCCATTAGAAGGAGATGCTTCTAAGAAATCGTTTAAGACCTCATCTAACATATCGAAATCATCTTTGGAAAATTCCTTGTCGAATGCATCAAATTGTAAAAGAAAAATATTTGACATGAGGCATTCATGTTTGGTTCACCAAAATGTAGAGGAGGGGATTTGTTACCTCTAAGATGGCAAATCTTAGAGAACAAATTATCTATTGCCACCTCACTTAAATTGGTGCTAGAGGTGAGCCAAGGGATACAAATATAATACTGAATTAAACGTATGAAATTACAGAACGTCAAAGTACATATAATGAATTAATAAAATTTGAATGCTACAGTAATGCAAGAATAAGAAATAAATTATATCAGAGGACCTATTTGGTCTTGTGTCCTGGACGCCAACGTGTTGTGGGGACATCTACGCATCGCATTATCGTTTGTACGGACAAAGACCTGCGAATGCAACTAGAATCCTCCAAAACTTATCCTTAGTCGTGCAGAAATTGTTCACCACCTGCGCAAATAGAGACGGGGGGAAAATGTTGGGGGTTGTATAGGGGTTTGCCTTAGTCAAGCCCCCATTTTGGTGTTTTCATTGTCATGGATAACCAAATAGATAGATTGGATAAAAAGATAAACGTAATAGAAACTAACCCTGCTCGATGGAGGAAAACTCCTACTACATGATCTGCAAGATAAATGATAAATGCAATAGAAACAAGCCTCACTTGACGTAGGAAAACCCCTATTATAATAGATATGAGATAAAATGATAAATGATAGACTAAATGCACCTAGAAAATAGATACATTCAGAAATACAACAATGCAAAACATACAATGTTGCAAGATATGAGAGAAGACAAAGCATTCTATCCAAACCCCTCTTTTGAGATAAGAGCGTGATGAAGCTTGAGATGGTGTTCATGTTGTAAGATAGTTGTTAAGTATTCACAATGATAGCCAAGAGTTTGAGATCCAAGAGAATGAGAGAGTGATCTTTTGAGAGCTTTCTTTTCAAGAGTGTCCAGAGAGATAAATGAGCAAGAAAATGAGCTTTTTAATGTAATGAACAAGTGCAAGGAGCTATTATGGATGAATTCAAGTGAAGGGGTACACGTCTGAAAATGTTTGATGCAGAATTATACGATTCTGGATCTAGGAATTTGATGGGATGTTAGTGCAATGCGTAGACATCTATGCAATGCGCTGCCATCCTCACTAAAATGGTCCCAAATGAGGCATTGGGGCAATCAAAGGCACTTTGTCGTTTGACCTCATGATGTCAAAGTAATAAGATCTTGATCACGAGGCTTGTCATAAATGCATCGAGCACAATTCCTAAGTGTCATAAATGCACTGGGCATAAGTTAGGACACTACACTATTATATATCAGTTTTTAAATGCATGCATATCATGCAGCTAGTGGGCTACCATTAGTAATTAGAGTAGATGAAAAATGAGCATTTGCATGGGACACTAGTAGAGACCAATGGTGGACAACATCATTGTAGATTAGAATTATGGAAGATCATTGTGATTAACCATATAGAAGATAGTTGGGTGACAAAGAAGCATAGAGTAATTATGTTGGGATTTTGATGTGCCAATAGTACATAAGACCAACATGATACAATGGTGGAGAAGTTTTTTTAGTATTTCATGAAGTATTTCAATTAGGTACAAAGTTACCACCATTATTCCCTGTATACATACATGTATATGGTAGTATGTTATGTGATTGTGAGATCAGTTAGGTATATATTCCAAGGATAAACAATAATAGATGACGATTAAAAGGATAAGATCATCATTTTCATGGAGATTGATTGTATCAAGGTCACACAAGAGTATAGATCCTGAAGGTCCCAAGAGCATCTCATGCCAGTATTTTAAAGTGGGATAACAATAATAGTAGGAGAAGATGATGGGTGAGGATCTTTTAAAGGGGTAGAAGAAGGAGGTTGGGCACAATAGAAGAAGATGTGGAGAGAGAAAATATATCATGCATGACAAGGAAAAGGAGGGTCTAGATGTGAAAATTGGGGAGATGATATAGGGGATAATGTTGACAAGGAGATTGGGGATAAGGACATAAAAGATGTTGAAAAAAGGGTAGGGGTGAAATAAGAATAATTAAGAGATGAGAGAATATAGGGAGGAGAGGATAGAGAGGGAGATGGGTGAGTAGTTAGGTATAAAAGAAGAGGGGAAAAGGTATAAGAGTAAGGTCAAGATAGGACACAATAATCTTAGTGGAACCAATATAGATCACATCTAGATATGCATTTTATTCTATTTAAGATGGTTATAAATATATTTGTTTTTATTTAGAAATGTGTAATTATTATTATTTTTTAACTTAAGACATATTAGATTAGGAGGGGTAATATTTACAAGTTTCTACAACTAGCGTCTAGAAGTAGCAATGATATTGTCACTCAAACATTAGACCAGATAACACTAAGTGTGGACAACTAAGAATTATTATACAAGGATAGGCCAACATATATAATAGTATTTTTATATTTATTTTTAATCTAGTGATAAGATTATAGGTAGCATGTGTCCATGCTACAATGAAGGTTAACACAATACAATGTAAAGTCTAATGACATGTTTAGCATGCTTGGGTAGACTACAGTGGCACAACACCAACTCTACCAAATAGTAGAGAAGGTAGTGGGCATGAGAGGTGATGCCCTAGTTGAGATAGATCATACTCAAGCAGATAGGGATAACCTATAGATTGAGCACGATCGAGCTCATGTGAGTGAGTATACATGTAAACAAAGATCCAATATCTATGAGTCAAGAGAGATTAGTTCTTATTTTAACCACCATGTTTTCATAGTGGTGAAATATTTTGTATCACATTGTATGCAATCACATTAACATTTGTTTGTGATATGATAGGATATTGAGTTGTGGTTTGATTTAGTTCATTTTTATGTAATTTTGGATATTGAATTGATGTTATCTATAATTATTCTAGATAATAAAATAAGATAGAGATTGATGTTATTCAATGTTTATATTTCTCTTTATGCATGAATGTTGATCACTATTTAATAATGAGAAATTGGTATTGATGAATAATAAAGATCAATCAAGTATGAATATAACTACAAATAAAATTAGGTTTCTAGAAAACATAATAAAAGAAAATAAAATATCATGTTAACTAGCTATCTAATATGGAAGAAAGATGATAGGGTGTATAAAGGATAACGCCATCACAAGGAATGAGAAGAATGATATCAATGACAAATGAAATGCATGTATATATAGATAACATACATGGTGGAAGGAAGATAAGGTGCAAAAAATGCTTCCTAACACTAATCTAGTGGGGGAGATGACACAAATTTTCTTACAAATCTTAAATTATTACATAATAAGAAACACATATGAAAGGAGATATACAACATGCAAATATATTAACAATAAACACAAGATATGTCATGGTGAAAACCCTTTTGGGAGAAAAAAATCCACACTCCAAAATTTGCCCAATATATTATTCAAAAATCAACAATGGAATATGATAAACATGTAGAGAAAGATTCTTGTAGGATTCTCACCAACTAGAGATCTGGAGGTAAATCAATAGCTATAAAACTCTTATACACAACCTCCATCTCACTTACATAATATATAGGAGATACAATACATTAAACCGTCAAACAATATTACAAATCCATGAGCTAAAACCACCCAAAAAGTGGCACCCAACTTATCTCCAATCCAAGATGCCCTATTATGTGTCAAAACACACACCAACACATGTAGCCCACTTTTACAGCTCATTCATGTGACCAACACGTTTTTATATATCCTATTTTTTGATTTTCAACTTTTGGAGGTCATAACTTTTCAACCGAGCGTCCGATTGATGAATTATTTGAAGCACTGAAAAGCTCGTGAAGCGTTCTATCTGACTATAACTTGATTCACTAGTTATGGACACTTTCGGGCAATTTTGAAGCCTCTAAGGCCTTCAATTTGACTTCAAAACTTTCATTCACAATTTTCCAAAATGAAAACTTTAATATCTTGAAATCTAGACATGATCTTGCAACAAAAAAATATTGGCATGCTTATTTAGCCAATTCGTAGATTTACAAAAAAATTAAACCAATTCATGCTCAAACATAAACTTATTATAAATAGTAACCTTATGTAGGTTTCTTCCACTAGTTGATCACCTTGCAAGAACAAAGGGAGTATCGACACCATAATTTAATTTCTAGGGGCCACGAGGCCCATAGACTTCAAACACCATTTGAACTTATTTGTCCTCACTAGTTTTGTCAATGCATCTACAATATTCATCAAAGTGTCTGTAGCGTTGTAAATTGTATTTGCATTCAATTTCGTTCTCACCTAGACCTCACCTTGGCATTCTGTCTTTTGATGCCTGATGTCCACTTTGATTCTACTCACACCTTTCAAAAACTTGCATTTTCAGGGTGTGTGCAAGAAGTTCAATCCACTTTTTGGCCAAAAAGTTGAAATGTTTTCCCTGATTTTTAGATTTTGCCACATTTGACCTAAATATTTGAAGCACTTAGAGATTACATCTTGAAAAAAGATTAAATGTAGAACTTAAAGTCTAGTTTCCAAATATTTTATTTATTTTAATACCCAAATAATAGAAACATTCAAAAGGGATTTCTGACAATCATTATTTAAAAATGCACGTTTCAGGACCATAGCGTGCACATGTACAACCACCACTTTTTGACATAAATAAAGTTTTTTTTCAAACCTTTTTGGGAAAATATTTGTAACATATTGAAGATTGATGAAGATTTTTTTTTTTTTTTTGAATAGTTTTTTTTTATTAATTTTCTATTGGTTGTCTTTACAGTTTTCAAAATCCCTTGTGTACGACCACCATAATTTGACCTAAACTTATCATTGTTTGATTTTTTTTTTTAAATTGAAAAGAATTATATGTAGATTGATGTCATATAATTTGTTTTTCAAAAAACATAAAAAAAAGAAGTTATTAAATAAATAAGAAAACTTGATATTTCAAGTTTATGGACCAAATCCAATACAAATTAATTTAAAAATAGAATATGTAATCAAATCTTTAAAAAAATTATATATTTGGAATCTACGCAATGTAATCTCTAATGGGTTTTAATTTTGTCTGATAATTTTGTAAAAATGGGCATCAAACATATGTCAAAAATCAGTATTTTGTTAATCACATAGTCCAACCTTGTACTTGTAGGTCCAAGGCTTAGTTTTGGGCATTCCAGGCCTTTCTCGACTCAAATCTCAGGGCACATGGCGGGGTAATTTTTAAATTTGTAAATAATAGGGCCCCATAATGTTTTTTACCGTGAAAATATTTCACAAAACGAGGATCAATTTTATAAAATGAGGCCCCGTTTCAATCTGGGCCCCGAAGCATAACATAGCTTTTTTATTTTTTGGTCTCAGGACCCTGAACCAAAATGGGGCTACATTCCTTGCGATGTTATTCCCAACATGCGCACTTCCCCCTAATTGAGACCCAACTTTTTGCACCCACCCTTCACTTCCTCTTCTGTCTCTGCCCCAATGTTGAGTCTTGATTCTCAAGATCAGGGCACCATAGTCCTAACTCAAGAGGGTGCCAAACTACCCTACTCCTCTCAATCAAGACTCAAATTTGGTCCTTACGATGGTCACATCAAGTGGGTGGGAATTTAGGTCCTATGTTGGCCTACTTCGAAAATTCAAATAATTTTTGGATGGTTAAGTATAAAAGGAGGCCTACCCCTCCCATTTAAAAATCTAACGAACTAGGATCTCTCTCTCAATTATACTCTAGCAAATTCAATTCAAGTGAGCAAGAAATCAAGCATTCATCAAGAATTGAAGGAGAGGTAAAGTCAAGTTCAAGAATTCAAGATGGCATCCATGATCAAACTTCCATGAAGACATTCTACATGACATCCTAAAACCCTTATATGAGGATTCAAGCGAGCTTCATCAAGGTATACACTTCAATTAAAAGCACTTAATTTTATATCTAGCCTTTTCGTCAAAAGAAAAGCATATTTTTGCAATTCAATTCTATTTACTTTACTGTTATCATTTCAATTTCAAGGTTAATTCCTAAACCGAGGTTTGACCCAAAGAAAACTCCTATCCACAACCCCTTTTCTCTTTCTCTCTCTATACAAGAAATTGATTCAAGAGTTGCAATTGAAGATTCCAACATAATTGATAACGATAAATAGGTTTAGATTTTGTAGGAGTGAAAATCAGAGGACTAGGGTGACATACCACCCCAATCTTGAGAATTTTGCTCGATCTTCTGACAGTGGATCTAGTATGTCTTCATGATTCAAAACAGATCCCATTTGCTCACTAGAAAGTTACAGGACCAGGGCGACCTACCACCTCGGTCCAACAATTTAGATTGAATTCTCAACAACAGGTTCTAGTCATATTCTTTTACTAAGATCTTTGTCTGTGGCTCTGTTTGACATTTGTAGCACTCTGTTATTTCTAATTTGCTTCAATTATCCATTGCTTTAACCTAAACTTTATAATTCAAATCAAATTTCAACTCAAAAGGGGGAGACAACAAATAGGTAAAATTAATTAGTGTTTCAACCCTTTCCTAATTGAATTGTGGTTAGATCTATTGAATTTACCCCTCTTTTAATGTAATGATTAATTAAGTAAGATTAGTGATTTTATTATCTTAATCAACGAAACCCTAATTTTACCAACCAATATAGTGTCAACCTTATCCAATTTTACCTTCCCATCTTCTATCATATTTAAAAAAAAATGACACCTGAACATCAACATGCTTTCATGGAAAGTCAGGTTCTTTGCTAAGAAAAGAGCACACTATCTAACATAACAAATAGTAATCAATATTGCATAAAACCCAATATATGAAAACAACTATCTAAGCCAAATTAATTTCTTACATCATGAGTAGTTGTCATATGCTCTACCTCTATCGTGGACAAAGTGACTACAACTTTCCACTTACTCATCTAGCTAAGAGTACCACTAGACATAGTAAAGACATGGCCTTTGGTGGATCTTTTGTTGTCAATGTCACCTACCCAATCTAAATCTATATATCCATAGATACTCACATAATGCCAAGGTCCAATAGGATAACCATGATAACGCAAGGAATACTTGGAAGTACCCCTCAAATATCTAAACACTCTCTTAATAGCATCCCACTACACCCATCCAATGTTAGTCATGTATCAACTCTGGATTCCCATAACTTGGGCAACATTTGGTCTTGTACAAACCATAGCATACATAAGACTACCAACAACACTCGTGTATGGTATATTGTCCATGTCTTCCACCTTAGTAGGATATTTTGGACAATCCTTCACAAATAAATTCATTACCCATGCAACAAGAACTATCATAGATCTACAAGCTACCATGTTGAATCTCTTCAATACTAATTCTACATACTTACTTTGACTTAACCAAAGATTTTTGTTAGTTGTGTCTCTTCTGATCTCCATTCCCATAATGTACCTAGTTGCACCTAGGTCTTTCATCTCAAATTATTGACAATTGAGACTTCAAATTTGAAATCAAATATCCATTCCCAAATAGTAACATCTCATCTACATATAATGAAATAATGAGAATGTGGTTGTTGCCTATTTTTTGCCTTTATACCAAAAACAGTTCAATTGTCATAAGAGCTTATAGTTTTGAGGGAAAAGGTTTTATGGTTGTTAATAAGGGTCAAAATTTTCAATCACACATCTTTATTTTTTTTAAAAGGATGAACTTAAATCATTAATTCTTTCCACCTTTTTTGAGTCAAGGAAATAAAAAAAACATATTGCCCATGTTAAATAAGGTCAAGGTAAAGTCCATTTGATGGTTTGGAGGGAATTGAAGGTTTAAAACTATACTCTTCACAAGAATTTAGGGTTTGACTCCAACTTCACATTGAGTTCTCCTTTTGATCTCATTCTTTCATCGTGGAAATGGGATTTCCTCTAGAAAAGATTTCGTGTAGATCCTTTAGAGTCTTTATTCCATCTTCAAGAACCCACCAAGAAACAACCTGTTGATCATGCAAAATTTCGAGCATAGAAGGAGTAGTAAAACTTTAGAGAGCAGTTAAAGAGTGATTGAAAGAGGGTTGGACTCAAGTTAATGATTAGGTAGGTCTCTTGGATCTACCCAACGCTCTCAGTTTGTAAGATGATAAACTCTTTACACTATCTTTCTTTGCATTTGTCCTGAGATTTCTTTATGTTTTAAATTGTATACCATACATTGCAAAGAGAAATAGTTTTCATTTTTTGAACCCCCATTTTTACCTTTAGGTTATTCTTAAGAGTTTGTAGTCAAAAAAGAAATTGTTTGTATTATACTTTAGTTGTATTTTGGCTTCTATGAGATCATCAAGATATATTTTATTTAAATGATGGCTGCAAACACCTAGTTGTGCTCATCACAACCTCTGTCAAAGGAAGTGAAGGATAGTGCAAACTTTCAATGCTGAAGCTACAACATTTTATGAAGACATTTTGTTAGCAACGATAAGGGGTGGAGATTTGACAGTCCCCAAAAGACCAAACTCAGAGATGCAGTCACACAAGTCACATAGGAGTCTTTTAACAACATGAAGAGCAAATGGTAAATGACTTCTCTAGTTTGGTCTAATCTTGATAGAGAATGCAACCTTGAATATCATGATCTTTTGATCATAAAATAGTAAATCAGTCTTAAGGAATCTCATAACAGAGAATAAGAAATTATTCTCAGTGATGAAATGGATACATGTACAATCACAACAAAGAGATTAATGGAGTCTTAATGAGCAAACTCAGGATAAACAATGACCAGACTTATTGCATCATGATAGTGATTTTGCAAAGAAGGCAAAGAATGGTGTACAAAAGAGACATGCCATAGGACCTTGATACCATCAAAGTAGTGGATAGAAGGGACACATTGATTGGTGAAGAGAGATGAAGGACTATTAACAGTGAGTTGGTAATGAGCATTAATTAGTTAAAAAAAAAATCAAACCATTAACCAAGTGTTGAATAGTAGCCTCAAGGATCAAAGAGCAGATATAGGGTTTTGTGCACTATCAAGAAGAGGCTTCATGTCTTCACAGTGACCTAACCTTGCATTAGATAGTAATATGGTTTCATAGACAACAAGAGTTAAAGACAGTGATCCAAATCAAAACAATCACCAAGCAAGAATAATGGTAGGTTTCAAATCTGAGACCTCTCACAGTGTCACTAGCTTGAAGTGCAGTCATTATGTCATAAGAGCAGCCCAACTAGTCCAAACGATAAGGAGGATCTTTCAAGTTTCAAGAGGATCAAAAGATTGTCAAGAGGGTATTTGCGGTCAATAAAGATAGTGCTTGTGTTTCAAAGGACAACCTCATAGCCATTAAGATTCGTCAAAGGCCTTATGTAGTTGCCACACAAACTTCAAGGATCACAATGAAGGAGGGTTTGTAGCATGACATTAAATGTCTTCAAATCTTCCAGACAATCATTTACACAGGATGAGTCTAAGACAAGAAGTCACAACCCCATCACATAGTAGACATATTAGCAGCTAAAAGGCAGATATACCAATGCTTGACAAATGTCTAGGGTGATCCATGAAGACATAAGGTAGACATATGTTATATAAAAGATATCAGTCCTTACACCTAAGATATAGTCACCATAGGCTTCATGCATTGTAACAAATAATGAAGGACTGTGTATTGTGAATTTTAATGATAAATCAATCAAATATCAATGGCAAATTCAAGAGAGCCACCTTGCAATGCAAATCTCCATTAGAGATATAGAAAGAGAGTAGGTTCACTTAGTGTATACAATCAATAGGAAGCCTCAAGCATCAGACATGGCATAGCAACTTATGAAACCATGAACAAGGAATTGTGTGATTACTTACATTCTCAAATCATAGTGAACTCCATCAAAGGGCTTATCACCGTATCAGAGTGATCAATCAAAGTAAAATGAAGCACTCAATGCCTACAGACTAATACATGAATCATAATGCCTCCCAACCTTATCAATATAAAGACAGTGATCATCACAAGGGTTAGTGTCGTAATAGAGGTGATTAATGGCTTATTGATAACAGATCATGCAAAAAGAATGACAGTGCTTTGGAGAGGTTAATGTCAAGGACCAATGCATATAGAAAAATATCATGATGACAACCATGCTAATGAATTCATAGCTATTGGGCAGATCTTTCAAAACTCAGTCATTTAGTAATGACTGGTTCAAGTGCAGTCATAGAGCAACAAAAGGTAGTATTTCTCTAATGACAATCATGACAGAAAGTTTGTTTTTGCAGTCAATAGAAATAATGATAGCCACTATCAAATATGAAGACAACAATACTTGCAAGGTCAAAGTTTCAGACTAACAAAAGATCAAAATCTTAATAAAGGAGATAATGACTATCATAGTCCAATTGCCTCCACAAGGACATAAAGAATTCACAGGAACTCAAGCCAAAAGGTGTCTCAAATTATCCTATGGGCCTTTCATGATCACCATTCATAGTCAAGGAAGAATCTCAGAGACTACCCTAAGACAAATTTGTGATGAGTAGGCATCACAATATAAGCTCAAAGCAGTGTTCATGGTCACCGTTATAGTTTGTATTCAAATCTTTTAATCAAAGTCTCAATCTAATAGAACACATGAAATATCAGCATCATGCATAGGCCAATCACCATGAAGGTAAAAAGGTAGTCAAGATTTGTTTAAGTAGCATCTCTACTTTCATATCCTGAAGCATAGTCCAAAGATAATAAGAGAAGTCCTCCAAAAGAGCAGTCCTTGTGAAGATTTGATAGTGTAAGGACTATTTCATAGTGATAGCACATTCAATGGAAAGGAGTACATTGATTTCAAATTTTCAAATTTGAATTTCAAGTTCAAACTTTACCATCAATGCAAGCCCAATTTTTAAATATTTGTCAAAAGAGGCAACCACATGTGGGACAAATACCACCTTTTGAGGGGAATTTTGACACAAATTAGCATTCATAACCCTAATTTGAAGGCCCCAAGGGATGAGTCACCAACTTGAGGGAGTTTTGAAACAGTTTGTAGCTCCAAACTCTTCAGTTCTAGCCCACTTTTCAAGGGATTTTAAAATGTGCTCGCCTAGTAGAGTTTGGTTTCAAAATTTCCATCAGTTAAGTACTTGATTTTAAGGAAGGAGTAGTCAACTATCAAGTCCTAGACAACCAAAGAATTCAAATTTTCAAATGTTGGAGCTCTTGCTTGATATAAGTGAATCTTCTTCTTCTTCTTTCTCTAGTTCTTGCCTTTCTCTAATGTACAACAATGTATTGAGCATTGTAACTCATATTTTCTAAAAAAATTATCTTAGTTCTTCTCTGATTTTAGATGCAATCAAATGTGTTACATCTTGTAACCTACTTTTGAGTGAAAAATAGAGTTGTAATTTCACTTTATATGAGTTTTATTCTAGAATTCAATAAAGATTCTTGCTGCTCTTGCTCATTTATTTCTCTTTTCATGGTGTTCATATTGTCATTCTGGAAATTCACTATGATTTACTTTAATCCTTTGATTTCTTGCACATGTATGCAATTTTAGACAAATATCCTTTGATTTGATCAGGGCATATGTTGTGTTAAATTTGTATTTTTGGATTGAGTGTCATTGTATGGTCATTTCCATCTTTCATGAAAATTGAAAAATAAAAACCTTCATATGTATTGTTTATGATCATCTTAGGAGGTGATGAGTTGCGAATGTAGTCAATTAGTGGAGTATTTTATGATAAGTCATTTCAAAATAAAAAAACAAACATCATTGGTGCATCACCTGTTAAGCAGTAGTTTTCATTTTCTGCATATCTTTCTTACCCTTTTCCCAAGTCAGAATTTCAGTTAGTTTTAGGTGATCTAAAAGTAAGCAGACCTATAATCCAAAGGTCTACTCTCACAATAGGATACCCACAACCTAAGAGTAGTCCTATGTTTGACGGGATTGTAGAATTTCATATTTGCATCGGGTGCAAATCCCTATGACAATAGTGACCATTATAACTTTTAAAGTAAACATAATGATCAAATTTATACCTTTGAAATCCCAAACACAACACATAGGTATCAAACTTTTGGCACCACATCCTAGGAGACTCTTTCATACCATCGAAAGATGTTTTCGACTTGCAAAAGAAATTTTCTTTACTTTTCACCATGAAATACTTTGGATGTAACATATAGATCTCTTCCTCCAAATTACCATGAAGAATTTTTATCTTCACAATCATTTGCTAGATATCCCAATCATGAATTGTAGCAAGTGATAACCAAAACTGAATAGATGTCAACTTTATAATAGGAGAGAAAATATCACCATAATATATTCCCTCAACCTGGGAATACTCCTTCGTGACCAACTATGCTTTATACTTCTCAACATTGCCATCAAGATCCAACATTTTCTTGAAAACCCATTTGCATCCCTTGGGATTACGTCCTTCAAAGAAAGGTGCTAGATCCCAAGTATTATTCTTCTTCAAAGATGCCATCTCATCATTCATAGCTTTCATTAAGGAATCTGCATCACTCATACCCATAGCCTCTCTAATAGTCCTAGGATCATCAATGTTGGCAATCAAGGGAAAAATACAACTGGAATCTAACAATGAATAACCAAACCTATATGGTTGTCACCTTATTCTTATAGACCTCCTAAAAGACTAAGGTTGAGGTTCTTCACCTTTTTCTAAATTTTTAAATGTTGCTAGAGCTCTCCTCATCATCAGGTCCACCAGGAGCACATAGTTCTTTCTTAGGGGTAGAAGGAATTTGAACTACCTCCTTATTTTGTTTCTCCTCTTTCTCTAGCTACAACTCAATAGTGGAAGGTTTCTCTCTCTAAAAGTGACACTTCTACTACAGAGAACCTTTTGCCACTGGATCCCAAATCTTGTACTAGTTTTGTTGTTGTTCCAACATTTTTCCTTGGACTTTCGAACAGACTTAGATCTCCCACAAGATTTGGATTTTTCTCTTTCATCTTTCTTGTCCTTCTTCTTTCCTTTCTCTTTTGATTTACCACAAACCACAAGAGCCTCCTCAGCTGACTCAGAAATCTTCTTGTGCATCTCTTTAGAAAGGTTAGTTCTTGGAGACCATTCAAATTTGGGAAGTCTCCTATGGAGACAAATTTGAAAGTAAGACTCAAAATTATAATGATAACTATAAAAGTGTCTATGAAGACAAAACTGACATCAATAAACAATAAAGAGGTTACAATATTGACTAATCAATAATCAGTCTTGAATATCAATAATCAAATGAAAGTAGTTGGCTCATCAATCCCTTATCCTAAATTGATAAGTGAAGAATAACTATTGAGTGACAAATATCAATCTAAGGAATACTAATTGAGCGTCGAAGAAGATAGGCAATCAAAGTTATTATGATAAGAATGATCGGTATTGACATCGAATGGTTTTAGACGTCAACTATGATTAAGAGACCATCGATACCTATCAAGGAATAAGGGTCGAAATCAATTACCAAGAAATCAACTAAGTATTAGAAGAAGATAACATCCATGAACTCTATATCAATTTGCATGATAGTCGATTAACTAATTACATGGTAATCATCAAGCTTCAATGGGTTAAGTAACATAAAAAAGGATGATAGATAAGCATCATTAATCAATTAAGATACATATCTTAATTGCTGATTACAATTCCCATGGATATTGTTAGTCATTTCAAGGAGAAGGTTAATCATTCATAATAATAGAGATTAATAAGCAAGGGATTCATATTAAGTAACAACGATTGTTATAATGATCAACATCCCTTGACTACATTGTCAAGAATACCTAATCGATGATTAGAGAATATATAATAATCGATGTTATGGACAACGATTGTGATTAAGTTATGAGAAGGCACAATACTAATTAGTTATCAATGATTACAATAACTAGACAATATATGCATGAAGGCAACTTGAAGGGATGTGATTAGTATAAGGAAGGGAGGTGATGATGAATATGCACGACTCGTGTCTTTTGCAACATGACTTATCATTTCAATTACAAGATATAAGAAGGCATTCATTATCACTTCAACCAACATCATCAATTTGGAAACTTATTTATCTCTTATCCTTAACTAGATTTACTCATTTGAGCAAATGCCTACTTGGTTAAATCAGTTGCAAGTGCATAACTATATATCGGAGACAACACCATTGATTGCAAGGGAGAATAACACATGCCAAACACAACATCAACATTATTGTTGCAAGTTATTATATAAGATCTGACACAACAACTATATTGCTATAAGCGATAATACAAATCAGACATTGCATGGTTTAAGTTTTTATATCAGAGAACCAAATCCATATTGCTATAAGAAGTATCATATTATATCTCATTGCATATCTACATTGGCATATTAGACACAACAAAGATCCTAAGTAATCATCACACTTAGTGCAATTACATCAATTCACTTAATCATACTCAAAATTATACAAATTTGAGGTAGCAAGTGGCATTGATTATTATATAATTATATTCATATTATCAATTGCACAAGCGTATTGCAAAATTAGATATTGCAATTCTAAGGAATTTATGTAATTGTCCCATAATTCCCAGTTATCTTAAGATGGGACATTATAGAACCACATTTGGGATTGCTTGGGTAGCCTTGACTCTATTTTGAAATCAGATTTCATCATGGGCCCAAGCTAACTTGACTCCATCTAGTTATCACCCATTAAATCAAGTGCAACATACTTAAATTTGAATGCTAAGGTCTGTTCTAACATAATAAATCCACAGTAATTTACACATCCACCATCCATCAATCTAATCACATTATTAGTACAAAAATATAAAAATATCTAGAGTATTGACTCCATGAACAATTGCATGTCTTTTAACTTATTCAACTCTATTTAATGGATATGATTACAATCAAGATAACCAATGATTTCCCCTATTTGACAATAGGTCATAATAATGATTTTAAGCACTACTTAATCCATGTTTGCATAAGTAAATACTTTTTTTGTAAAGTAGAAAGATACAATATAGAGTTGCCATTTTGTAGTCAAGGTTGCATAAATGTTTAGGGCTATATGTGCAATTTTGACTCTCGATGAAACACATTGATTTTTAGTTTGTTAGAACTCCATTGCTATAGATCTAATAGTAGACTAACTTGAATCACAAAATGCACACTGCATTTGATTATTCTTCATTGCACATGAACCTAAAAAACATCTATCATTCTTTGTTGATTCTAACATACATTGTGATATTGATGACAATATTATATTAACATGAATATTTTATAAAATTTATTTTTTTCTCATTTTCAATCATGAAGGTTTTATATAATATAAAAAACATCATAGTGTGGTTGGGTCTTTGGATGAAGTTGCTAGGTTATCTCATGATATAAAAAACATCATGGTGTGGTTGGTCGCTAGATTGAGTCGAGGGAAGTCTCTAATAGATTCTTACCTTATTTATTATTAATTTTATAGTTTTTCTTATAGTGAGACTAATAAGACTCAAACTTTAATTAATTTTTGATTGTCCAGCATTTGCATTAATTTTTGATTTTTCAACTTTATCTATCTTTATCTTACTTTTGCTTTAATTTGTTCTCCCCTTATTGCCATTTTATATCATTGCTTATTTCTAATTATGAAATTACAATAAAAAAAAGTTTTAATTATAAATAGTATTTTATAACAAATTATTATTTATTTTTTATTGTAAAGCTATAATCAAAATTGGATGTCAATTACAAGTAATATCTTTTAATAAGAATTGCTACTTTGTTCCTTTCATTCACTATTATATTATGTTTTATATTAATAATTTATTTCCTACTTTATATAAAAAGTGAACTTTAATAATATCTTATAATAAGAATCGAGACCATGTAACTTTCACTCATCATTAAATTGATCGCACATATAAGTATCCTATAATAAGAATTGAAATCATGTAATTTTCAATCATTATTAAATTTGATCACCCATTTTAAATTTCTCATAGAATGAATCCAAATCTCTCTTAGAATGAATCCAATGACAAAAATTTCAAATTCTCATATTGAAAATATGAAATCATTAAAAGAAAACTAAGTTTATAAAACCGGTACTCTTAAATAATCTAAAAGTTTTTAATTTTTTATTATGATGTCGAGATTTGTGACCTAGCCCGAACTAAGTGGGGCTATAGATGGGAAGCTAGCTCCCCAAAGACAAACAACACTAAAAAACAAGAAAACCATTGATAAGTCATATTGAAACTACTCTATTTTACCTTATCTTTGGAGTGAGATTGATCCCTTTCTTTAATCTTTAAAATAAAATGTAAATCTTAATATAACGTGAAATATATATATATAACGCCTATTTGTCATGTAGGATAATTACATATAAAAATTATATAAGAGAAACAAGTACACAAAATCCTAGAGGGCCCAATACTTTCTCCACCACTACACTAGATGGAAAGTCCCTTTCAGTATGACTAGAGAAGGGAAAAAAAATCAAAGCATATATTCAGTCAATGGTCAAAACTACCCTTCTAACATTCTGTCAAGTGACATCTGACAAAAGGTAACCTTTTCAACACTTGACAGAATCCTGAAACCAACACCTCATAATTACTGCCATAAAAATTTACTTGAGAACTTACCTTTTTAACCACGGAAACCCTATCATTAAAATTTAACTGTCCGTCAAATTACAGATTTTACGTTATTTGCGGGGCCGTCAAATTCCCCGTCTCCCGGCGCCGATATTCCCGTTAAATGACACGTTTTCCCCGGCGGTCATACAGAGGAGAGGTTCATTCAATTTTACAGTGAATTAACAACACATCTACTTCGTTGTCTGATCAGCGTTTATCCACATATATACTCACCCACCCACGGCCCAAGCATGGAGAAGAGGGGGGATATACAATGTATATACGTCATTGAAGAGAAGCCGCATCATGCAAGGATGATACCGCACCCATTCTGAGTTCTAATTCTCGTCCAGGCACGTTTGGGGGCAACCCATTTCGGTTTTTGGAAGACCCACTTCGGATTTCCAGGCACCCAGTTGGGATTTTTCTGGGGTTTGGAGGTTCCCTCGGTGCATGTACGTTTTTAAAATTACATATGTATGCATTAGTGGGGATAGATTCTCAGACGGATTCGAATTCAGGGATACCCATTGAAACCCATTTTGTGTTTAATTGGCATGCGAAGAGCTGAAATTACTGGGTAATGGCGGGGAGTGAAGATAATAACAAGATGAGTTTTTTTGATTGGGGTCCAATGCACAGTCCTACAGCGCTGTTTTCGGCGTATTTGGGGGAGGACTTCAATCCTCGCCCGTTTTCACAGCTGCTGTCAATGGATTCGCCAATGATCCAGGAGCAGAAATTGAAACCATCGTCACCGTCAAGCCTTAATTGCAGAAACAAGAGCATCAATCAAGTCGACCCATTTAATGTTTCTAGTGATAATATCTTTACGACTAATGCTGCTGTGAGTATAGCTACCATTAATTCTGGATCAACTGGCTTGGGGGATTTTGGACAGGCGCCAAAACCGGCTTCTAAGGGGGGATTGTCAGAGAGATTGGCTGCTAGGGGAGGGTTTAATACCCCGAGATTAAATACCGCTCGGTTTAAGTCTGTTTCTGCTCTTTCTTCGCCAAGCGGAGTAAGATCTCCTTATTTGACCATTCCACCTGGTCTCAGCCCTACTACTCTGTTGGATTCTCCTGTTCTGCTTTCCAACTCTCAGGTATGGAGTAATTTTCTATGTGAGCATGTTTCGATACACGGACACACCCCCGTGCCAGACACGGCTTCTGTTCTGTGCTGGTAGATTTTGTTTTTACGAGTATAATAAAGGAAATTAATCAAGAATCGGATTACAGAAGGCCATATGATTCTGCAAAGCTTATGAAATATCCAATTTAGTTTAGTTCCTGTTAGGGGTTGAGATGACGGATAATTACACCCACATCCGTTTCAGCTATATCCTTTGCACTCAGCTGTTTGATTGTGTTTCTTTTTTCTCCGATGACTATCATCTTATATGTTTTTCGATTTTCAGCATCCATGGTGGTTTTGATAGCTAGAATGGTTATGAACAGATAGAAAGGAAATCTCACTGTTAATGCTGTCAGAATTTGTTAGGCTTGTTAAATATTGGGAAAGATGTAATCAAAGGAGAATTAGATAATAGGATTTCTGCTGAAAATTCTGGGAAATATTCACCTTAGTTTACTCTGAGTCAGCAGCTGAGCAGATGGACACATCACACACACTCCCATGTTAGCTATGGTCTTCATTTTTTAGGCGATATATCATATTCTGACGAGTAAAACAAAAGAAATCAAATAACAACGGTATCATAGGCTAGCTAATGATCTCAAAAAAATTAATAAATGCTCAACTTAATTCAGTTTTGCTAAGCTTACTGGAACCCCCACCTCACTTCAGTTTCAGTCAGGGGTTATATTGAGAGATTGACTTGGGGTCGGGGAAACTAAAGAAATCCCATCTTAGTTCATATTTCATCTGATGGGCAGATTGATAGGATTGTTATGAGTTAGAAACAAGGAAACCAAATTGGATTTAGATAAATAGAATCATTTGTGATTCTGAAAACTTCAAGATGTGCCCATTTCGGTTTCAGTTGTGTATTCAGTTTATCTAGTGGTTTATATTATCACACAAGGTTTGTGTTTGTGATCGAGTTCTTCAAAGATAAAATTCAGAACAAATTTTTCACTGATAAATCAAGAACAAATTTGTGATTAAACTCAAATAATACAAATCTTTAAATTATTAAGATTTAAATATAAATATATTTAATTTATAAATATTGGAGTTCAAATATATTATATTAAGTATAAAAATATTAAAATTTAATATAATATGTTATTTCTAAAATAATAAATTAAATAAATATAAATAAACTAACCCCTGCCCACAAGAACAAATCCTCAGCCTGATGTGCTGGCTGTATGCTTAGATTTGTTTTGCGTAGTGTCAGTAGGGGGTGAGTCTAGTCACAAGTCTCTGGTTGTAGGTAGGGAGGGCCAGCAGATTAGTATCTATGTCATACACCGAGCAGGCAGTTAGAAAAGTAAAGAAAATTGAGTTTCTCTCACACACACACCTGGAAACCCACCCCTAGCAGTCAAACTCCATTGCACCCTTTCAGCAGGATTGCTTCCCCAAAACACACATATTCCCCTATAGACCAAGCCAAACCAAGCCTTAGGGTGAAGCTACTCTCTTCTTTGGTTCAGTGGGATGAGAAGGAGCCAAGAAGCTCACCTAAGTGAGTTGTTCCTCTTTGCTGTTCCAATTCATTCTCTACCCATCTCCTGCCATTCCTATTCTCTCAACTTTCGGATAGATCAGTGAAAAAGGGCGCAGAAGGGCAAAACGGAGATCAATCATGAAGAATACAGCACTCACAAGAAAGGGCACTGAAAACCTTCACAAAATGTGATGATGAAAGGGCAAACACCTGTGTAGAGTGTAGACAACCATGGCAAAACATGAAAATGAAGCAAATAATATATTTTTGCAGACTAAGGCATTTTTAATAGAAAAAATGCAAAATCCTGAATTTAATTTGTCTTTTTAATAAATTTAGAACAATTTTTTCTTCTAACATTTATGCATCCATATTTCTTGGTGATTTTTATATTCAGCCTCATATATTGAAATTTGAAATACTATCATATTTTATTTTATTTTTTATTTTCATTATTTTTTATTCGGCCCGGCCCTATTATTTTTTCAACTGAATTCAGTAAATCCCGTGACATAGATTTTATATTAAAAAAGATGAAATCTTATCTATTTTGGTTTGTCATGGATTGCTTTATAAAACTACTTGTAGTTCTAGAAAGTTCAATTATAACTCTATGTTGGTAAATATTCAATAATGGATGGGAAGGCTGATCTTATGTTCCCTTCTAGGCTCTGCCTTCAAGGTAGTTGCCCAATGGGTGAGGGTTAAGCTATCTTCACAAAATCACCCAGGATGTTGCAACTCTCCTTGATGATATTGTGAGGTTGCTGCAAAAGCGGGCCATTAAGATTGGGGGAACTTCATCTTGATATTAGAGCACAGTTTGACAACAGTTCTGACTGAGGATGTTATGTCTTCTTGTGGTTTGGAACAAATTTTACTGTGGATCTAATTTCTTCTAGCCAGGAAAAGGATTAAAAGTTTATCTGAGGTCGGTTCTGCTCATGGAGTTTGTTACCAGTTGCAATTCTTTGCATTTTGGGAAAAAAATTAGATATGGTTCAATTTTAAGTTTGAAGTCTTCATCACAGTAGCCAGGTTTGTGCTTGGCATTGCTTTAATGTTGCTGAAGAGCTGGGATAATATCCTTTACCTTGGAAAAACTTCGAATTTAAACGTTAGAAAAATACTAGAAACATCAACCAAAGAACAATTCTTTTTTATTTCATACTAAATGTTGTTCACAACTTCACAGGCATCAAAATATAGAGCAGCATCTAGTAAATAGGTGATAGTACCTAACAACATGTTGGAAATCCACGTGTCTATCAAACATGAGTATTTTAACATATGTTTTTTCACAAATTTAAGTTCCAAAATTTAATAAATATTGTCTGAATGTCAGGTTGGATATTCTTGGAATGGTACATAATCATTCCACGTGAGTTATCTTTCTAAAACCTGGAAATTTTCATGTTCCTAAAGTGATTCCTGGAAACACAGTGGGGAATCTCAAAAAAGGTTCTAACAGAAGCTTTAACTAAGGCTCTTGTTCCATGTTGGAGATTAGATTTAATGTGGAAATAGATACAATAACATGATCATTAAATTAGAAATTTATGTGAAAAGTAAATACCATGGCAAGTAATCTTTCACAGGAGAGGCCACCCCAAGATATCAGTGGGTGACAAAAAACCCTTAAAAAATGGGAATTTTAAAATCACTTTCCCTGCTTTTGGGCATAAAAAACTCCACTATGAAGCATAAAACCAAGCTTCAGGTTACATGTTGTGTGTTTCCATATTGAAAGTTTATATTTAATGTATAAATATCTACAATAAAATAATCATTAAATGAAACATATATGGGAAAACTGTAAATAATATGGTGAGTAAATCATTTACATTTGAAGGGCAAAATAAAGATAAGAATGGGTGATAAAAATCATTAAAATAGGAATTGAAAATCACCTCACCTACTCATCGGCATGAAAGACTTCGTTATGCTTCACTCCATAGTTGATATAATGGTCGACTACCAAATGCCCTTACTAACCTGACAATAAGCGGTGCATATTTCTCAAGTAACTGGAGGAGTTTTTAGCATAATTCTCTCATACATTTGGCTACATAGAACATGAATCTTATGCCCCTTTTCAATGTGACTACAAGAAACCAAACATGGAATCTTGTAAATCGGTTTCAAACAAGTTTCCAACAGAAGCTTTAACCAAGCTGTGCTTCCATGTTGGAAGTTTGGATACATTGTATAAATAAATAAAACATAATGATCATTAAAAGTAACTTATATGCAAAAAGTAAATAGCATGGTACGTAAATCCTTAACATGAAAAGAGTACACCAAATAATGAATGGATGATAAAAACCCTTAATTTGGGAATTAGAACTATCTTGCTTGCTTTTGGTTATGGAAAATCCAGTATAAACCAAGGTTCTGGTTCCATGCCACAAGTTTTGATTTAATGTATTAATATATACAACAAAATAATAATAATTATTATATCCAACTTATTTGCAAAAAGTAAATTAAAATAACTAAAGAAGAGAACCATTTATGTCTGAAGAGTAACGTTATCTGTCAATTACAATTAAAAATCACCTTGCCTGCTATCGGGCATGTAACATTCCACTATACTTCACACCATAGGTGGTACACTGCTGAACTACTAATTGTCCTTACAACCCGTACGACAAGTGGTGTATATACTCATTAACTGCAGGAGATTTACAGTTAAGGCTCCCACACACTTGAGTGAATAGAATGTGTATCTTATGCTCCCTCTTTATCTGATGGCAAATATAATTGCATTTGATTCATAAATATTTTTCTTCTGAATCAGTGTTTTTCTGTATTGCATTCATTGGAGGAAAGAAACAATAAACCTTGACATATTTCATTCCAAACTTCACCATATCTCTTCAATATGGATTTCTATATGCGGACATGAAAGGATATGCAAATATTTAACCAAGCTTTTATTGTCTGGATCTGGTTTGGGCACCATGTTTATATGTTATTGTGATTTCAAAAGTTTTAAATCCTTGTTCAATATATGATGAGGACTATGCCTTCTAAAGCCTTCTAGGCAATGATTAATCTTTTTATTTTGTTGAGGTGATCCGTGATAGCAATGTTATATTAACATCCCAAAGTTTATTTCTCTAAAGTTTATGAATGGGCCCCATATGAAGCACTCCAAGGCTGGACGTGGATCATACTTATAGTGAATCCATAAACCTGGTAGACATGCCATTGAATTGTAAAACATTTTTTGCGTACAAATCTGTCACTTGATTCCTTAATTACCCAAGAAAGTTCTTAGAAGTCTTGGATACTTCTCATTTTACTTGTATGAAGAACTTTGCTAAGATAATAGTTCACTCATGCATTCTTAGTGATAGATAATGATGTTGCTAGACTTTAATCATTGCATCTTTCTTGATTTCCATAGTAAAAACATCCTCATGAATGTTAATTGGAGCAGATGTGATTATTTGTTTGTTTCATGTTTTTGGGATACAACATTTTCCTAGCATTAATTTTTCTGATATCTTTTTATAAAAGATTTATCAAACCTATAGATGGTTAAAAATTATTGTCTATCACTATTCATTTCATGCTTTATTGTAAGGCTCCAAATATATCCCTCTTAGCCTTTTATGAAATGCAGAAAAATGTTATATGATATAGAATAAGCTTCTCTGCTTCAATATGCCATCTCAGAAGGAATTTGTTTTATAACAATAATAGAATTAATCTGCATGATCCAAGATTTACGACTTTTTTGGGTGTGTGCTTGTCATGTTTTGATATGGTCAGAAAAAGAGAGTAATAAAACTATTAGTACATTGTTCTAGGATTTGGATGTATTTTAATTTTTTCTGTGGCCTTCCTTGGATTTGTTTGTCCTTATTGGTTTGTGGGAATTCTAGCAACTTTTGTTACATCTCTCCATCTGTATGTAGCAGTATATGTACCATTTAATCTCTCTTTCTTTTTGATAATTTTATTTAGCACGATGCAGGCAGAGCAGTCTCCAACTACTGGAACATTTCCATTGCCTCCTTTATTTTATGAAAGTGGTGTACCCTCACCCAACTCTGGTTTGGATGGTTTAAAGGACAAGGGTAATGAGAATGGTGATTCAGGCTCGTTTGCTTTCAAACCCTATGTGAAATCTGGTTCTTCTCCGTGCCTCTCCCCTTTAGGAGGCTTGGTAATTATCTTCTTCCCGCTCCATCTCAGTTTTATCTTCTTAATTAACTCATGTAAAAGAAGGATTGCATTTCTTTCCATTCTCTGGTCTAGTTGGAAATCATCAGATGGATTTCCAAATTTGTTTTCATTTTGACATAGAAGTTATTTATCCTATGCAGTTTGTAATGTCCCAGGAAAGAAATTGAATACTTACCTTATTTGTATGTAACTCGGCTGGGTAGATGTATTGGATGCATGGCACTTTTCTACAGGAATAATATAGGCAGTTGTCATGATAATGTTTAGTGGGCGATAGATGAACATATTTTCATTTTCATGGCACTTTTCTACAGGAATAATATAGGCAGTTGTCATGATAATGTTTAGTGGGCGATAGATGAACATATTTTCATTTTCATTTTGGTAATGAAGCATTTGCATGCTCCTCTTTATTTGTACATGTCTTTAGTAAGTATTAGGCGCCAGCCAAATATAATACAAGCCAAAAGAGCACATGAAAAACCTGGCACTTTTGGGCTTATCTAAGATAATGAGATAGTGGTGTGATTGTAAGCTAGAATAAGCAGGAAAGGAGCGGATTAGATTACTAACATTGTCAATATCTCTCTGTGTGACAGTGCAAATGACACATGGGAGTAGAATTTAAGTATTTTAATTGTGTGACTATAATTTTATTCCTTTAATTTTTATCCCAATTGCCCAAGAGTTGGCATCAGTTTGAAGCATTACAATTTAATTATTGATCTGGCTTTTAAGATGAAGCATTTTTTAATAGTATTACAATGTTAACTATGTTTTTTATTCTGTAAAGGCTGCTTTTTGCCCTGGTCAACAACAAGCTTTAGCTGGATTTCAAGTTCAGGCAGAGTCCCAATCCCGTTTTGATAACTCTCAGTGTCAGGCTCAGTGTCTGGCTCAGTCGCAGTCTCTCTCCCATGCTCAGGGTCAGGTTCAACCTTATGCAAAAGCTCAAAATGAGACTTACATTCATGCTGGTGCTCCAACTCAAACCCAGGTTCAAGCTCAAAGTGATGTTTCTGCTGAAAACAAGGCCCATGCTCAAGCTTATGGTCAACCTGAAAATCAACAGCAGGTGCAGGCTCAAGGTCATTTTCAAGCTCAGGCCCTGGCCCAGCTTTGGGCACAGGCTGTACCAATGTCTACTAGGACAAGAGAGCTTGTGCAACTTTCTCTACCCGAGTCAGCAGCATCTAATAATGTTCTAGATGATGTAAAATATGTTGAGCCCTTACGAGTTGTTCAAAATGGTTTTACATCTGAAGGGATTATATCTGCAGATGATGCAGAGCAGAAGCAAGATGCTGATACTGAGATGCAGCTCGAGGAAAGGGAACAAAAAGGCCCAGTTCCCCAGACCATAATTGGTAGACCTTCGGAAGATGGTTACAATTGGCGGAAGTATGGGCAAAAGCTTGTGAAAGGTAGTGAGTATCCCCGGAGTTACTATAAGTGCACACACCCAAGTTGTCAAATGAAGAAGAAGGTGGAACGCTCTCATGATGGACAAATTGCAGAGATTATCTACAAGGGTACACATAATCACTCTAAACCTCTGCCTAGCCGTCGATCAGCGGTTGGTGCTGCTCATATGATTCATGAAGGTGTAGAAAGTACAGATGGATTGAATTCTACTGTCAAATTTGAAGGTGGAAGCATGTGGAGAAACACAGAATTGGGACCCAAAGATGGTACAGATTGCTCCAAGCCATGGAAAAATGAGCATCTGGAGAGGTCCTCATCGACTTCTGTTGTAACCGACCTCTCAGATCCATCCTCAGCTCAAGTACAAAGTTCCAGTCAGCTAGAGTCACTAGGTACTCCAGAGCCTTCCTCAACTCTAGCAAGTGATGATGAAGGAGAAGATGAAGGTACAAATGGTAGTAAATCACTTGGAGACAATGCCGATGAAGATGAATCTGATTCAAAGCGCAGGTAATTTCCTTATTGGTTAAACCTTTATGAATATTTTAGGATATTATCATTTCAGTCAGTGATGAGATTGTTTAAGATGGCAGGAAGAAAGAGAACAATGCAGCGGACATCATTGCAGCATCAAGAGCTATTCGTGAACCACGTGTAGTGGTACAAACAACCAGTGAGATTGATATCCTTGATGATGGATATCGATGGCGCAAGTATGGCCAAAAAGTGGTTAAAGGAAATCCAAACCCAAGGTATGATTTTGTTTAATTTTGGTGACACACCTAATTCTTTTCCTTCCAAGAAGCATTTCTGTATGTTGTGCCTCAACTTTTGGATTCCATATCATTTTTTGAGGAGCACAGTTTGCAGGAAACTGTCTTTGCAGATGAGAAACTTGTAGCCAAGCATACTTACTCTATTATTTAGGTAAAATGTTGTCTGAACATTTATTTAGTTAGCAGTCTCTAACATTACACTATTTAAGTTGGTAAAGGTCTGTATTATTGTTACTTAATCATTAAACAATTTGTCCTTTCTCTAAATGTGCATATTTGTTTTCCCTTTGTGAAATTTCACTTTGAAAATATTTCTTTAATAATATTGAAGGGAAATTTGCTGGATCAAAATATAGTGGAACTAAAATTAGCAGCTTTTAAATTTTTAATTAAGGAGAATAATTTAAAAGAAAGCTGTAAATCACATAAACATATAATTTATTTATCATGTGCATGGATACCATTACCAACAACCTATTAATTAATAGAGTTTCTTTAGATTCTTTGTGCTTTTGTGTGATGATTTTCATGTATAGATTTAATCTAAAAGGATTAATATTTATGAGATGATCAAAACAAATCTACTTCAACCTATTTCAGCATTGAGAGAGAACATGCATGCAAACACCATGACCTATCTCTTTCTGTGTATAGAATGAATGCATGAATGATGCCTCTAAAATTCTTTGCTGTTGAAATCATTGTCGTCAGGTTGACTTATTTTCACTGCTATGTGAAATAGTTAATAATGCTAGATTGAGGTGCTTGTTATTTACTTATGATATACATTTTAAATATCGCTTAGGGCTGAAGAATATTTTTCTTAGTCTTGCTTTGTTTTACTTTAGTTTAGCACTTTGTTAACATTATTCCTTCAAGGTTCTGGTTGGTCTTGTATATTCCTTGACAAAGCTGACTGTTTTCATCATCTCTTTTTTGTTTCTGTATTTTAAGAAATGCATCTTATTTTAATTACATGAAAAGGACAAGAAGGTTACATCATCTTAGCACTCAGCTTACAAGGAATATCTCTTCTTAGGCAAGGAAGGAGATTAATTATCTGAACCTGAGCACCAGTTAACAATCAATCAATATCCAGTGTTACCCGGGGACGCGTTTCCGGCATAATTTGACCTGTCCTGGAAAGGGGGACATCCCGGAAACTCGGAAACTTTCGGAAACCTGTACTCCGGCTGTCCCATAAAATTAATTATTGAATTTTGATTATTTGTTTGACTTTCACTCTCATGCAAACTCTCAATTTAAATTATTTAACACAAACATCATATGTTTTTGGTTTTATAGTGTCTATAAGCATGCTTTATCCATTTTTTGGTTTTATAGTGTCTATAAGCATGCTTTATCCATGTTTTTATACGAATATTTCAAATTTCCCTATATATTTTTTAAATTTTCCCTATTTTTTATATAGCTGTCCTCACTGCCGTCCCCTGCCATCCCCTACTCTAGGAAAAAAAAATCCGTCCCAGAAACCCGTTTCTGCGTTCCCTGTCCCGGAAACTCGGGGTAACATAGTCAATATCGCATCTGTCCTGTACTTGATCTTTTTCTTTAGTTGCTTAACAACAGAACCATAGATCCTTTTCAGATTGCTTTTGTTCTGAGATGTTTCGATATTTTAAAAAAGAAGGTTTTTGATTTTTGAGATGAACTTTGCAGTCTTTTATTATATTTATAGTTACACGGAGACTCATAGTTTGACTATGGTACTCGTTTCACTGAATTGGAACCATGTCTGTCTTGTAGAACTATTTGGGGACATCTCCAGACATTGTGTGTCTTCAGATGAAAAATGGGAAACTTCCTAGAGGTTTCTTGGATATATCCAATTTTCCATGGGGAATAGTGTAGTCTTTCTTAAGGTCTGCGCACTGATCCTATTTTTCACTTGGTTTATCAATGTCATGAATTGGCCCTGCCCATGGGCATATCACTGTTTGCAGACATCTTTTTGTTGAATGAATGCAAAGGAAGAGGATCCTTATCTCTCACCCGATTGATCAAACATATGTTAAAATGGTTATTTAGGTGTCAGGAATAGTTTAGTCTTTCTTAAGGATGCCAATCTTATTTTTCACTTGCTGTATCAAGGTCATGAATTGGTCCAGCCTATGGGCATATCACTGTATGCAAACATCTTTTTATTGAATGAATACAAGGGGACAGGGCCCTTATCTCTCACTTTTGAGAGAGAGAGAGAGAGAGAGAGAGAGAGGTTTCCAGGGATGGCAATTTTTTTAACTAAGTTTCTTTTGTTTAAAAAGGGCTAGGAGGTAATGTATTCCTGTTTGAAATGATCAGTATTGTAAAATTATCATTTTGAAAAGGAGTAGGTGGTAAATTAGTTACTGAACAAGCTTTGACTTCCCAGTTTTCTGGCAGTTAAAGTAAGCACTTTCTACCAAATTTCAATCTTGATCTCAACTCAGAGGAAATTAAAAAGAACAGTGTGACAGCTTAAAATAAAGATCCAACTGTACCCCAATGTAGCTGTTGTTACTATTTCATTCTCTTGCAGTGGTCCTTTTTTTGGTTGATTCTCTTCATTGTCCATACCTGGGGATATCAGAGGTGATCACAGAGGAATGGAACTGCTCCTACTAAACAAATCTGCAGTTGGAGATTGCACTTTGTTGTAACCAATTTCTTTGGTGCATAGATTCCATGATGCAAAATGAACTGGATTCTATCCAAAGTCGCTCCCTCTGATTAGTGTCTAAGGTGGTAATAAAACAATGGCAAAGGTACACAGAGGATGTCACAGGAATGTCGGGAATGCCCTGATGTACATCTGGGGTCCCCTTTGTGGAGATTGTCCCAGCGAGCATCCTCCATGTTCAAGGGGTGTTCCCAATTTCTGACAGAAAAGGGGAATTGAGTGGGGAAGTTTTGTCCCATCCCCAAAACCCCATAAAAGATATATATCATATTTGCACTGCCAGCCACCATCCTCCTGTCATCCCCAAATTCTGGCCCAGTCACCCCAAACTCTGCAACCCATCCCTGCATTCCTCCATTCTAAAGCTCCGTGGAACATGGGATATATTGCATAAAATACACTACATGGGATATATCACATAAAATACACTAAGTTTTCTTGAAGTGCTGATATATGGTTGGGAAAAGCCAAAAGAACTAAAGAAGTGCGCACTATTAGACTTGTAATTTTGTACTTTTTGCATAAAAAATTACATCTTTTTTTGTCACATGAAAAATTCATAGTAAATCTCAAGGAGGTAATAGCATGTCTAGAGAGAAAAAATATTAAGGCTAAAAATGTGTACATACATTGAAGTTTCATCAAATGATTGAAAATAAAGTTGCACATCTATCGTATATTTTAAAATTTAAACTATATGTAAATCTGTTTTTTCGTGTCTAAGTACCCATCTATCTTTTTTTTTTGAAAATGGTGTACTGGTGTCAGTCCGTCTCCTGTACCAGTAATTGTCTCCTGGTAACTACGGTTATTTTTCATACGAATTTCAGTCTTCTGTATAAAAGTTCTGTGAGATGCTCATTTCTTTTCAATATACAGAACTAGATACCTAAAATCTTTAAAATAGAATATTAATATACAGATAAACACCAACGCACAGAAATGGCCAAATCCTGAGTTTTAACATACAGATAAACTTCAAGAATAGGTCCTAGACGTGTACTGTATTCAATGAACTTGCTTTTTCATAACCATAGTGCTTCCACTCAGATTTTATGTAGTTTCTATAAATTGTTTATATATGATTAAGCCTAGCCTTATGAAAGATTTCTTTACCACTTCGAGCATTTTTGCTACACTAACGCACAATTGATATTGACCGTAAATCTCAAAAATTCTTGCCAGTTTGAGTAGCTTGTGGGTAAGAAAGTCAACTTGCTATAAATTTGGATTTTTTCAAGCAGTTGAGCTATTGCATATTATATTTGCTGATTTACTATCTGCATATTCTTGGGCACTGGTTCTGGCTGGTTAGTGCAATAACTGCATCTGAGGCTGTAGTGAGGGAATATTGCCCTCATGTTTCTGTGTGGCAGGGTGGTTTCATTCTCAAAGTGCCAAGTGTCTGGTAGTCTTACCATGTCTTGTATCTGCCTATACATTCTGCCATAGTAGATATCAATAACTGTATTTATCTTTAATTTTGTCCGGTAAGATTTTATTAAGAGGATTTTGTCATTATCATAGATTTTTTGCTCTAAACTAGTTCTTTCTAACTTTTCTGTGTAATCAGGGATCATAGATTTCTATTGTACGCATACTACTAGTTTTTGGAACATCCAAAATATTTTTGTTTTTGGTGAGAGTGCCAATAAATGATTTGTGCTGTGGAAACTGTCTTGGTCTACAGGAGTTACTATAAATGTACCAATGCAGGATGTCCAGTGAGAAAGCACGTGGAAAGAGCTTCACATGATTTGAAGGCAGTAATCACAACATATGAAGGAAAGCATAATCATGATGTACCTGCTGCCCGAAACAGCAATCATGACAATGTTACAAAAGGCAATTCAAATGGTGCGTCTGCTTCTGCCATGCAGGCTAATGTCCCATCATCTATGGCTACTATGCAGCGGTCTATTCCTCAAGTACAAAATATTGTTGCCCAGTTTGATGGGAATTTGGATTCAAGGAGTGAATTTGGTAAACACACATTTTATGGGAAAGTCACAGATGAGAGTCTGCGTCTGCAAGAAAAGAATGCAGCAACTCTTGACTTGAGAATGGGAGCAGGGATGAATTTTCGGATGTTTGGCCTAGACAGTAATCTTTGTGATAAACAACAAATAGCTGGTGGGCGACACACACTACCAATGCAGATGCATGTTCCTTCGAACCATGGATTACCTGGCTTTGAACGACATACTGGAAAACAAATGATGCCCATTCAATCATATTTTGGGCAAGCTACAGAGAGTGATATGAGACTTCTAAGGCCAAAAGAAGAAGCAATAGATGATTCTAGCTTCAGAAATCCATTATCCATTCATCATACACCGAACTCATCCCTGTACCAGCAAATTATGGGGAGGTTACAAATGGGACCTTGATTGCTAATTCTTCTTTTGTGAGGTAAAATTGATATAGGCTATGTTAAATTTTTTGAAAACACAAAGATGCGTTTTGTGCAGAGTACCACAAAGTTGCAAACTATTTGTGGTCACTCTACATATTTGAAAATAAAGCAGTATATATCTTTGCAGGCCTGTAAACATATTGTGGCCCTGAACCGATCTTAATTCTTGTCCATGTATAACTTTCTTAATTTCAACATTCAGAAGCAAGTGCTGCTTTTGTTGTAGCTTGTCATGCTGTGCAATGTTTTGTTGGTACTTTATTCAGAGTCCATTTATATTTAAATTATACTTAAAAGTGGTGGCATGTTGTGTTTTAAGTTCAATGTGTTTGAGTTTACAGTCGTTGGTTTATGTTTCCTTCTGTGTATTAATGTCGTTTCACGTTAAAAGCCTTTGTTCCTTTACCTTATGCTTAGCTGACTCCATGCTATACTTCTAAAGCTATGACGTTTGCAAGAACTGTGTATTTTTTTTTCTCTGGGTCTAATCAAGTACTGATCTATAGATGGCATTGCAGATGTCATTTGTCCTCAATTGGTTCATGCTCCAATTTCATTCTCAATTGGTTCATGCTCCAATTTCATGCTCAATTGGTTCATGCTCCAATTTCATGCATTTGGCATGTATTTGAGGATGATAAATATCTTAGCGGATAAAACTGAGAATATGATAAGCAGAATTGGTGCAAACTAAGATAAAATATAATTTTTAACGTAATTTTATAAATTTATACTGAATAAACTATAAACTGCATTGGAATTTTTCAGTGTTCTTCGAAGTTGATTTCTTCATCCTTGCACATCATTCTTCGTTCTGCAATTCATCTTATAACTACAATGCTAAACACACCTGCAAAGCTCTCATTTTCTTTGAGATTTTATGGCACTTCCTGAGCATGTAGTTCTAAAAAGATCATCTGGTTTTTCAAATATTATGTTCTAATAATATGATGGATAGTTCTATGGGAGCAAAGAAATGAATTGGTTTTACTTTGAATCATTTTTTAATAAATAAAAAAGATTTGCTAGTTTTCAATTTTCCCGAGTTAAAAAAATGATTTTGCTGAACAATGTGAACATTGGATACGATTACGCTCCTGGGGAGAACTTTTACAACTCACTTATCATTGGATTCCTAACCTAGCAATTACAAGTCATTCCAGGCAGTAATTATAAATCGTTCTGCATATCAATTGCAATCATGAGCATTTTGCATTATAATTCTTGTAAGGGTTTGCTGGGGGTTTTTAAAGTGGATAACCATGATTTATAAGATCACTCATTTATAAGATCATTCATTTTTTCATTGGAAAAAGTACTTGCCAAGTACCGGTTTGATTGATCTAGGATGCAAACCATTTAGTGCCTAGGATCATTAGCATTGGCAACTACATTCAAGGCTCTGAAACATCTGTAACTTGTACGATACTCAGATACTGGATGATCAATTACAAGTTAAAGTAGAATTGCATCCTTAGTATTATAATCCAGAAGTGGCAATGTCTTGAAAGTGAAGATACTCGCACAAAGCTTTCCATTCATCATGTATTAAGAAAAAAGACATTGTCTTCTGATTTTGGGTGATCCAACTTTGAATTCATTGTTTATCGAATCGTAAAAATACTGTATGTCGAATCACTTTTGCTCGAGCCATTATAATGTGCGGTGCAAAAGATTTAATTGTGCAAATTGGTCAGATAATTATTATTTTTTTCTTTTCTTTTATGAAAAAATTGAATATACGGTCAAATCCAGAAGCCATTATGTTAATTTATCATGGACTGTAAAAAAAATTTGTATTTAAAAATCTACTTTTCAAATCTAATTATATAATCAAATTAAGAACTCGAGGTTTCTAGCAACTATTTGATCACGTGGCAATGATACCTCTGCTTGTGTGGCAGTGTGCCTTAATGATCAGCCTTTGTTCTTCAGCTTGGGTTTTCCCAGAGTTTACGAGCTACAACTAAGTTCTTTTTAGTGTCAAAAATCTGTACACAGTTAACATCAGAGAGGGAGAGCGCTAACTAATATCTAAGGAGAGTGCAATGTAAGAGCAATACACTCGAATGCACAAAATAGAACGTTCTCCATGCCACATGGTCTATCAGAATTTTTTCGAAAACCTCTATTGTTAGAGACAATTAATCTGAGAACTCTAGCATAAAGTCTAAAAAATCTGGGTCACAAATAGGGGTTATTTCTGATTCACTTGAAACAACATTTATTACATTTGAAAACGCCTAAGAAGATTTAAGCACGCACAAGTTATCTTTGATTTATAGTAGGGCTGCAGATTCTCAAATAAATCCCAACAGCAGCAAGAAAGAGATTTTCGAAATATAAGCAATCAACAGGCAAACAGTAATTTATACAATATTCTCTTCAATATTGATATCATCCAGAAGTTGTAAAACCCTTTGACAGGAAGGTGCTGCAGGTGGTGTTTCACAGTTACATCCAGAAGCAATTTCACACTATTATGTCAATTAGTATTTTTATTTTTTCATGGAAATCATAATACGTAAACATATTCTTAACCAGTCAGAGGGAGACCGAGACCATTGTTGAGGGTACATCTCATGTTCCTTTGCCAAAATTAATGGGGCTTAAAAGTAATCATTTTTTGTGTAATTAAAAGAAAAATAATTATAGGCACATGTGAGGTAAATGTCACTTTCAAAATAGACCAAAATAGACTACGGAGTGACATTCTGATGATGGATTACATAGTATTCGAAATGTTGATATTAAAAATAAACATACAATCAAATCTAAATGATTCGAAATATTGATGCTAAAAATAAACATACAATCAAATCTAGAAAATTATTATGAGAACTTTAAAATAGTTAATTGAGATGTAACACTTAATCGAAAGTATATAAGGGTACATATTCATGAAAGGCATATGAGATTTTGGACCCTTCAAAAAACACTAAAACTTAGGAACATGTGCTGGAATAGATGTCAGACGTAAAAATAAAATACAAGGGTCTCAAAACTTTATTGGAATGTGTAACTTTTTTAAGGAGATGGGAAGAAAATCCACTGATGAGGGCTTGAAGTATTACATGTTTAGGGAAAGGTCCAAGGACAATGTTGAGTTTAAAAGAGAAAAAAACATTGAAAGATAGGTCCAAATTTGAAGGAAATATTGGGAACATGAAGAAAGAATGCAAAAATAGGAAGCAAACTTAATGATGATTTCTTCACTTTCAATAATAATGATAATGAAGATTTATTCATTTTCACTAGCATTGTCAGTGATGAGTGTTGGCTCATTCATTCAAGTTGCTTTTAGCATGACTCCCCGCAAGTAGTGGTTCTCACCTTACCATGCTTATGATGGAAGGGATTTTCTTCTCAGTGACAATAATCACATAAAATTGTTGGTAAGGAAAAGGTAAAATAATGTTTTAATGAGAGGAGAGTGAGAAATCTCAATGTTGTTTTGAATATTCACTTGTGATAAATCTTTGTTTTGTATTCGAGTTGAATGATTTTAGAGTGCATGTGAGATTCAACAAGATTGCTTGGTGGTTGGTAAGAGAAAATTTGGTAATAGTGAGAGAATCCTAGTGGTGGGACTCTGTTTAGGATTGATGCCTTCACATTTTGTAATTCTTTCGATATAATTGACACTTCTAAAAATGCATGTTGCCATACCAACTTTTGGGTCATATTGGTGAAAAGATTCTTAGACATTATTATCTAATAATATTTGATGACTTTTTTGTAATTCTAATAAATCTGATAACTATGAGCATATTATATTTGAAAAAAATAGAGTAAAATTTATTTTTTTGTTAAAAATACTAAAGAGAAATACGTTTTAGAAGTCATTCATTCAAATATGTTTGGTCTAGCAATTGTGGTTCTATCGGTAAATCACATTATTAAATTTCATTTATTGAGGATTACTAAAGATAAAATACACCTAAGTTTATATTTTTAGATCTAAATTTAAAATTTTCTCCAAGATGAAGGACTTTAAGGCTTTAATTGAGAATAATTGGATAGAAAGATAAAGGTGTTGAGATTTGTTGATGGAGGTGAATATTTCTATAAGGAATTTGATGATTTATATAGACATGCATGTGTTGTGATGCATACTCTACAATAGAATGTAACTATAGAAATGATGAATTGAACCTTGATAAAAGGAGACAAAAATATTATGAGTGATGCACAATTGGATACCACATACAAATCTCTTTGTTTGAACCCCTTATGAGATGTGGATGGGTAAGAAACTCTCTATTTCACATTAATACATCTTCGTTGGATAATGTTATGGGTTATATGCTTTGGAATCCTCTAGCCTTGAAAATAATATATTTTGAGGACACAATTTTCAATTATTTTTGAGCATATTCTAATCCAACACAACCAAAGGAAAAAGAAGGAAAATAATACATTTTGAGACTAAGATCGACAAATAGTTAATATGTACATGTTGAAGAATAAAATAGTCGATGTTAGGAAGGAAAGGAAGAGGATTTAGGTGGGAGTTCTAAGTAGGTTGAGCAAGTAGTATAATAGGTAGTGTTATTTATTCTACCATTGAGATGATAATGAGGCGATAAAACCTAGTTGATACATATAACATACTATATTTCTATTGTATATTGACTTTGTCATTATTGATGATAAACCTAGATTTTTTATAAAATCTTTCTCTTCAAATGAGTGTCATTCTTAGATGGAGTTCATGTAGGGGGAGATGATGAATTTGAAAAAATGTCACAGTTATGATATTTTGAGTTTGCCTAAGGGAAATAAGCTTTATTAGTTACAAGTAGGTATTCAAGAAGCTTAGAGAAAATGGTAAGTTGGAAAAGTACAAAACCAAACTAGTGGCCAAGTGATATTCCTATTCCTAAAGAGAGGGAGTTGATTTTGGTAAAATAATTCTTCCATTGCTAAATTGTCTTCCATTATATTCCTACTTTCTTTTGCAATTTCTTGTGATTTTAAAGTAGATCAAATCAATGTTAAAACTAATTTATTGCATGAGGATATTGAAGAGGAAATTTTATTGCTACAAATAAATGGGTTTGAGGTAAAAGAGAAAGAAAACTTGGGTTGCAAGTTAAAAAAAATCATTGTCTAGTTTGAAACAATTGTCTGAGATGTGCTATTAGAAGTTCGATGCTTTTGCATTAAAGTTGGTTTATTTAGAAGTGAGGAGGAATACTATGTTTATATTAAAGTTACCAATGATTAGATTCTAATTATTATCTTGTATGTTGATATATTATTTACTAGTAATAATAGGATGATGATTAGAGAGGCTAAAACTTAGTTTCTTAGAGCATTTGAATACTAGCAACAAATTAAAGAAAATTATTTTTTAGATGCAATGATAAAGAAAAACAAAATAAATATGCTTGGAGGATAATATGCGACACTGTAGTAAAAAAATTTGATCCAAAGATAACATCCAAAACCAATGATTCCTCTTTCTTTGTCATCCTTTCTTAATAAAAAATACTAACTAAAGAATTAATGTGGGCGTGCTAATCTATTTCCACATGTCAAGCAAAAATAAAAGAGTGCTCAAACAAGTGTCAAGGTAAATCCAATTTCTCATGAGAACAAAAATATAGCACAGTCCCTAATTTCATTGATCCAAGATCCTTCTCCATCCTATGCAACATGTGTGCGCAATGCACCATATAACTTTTATTATTTTCTTTATGATGCCAATTCATAGTAATGAATTTATGACCATAAAAAACATGGACAACAAGGTGAATGATGCTTGTGAATGCCACGGTGATTGAAAGTGGATTGGGGTCATTTGAAGCATATGTTGCAAGGTTATTTATATATGCAACATGGTTAAAATAATCATATAAAAATATAGTTTCACATTGTTATCAATATGAGTGCTTTCCCAAATGCAATGTGGTTTTAAAGTCCAATTTAGATATTCACATGTTTGACATGAAGGAGCTTGGTAGAAAATATTCAATATTTTAATGAAGTTTTAAAAGAGGGCTAATAGAACTGATATATAAGGTTTTTGTGAGTCCATAAGTAGTAACAATGATTTTAGCTAGTTTGCATTTTCCTTTTATCCTACTCAACAATAGGAGCTAGGAATTATGAAAGTTTTATCCATTAATTTCCCGCACAATCAATTTTTACGGGCTTGTGTAATTTGCAAGCTTTTCCTCAAATCACACTTAGGAGGAAACTAACAGGAATTAAACATTATTCGAATTATTTTTTTCAAATGCAACAAGAAAATATTACTATATATATGATTATTTCAAATAAGTAAAACTTATAAATCCCAATCTTATTCACACACATATGTAACCTAAAGTAGATGACTCTAAATGAGTGTGTGTTGATTCCATTATGATAGGTTTCTTTCAATAACTAAAACCTTCTTCTCAACAATACTGTATCTCCAACCAAAGAAAGTGTTAATAGTTCCTTCACACTTATAGAAAAATTACATGATTAGTCATCATCATAATTATTCTTTGATTTATCAAAACTTGATATTTAAATATTATTAAATATCCAATCGAAGTTTGATATTTTTGTTAGATTTAAAAGCATTCCTATTTACATTTCAAAAGATATTTAATTTAATCTAAATATCTTTGAAAATTGTTTGCTATTAAATAATTAATAGAATAATTAAATATTTGAACTAAGCAAATTAAATAGAATCTAACTTTTCTCACCTGACTATCTATGCTTCTAACTTTGTTGATTCCTCTTAGGAGGATGTGTCCTTCCCTAGGGATGAAATACCTCTTGCTGCCGATGATGCTAATGTCGATCCTGCCACTGCTATCCCTAAGGATTCAACTCCTATTACTCTTGATTTACAACTCTGCTCCACTCTTACTGAATCTGCTCCTAATGTTGTTCCTTTGCAACAACCTGTTGTGGTTTTGCAGCACCACTCTGCTAGCGCCTCTGATTATGTTTTGATAGGGTCCTCCCCGCTAGATCTCTCATTTGATGGTCCTAATGACAGTATAGCCTGTATTGTGGTTTTTCGCAGGCGGAAGGGGAAATCTTCTCCCCTTCCCAGAACCCCTCCTTGTAAGGGCTCAAGTGTCTATCCCCTTCCTTGATTGAGGTTTTGGGTATTTATTGGTTTGAAAGGGTTTTCTGGTGGCCTGTCTGATTGTGTTTTTTCAGGGTTTGCATCCCTGTTTTGTAGTCTCTTTTACTGCCTTTGGGCTATTGTAATAAGGGTCAACACCCTATTTCTTGTTGCTTTCTTAATTAAAAAACATATTCTTTAGTATTGAGCTCTACGCTTGTGCTAAAGGTTTTTTTTATTGCTTCTTTTGCTTCTTCTTAAGATCATGATTCAGTGCTGGGTAAGTTGTGGGATTGGGAAGTTAACTCTCTCTCTCTCTCTCTCTCTCTCTCTCTCTCTCTCTCTCTCTCTCAGTCAAACCATGGACAACCTCTTTTAACCCTCTTACCGAACCACTCAATGTGTGTTTGATATGGGTTCGCCTTCCCAATCCCCCCCTTCATTTTTGGGAGCACTCTTTTTACAAGGTCATCTCTCTCTCTCTCTCTCTCTCTCTCTCTCTCTCTCTCTCTCTCTCTCTCTCTCTCTCTCTCTCTCTCTCTCTCTCAGTCAAATTGTGGACAACCTCTTTTAACCCTCTTACCGAACCACTCAATGTGTGTTTGGTATGGATTCACCTTCCCAATCCCCCCTTTCATTTTTGGGAGCACTCTTTTTACAAGGTCATTGGTAACTCTATTGGCCGATTCTTGAAGGTTGACGATGTCATGTCCTCCATGGGTCATTCCATCTTTGCTCGCATTTTAGTCAAAATTGACATCTCTATGCCTCTTCCTGGAGATGTGGTGCTTATGGTTGAGGATAGGCCAGGGACTCAAATCGTTGGATTATGAGGGCATCCCCTTTCGTTGTTAGAGATGCTTCTCAATGGGACATTTAGCTTCAAATGTTCTCTGTCTTGCCATAAAGGTTTAGCTACTTGGTGGAAAGATGCTATTGCTGATCATTTGACGGTCAACGCTTCTAATTCGGTTTGTGCCTCTTACTGCTAAGGCCCATGTTGACCCTCTGGCTATTACTAGAGTGGTCGCTTCTGGCCTTGTGGATTCTACCCCTGTTGCTCCTATTCTGCAACAACGTTATGCTCCTGGTGAGTCTGCTCTTGATGCTATTTTGCAACAACAATTTGCTCCAGTTGTGGATAGAAACCCTATGGGAAACTCCTCGCTTGATCCCTCCTATGATGTTCCTAATAATAGTATTGTCTTGATTGTTGTTTGTTGCAGGCGGAAAGGTAGGTCTTCCCCCTGAAACTCCTCTATGTAAAGTTTTGGGTGTTTCTCCCCACTCTTGAGTTGGGTTGTTGTTGGTTTGGTGGGCCTTTAGCAGTGGTTTTTTTACTCATGTTGTTAAAAGCATGTCCGACCTGGGCTTATTTTGGGTCACCACCCTTGTTTCACTATCTTTCTTTTTGCCTCCTACGGGCTATTGTATAAAGAACAACACCCTTGTTTTTCTGCTTATTATAATAAAAAAATATTCTTTACTAGGCCTTGTTCAAACCTAATAATGGTGTTATTGAAACCCAAAATCCTTTGTATAATCTAATATGTTTTTGTTGCTTTTATAATCATAGACATATTAGAATATAGAAAGGTTTTTGGGTGTCAATAACACCATTAGTAGTTTGGAACAGGCCTAGTCAAAAGATACCTAATGAGGTCACTCTCAATAAGCGTAATAGGGATAGACATTTATCATGAAAGAGGACTTTGTCTTACCAAGAAACTTCGACATGGACTTCAAGGAGGCATAATTGCTATCTAATATCCATACTAAGGGTGAAAATGTTATGGAAAGTATACTAAGTGCATGAGTTGAGTCTAGCTTTCTTCAATATTGTCTACACACTTTCCATGGTTGGGAGAGGCATTGATGGTTTTGCTCCTACAATCAAGTCTTAAGTGATCATTGTGGTAGTATAGTATTGCAATTAATTGTTGATCATCAATGTAGGTTTTGTGCTCTAGTACTAAAGATAAAATACACCTATTTATATTTTTAGATCTAAATTTAAAGTCTTTTCCAAGATGAAGGACTTTAAAGCTTTAATTGAGAATAATTGGATAGAAAGATAAAGGTCTTGAGATTTGTTGATGGAGGTGAATATTTCTATAAGGAATTTGATGATTTATATAGACATGCATGTGTTGTGATGCATACTCTACAATAGAATGTAACTATAGAAATGATGAACTGAACCTTGATAAAAGGAGCCAAAAATATTATGAGTGATGCACAATTGGATACCACATACAAATCTCTTTGTTTGTACCCCTTATGAGATGTGGATGGATAAGAAACTCTCTATTTCACATTAATATATCTTCATTGGATAATGTTATAGGTTATATGCCTCCCTGTTTTGTGGTCTCTTTTACTGCCTTTGGGCTATTGTAATAAGGGTCAACACCCCATTTCTTGTTGCTTTCTTAATTAAAAAATATATTCTTTAGTATTAAGCTCTACCTTTGTGCTAAAGGTTTTTTCATTGCTTCTTTTGCTTCTTCTGAAGATCATGATTCAGTGATGGGTAAGTTGTGGGAGTGGGGAGTTAACTAACTCTCTCTCTCTCTCAATCAAACCGTGGACAACCTCTTTTAACCCTCTTACGGAACCACTCAATGTGTGTTTGGTATGGGTTCGCCTTCCCAATCCCCCCCTTCATTTTTGGGAGCACTCTTTTTACAAGGTCATTGGTAACTCTATTGGCCGATTCTTGAAGGTTGATGATGCCATGTCCTCCATGGGTCATTCCATCTTTGCTCACATTTTAGTCAAAATTGACATCTCTATGCCTCTTCCTGGAGATGTGGTGCTTATGGTTGGGGATAGGCCATGGACTCAAATCGTTGGATTATGAGGGCCTCCCCTTTCGTTGTTAGAGATGCATCTCAATGGGACTTAGCTTCAAATGTTCTCTATCTTGCCATAAAGGTTTAGCTACTTGGTGGAAAGACGCTGCTGCTGATCATTTGACGGTCAAGGCTTCTAATTCTACTGATCCTAATGACTCTTCTCTAGTGGATGATGACTCCTCCAAGGATTAGTTTGTGCCTCTTACTGCTAAGGCCCATGTTGACCTTCTGGTCATTACTAGAGTGGCCGCTTTTGGCCTTGTGGATTCTACCCCTGTTGCTCCTGTTTTGCAACAACGTTATGTTCCTGGTGAGTCTGCTCCTGATGCTATTTTGCAACAACAATCTGCTCCAATTGTGGATAAAAACCCTATGGGAAACTCCTCGCTTGATCCCTCCTATGATGTTCCTAATAATAGTATTGTCTGGACTGTTGTTTGTTGCAGGCGGAAAGGTAGGTCTCGCCCCCCTGACACTCCTCTATGTAAAGTTTTGGGTGTTTCTCCCCACTCTTGAGTTGGGTTGTTGTTGGTTTGGTGGGCCTTTAACAATGGTTTTTTTACTCATGTTGTTAAAAGCATGTCCGACCTGGGCTTATTTTGGGTCACCACCCTTGTTTCACTATCTTTCTTTTTGCGTCCTACGGTCTATTGTATAAAGAACAACACCCTTGTTTTTCTGCTTATTATAATAAAAAAAATATTCTTTACTAGGCCTTGTTTAAACCTAATAATGGTGTTATTAAAACCCAAAAGCCTTTGTATAATCTAATATGTTTTTGTTGCTTTTATAATCATAGACATATTAGAGTATAGAAAGGTTTTTGGGTGTCAATAACACCATCAGTAGGTTGGAACAAGGCCTAGTCAAAAGATACCTAATGAGGTCACTCTCAATAGGCGTAATAGGGATAGAAATTAATCATGAAAGAGGACTTTGTCTTACCAAGAAACTTTGACTTGGACTTCAAGGAGGCATAATTGCTATCTAATATCCATACGTAGGGTGAAAATGTTATGGAAAGTATACTAATTAGTGCATGAGTTGAGTCTAGCTTTCTTCAATATTGTCTACACACTTTCCATGGTTGGGAGAGGCATTGATGGTTTTGCTTCTACAATCAATTAAGTGATCATTGTGGTAGTATAGTATTGCAATTCATTGTTGGTAATTAATGTAGGTGTTGTGTTCTAGTACTATGAATAACCCAACAAATTTAAATTGGGTTACCAATAATTAGCTCAATGTTAGTGTTGGCAAATGCCTCAAGGACTTGCACATATGAAAAGAAAGATTCTTAACACCACCTTTCCAATAAACAATGTATTGATCTACATTAAACTAATACAACAAGTTCTTAGTATGTTTCAAGCAATAACCTACACGTTGGAGTTAATTCCTTATCTTCTTGATAGAACCTGACTTCACTGGCTAGGCTACTTTGTTAGGGATTGGAAGGTCATGCCTTTCTCAAGCATAGGAAAGTCCCTTGAAACTTACAAAAGAAGAAATAATCCCCTTGATAATGTCAAAAGTCCAAACCCCAATTGAGTTCCCTAGCAAATATCCAATTGTAAGTCCCAATTCTAATTGTATTGATATAAATATTAGTATCAGTTGGTGCCCAATAACACCAAATGGGAGAAAATAGTCCAAAAAAATATGTTATACTGGGAGATTGCCATCTCTAATGCACTAAAACAAAATAAAAGAAAAGAGCAATAATTTTTTATAGAAAAATATATATAGTTCACAAGGAAAAACAAAGATTACAAATAGTATATATACCATATTTAGACACCTAGATAATTATATCTCATATTTGAAGAATATTTTTAAATTTTATAACAAAGTCGAGCTTTAAAAAATATTAAAGAATGCTAACAAAATATTTTCACTATGTTCCAAAGTGTCTAAGGGACAAGGATAGGGGGATGATAGGGGATGCATTTCATGCTGAAATAATTAAGATATCACATTAGTAATTAATTAATCAATCATTAATTACTTGGGTCCCTTATTATTTTATTACACTTGAGCTTATGAGTTATTTTCTATTATTAGATTGAGCTAATTATAAGTATTGTTATCTCATTAGATAAGATGAGGATATGTGTCATGGTCTAATTTAATCCCCATCTAAGTTTAGATCTAGGATTTTATCTTTATGGTTTTATAAGAATTCATTGTAAGCAATCCAATTCGTTTACAAGTTAATCTCAATATCAAACTCCACTTTAGATCAATCTCTCTCAAGTTTGCATAGCATCAATCATGACTTCTTCTCTTTAGATTTGGTAGGTATTTTGGTTGCAACTGATTTCTAGGAGTTTTGGGGTTAGCTATCAACTTCAATATGGTATCAGAGCACCAATTTGTGACTTCATGTCCAATTTCTAAGAGATTTGGTCTTGAGAGAAAAATCTACTCGTCCTAGAGCAAAATGGGCATCATTGTTGGAATTAGAGTGGCCAAAAACCTAAGGATCGACCATTGTTTCGTCAAACTTTAAGCAATTTGTTTTTTGGGGTTATTTTTCAAAGATCACAATATTTGAGGTGACATCTAGCAATCAACAAAAAAGTAGTGCACATTTAATAAAAATTGACCTCGACATTAGATTTGGGAGGCCCAAAAATCCTAGAATTGGCTATCCAAATATAAAAATAGATCAAAAAATCATGATGAATTTGTGAGGGTTTGATGTTTTGTGCAATAAATTTTGTACTATCATATAGACCCGTACAACAATACTCACTATATCACGTCGTACCAAGTTTGTCACTGTTGTACAAGCTACAAATTGTTTTTGCAAAAAAAAGGGTCAAAAGAAAAAAAAAAATTGCAAAATGAGTTCGAAAATTTCAATGGAGGTGACTATTTTTCTTGGAGGTCCATACATGTACACATACAAGTCGTATGCTTCCACAAGCTCCAAAGTGGTGGCATTTTTACCACATCCACAAAATATTCCTTGAGAGCATAAGAATATTCTAGCTAGTCAACCGAGAATTCCGATGATTTGAATCTTGCAAAATATTCTAAAGAATTCTCTCTTTTAAAGAAGCCAATATTTTTTAACAACCCATGCAATATTCTTTGACATATTCATTGACATTAGTATGATGTCAACACTTCTTTGTCCCCTCCCAGACTTAACTTGGCATAAGAGAGTTTTTTTTTTTTTCTTCTTTTGGCCATAACTTAGGCATACAAAGTCAAAATTGGGCAAATGAGATATCATTGGAAATCTAGTTCTAAGCACCTTCCAAATGTGTAGGTCTCATTGTCAAATGTTGTTGGTTCTTGTTATTCTAAATCAAAGTGAGATCTTCATTTTCTATTTTCAAGCTCACAACTTTTTGTCCGTATCTCTAATTTTCACAATTATTGCATCGTTCAAAAGGTGATTCAAAGCTCTTTAAATCGATTCATGCACATTTTCCAAAATTTGCACCAGGTACATTTTATTCAAATTTTTATATTTTCATATTCTGGTCAATTACTTGGATATTTTGGCACCTAGAAAGGATTTGTTTGCATGAGATGATTTCATTCAATCTTCTTTACATGCATTGAGGTTATTGATGATTGTTTATTTTTATGTATCATGGGGTTTTCTATTCATCCTAATATTGTCATCCTTGATGAGGATAGTTATGAATCTTGGCAAAGTGGCATCTTTTACACATCTCAAATGGCTGGATCTTTTACTATATTTGAATGAACTCATACTTGATCTAGCCACACTAGGGGGTACATAATCTTGGGGTATTATTATTGACCATGATGTAGTATTGATTTCTTCCATTTTCGATCGTGACACTATATGTGTTATATTAGACATTAATTATCCCCACACTCTTTAGACTAGACTTTGGAAGATGCATGAAAACCCTCATATCTCTCCATTCGTAGAGGATCTTGTACAATATTGTCTCATTCCCCTTGCACATGCATATTGCATACTCTATGATGATGATGATACTTTAGAGGAGCTTGAGTATACCAGAAATCTTGCATATTTTAATGGATTAGAGGTTTGTTTCCTAACTTCTAATCACATTAAGACCCAATATTTATTAGTTTCTATTCATGATTAGCTTGGTCATAATAGCCATGACCCATATTGATTCAGTCTAGTAGTACATCCATCATCTTCGAGACATAGCTACTTGAGATTTATATCTTCGAAACACATCATCCTTGTCTATGGAGTCTTAGATTGAAGGATTATCTTGAGCCCATTCATCTCCTCTTTGTTGACAACCACATCATCACTATTAGCCCACCATCTTCATCACTTCTAGACATAGCTACTTGGGACGTATCTTGCAAACATATTATCTTTGTTTGTAGAGTCTTAGATTAGAGATTTGAAGGATTATCTTGAGACATTCATCTCCTCTTTCATGATAGCCACTCAGTGTTGTCAATCCATCTTCATCACCCATGAAACTAATTCTACATCAATCTTCATAAGTTTCTGGATTGGCATTTATCGCTTTTTGACATGAATACATTTGATTAGTTTCTAGGGGAACATATCAATTGGATTTGGATTTTTTATTCTTCCATTTTATAAGAATGGCTTCTCATATCACCAGTGAATCTATTTCTTCCTAAGGAGAGAAATGTTGTTTGCAGGTAGTGGATCGTGTTCTATCTTCAAATTTTCATCATTGACACGAGCTACTTCTTTATGGGGATTCACACTCTCATTTTTTCTCTCCTGTGAGGGGGACATCTATTGTACCTGTGTGATAGAAGCGGTCCTTGGGGGGTCACATTGAGTCCTCTTATCCTCCTCCCTAGAAAAATTGTTTCATTTTCTCTCTTTTGGAGAGGAGTTTTTTTTTTCATGTGGTTTTTTCCCTTTTTCTGGTCACGAGAGATTGCTTTTGTTTGTATATAGGTACCTCATTAAGACTTTTAGCCGAAACTCATCCATGCATCCATTCATGTATGGATCCATTCATCATTACGGTTTTTGCTTCTCTCTAGGTCAATCTTAAGAGGGGATGTTGGAGTAATTAGAATATCACCTTAGTAATTAACTAAGCAATGATTAATTACTTGTCCCTTATTATTTAATTACACTTAAGCTAAACTTAGGAGTGTTTTTCTATTATTAGATTGGGATAATTATAGGTCATGTTGTCTCATTACATAGGAGAGTACACTTGTCATGCCCTAATTTAATTCTTGCCTAGGTTTAGATCTAGGGTTTATCTTTATGCTTTTACAAGTATTCATTATAATCAATCCAATTCATTAACAGGTCAATTTTAGATTCCTATTTGGATCAATCTCTCTCAAGGTTGCATAACATCAATCATGACTTCTTTTCTTCAGTTGTGATAGGCATTTTAGTTGTGAGCAATTTTTGGGAGTTGTAAGTTAGCCATCAACTCCAACATTTTTTCAAGATGACAGTTTGAATGTGATTTTTGGGATGACAAAGAGAATGATATATGAAAATTTCAAAATATTTAATATATATAGAAAGAAAGATGTCAATAAAACAACAACAGTACCAACAATAGTTCTTCCAAGCAGGGACCTTACCGCTTGATCACTCTCTTGATGGTCCCAATGATAGTATTGCCTGGACTGTTGTTTGTCGCATGCGAAGGGGGAAATTTTCCCTGCTCCCCCAAACCCCTCCTGGCTTGGGTGTCCCTACCCCTCCTTGAGTTGGGTCTAGGTTGTTGTTGAATTGTAAGGTATTTGTTGTTGTAAAAATGTTATTGATAGTCTCTAACTATGTAAAGGGTCGGCACCCTAGTTATCACCGCTTTATTAATCAAAAACAATATAAACTTAAAAGAGAGTCATCAAATCACTCAAAATCAACAAGAAAATTGTAGCCTTTCCTTAACATGCAATTTTAAAGTATTATATAAAAAATGTTTGAAATGAGTTTCCTGCTCACTATGCTTGTGATTGCGTGTCCTTTTCCTTTTTTTGCGTCATCTACTATCGTTTCTTCTGCTAGTGCGAGGGGACTGGGGGTATCCGTCATGCCCTTGGGTTTTGCTTGTGTCGGTCCACTTGTTGGGATCTCGTTGGTTTTTGATGATGGGGTTGCACTTAGGTTTGGTCCTCTCCCTTCTATTGCTATTGGTTTTGTTCCAGTTGTCCTTCCTCTAGTTGCGGTCTCTGGTGGTGCTCCTCGTGTTGGGGTTGGAGGAGATGTTCCTTTGACTCCTATCCCTATCCATTGAAGTTTTGCCTAGTTTGTTGGGTCCGTTGCTCGTCCTCCTCCCCAAAGGCATTCTTGTCCTCTGTCTTGTGCCCAATCCCCCTCTAGTGGTTTGTGGTCAAGAGGTGGTGGAGAATGAGGTGGTGGAGAATTAAATAATGTAATATAATAATATTATAACTATATAAATGAATAAAATTAATCATGAGATTCATGGTAACAATATTAAAGTATTTTGTTTTTTATTAAAATAAGTAGCAAAACAAGGGCATTGGTCCTGTATACAACAACCCATAGGCGGTATAAAAGAAAGGTAGCAAAACAAGGGTGTTGGTCCTATAAAAGGTCAGGTCGAACAAGCCATTAACAACAAGTTAGAAGACCACTGTTAAAAGGCCTGCCAAACCAACAACACAATAGTAAAAAACTATAAACCTAACTTAGGAGTTGGGAGAATCACTCAAAACTCGACACAAAAGAGTTTGGGAGCAGACTGTTGCTGTTGAACAACACCGAGAGCAAACTCAGATTGTTGTTGCAAAACAACAGAAGGAGCAGACTGTTGCTGCAAAACAAGAGCAATAGAAGTAAAAGCCTCAAGGCCGAAAGAGGCCACACCAGTAGTATCTAGGGGGCCAGCAGAAGCCTTAAAGCATTTTGTTGTCCAAATTTTAGTATTAAGGTTAAAGTAACTCTAAGTCTCAAACTTCAAATTACAACAAACTATGAAACTATGCCTCATTTGAGCTATCAATATCAAAAGAACTATTTGTGCCATTGTCACTCTCTACCTGAAGTGGATCATCCAATGGAATTTTGTTGCACCTCCTAGTCAATCTACCTAACATCTTTTGCATCAACATCCCAACATGTTACTAGAGTTTACCACCACTTAGTAGTCTATCAATCTTGAAGTCTCAAGGCACTATGAACTATAATTAGTTTTTCTATTCGTTTGGAGGTAAGTATTTCCTCTTAATTGAGTGGATGAAGCCATAGATGGGCCAATTGATCTTTGTAGCAGAGGAACTAACAATCTATGCAAGTAAACAATTATTAAGTTTTTTCATCTTTTGTGTGTCCTTCCCATGAAATTTCCAACATCCAATGGGGTTTGTTTGTCAAAAAGTGTCCCTATCCATCCAAGCATATGACTTATGGAATGTAGGACTTTGAAGATAAAAAATTAAAGCCATTGCTTTCAAAGTATAGTTGCCTCCTCAGCGTTATACATTTTTGGAAGGGCTACCATAAGCCCCTTTGTTACTTTGTCATCCTCAAAAGGAAGGACTCAGCCAAGTCTAGGTGCATACCACTTCAAATTAAACACATAAGCAACCATATGAAGAGGGATGTTCATTGTGTTCCACCTCTTTGTAATAATAGGCCTAATATGCTCCTCATAGAATTGCAATTCAAGATCCTTGTCATGATTTGTTTATTTCATTAGATAAAGCATGTTATCAAAAGTCTCATAAATCTCTCCAAGGCTAGGAGACTTTGTATCCACATCCTTGTTTACCCCCACAACAAATGAAATGATAGAGAAAACATATCTACAACCAACATTTAAACTTTAAAAAATAAAATATTATAACATTTAACACAATTATTAATGAAAACAAAAATTTTAAAATAAAAAGTAAAACAAAATACAAACTCAAACTATTTTTTCTTACCTGATATTAGACCACCAAGTGTTATTAAGTACCCTTTCTCTCACCAACTTCCCTTCTATCTTTTATTGAAACCACCTTTTCCACTCTCCACAAACTAGCATGGATTATAGAGCATTCTACACCTCAAAATCCTCTCCAAAAAATAAAATAACTAACATACCTAATCTCAATTGGTTTGAGGAATTCTTTCTTTGAATAAGACTGCAATATTGACTGGTTATAATCTATTTTGCTAGTGTCTTTCAAAGCATTATTCAAAACATGTACACAAAATGGAATCCAAAAATATGTGAGTCTCTCAACTATCAAACTAGCTAACTTTAAAACACGAGTTGAATTTATTTCAAATTGCACAACATTAGAAGAGCCAACCTCCTCTACGACCTCCTTTAAAATGGCAAACTCGTAATTAGTATCCTCACATTTCTCAAAATAATCGATAGCTCTAAGAAAGTATGAACCAATAATGCATGTCACAATAGTATTAATAAGGGGCCAATACCAAATATCAGTTCACCTTTCCATAACAATGGAATAGCGAGTTCTAATCCATATTTGTCTTATCTCCTTCATTAGCATGTTCACCTTTGAATATCGTTTGTCAAGGTGGAGATACACAACCTATCTTCTCCATGGGAAGCATAAGAGGGTCCAACTACCAATCAATCTCTCAAAATAGCTTTGAAATAAGACCTTGCCAAATGAAATAGAATAGCATTGGCATAAAAAAATTAACCACCGAATCAGTAACTTGTGCATGATTTTTGTATATTCATGAATCTAAATCATTAACTTGCACATGATTTTTGTATATTCACAAATCCTACCACAATATCATTTTCACCTGCAATAAAAGTGTTCCTCTTCCCTCTATCACAACTCTCTCCAACTAATATATTGGAATAATCATGTTGATCAGTACATGACTATTTCTTAGTGTGAGTGGTACTATGCCATTTCAAATTCGTATTCCAATGTTATATTTACTCTTACCCAATAGATGATTTCCAACCCTAATATAGCTCCCATGGTAATCAATATTGTAAATATGACATAGCCAATGTCTGTTGCCCCCTATATTTTTACCCTTAATTGACAGTCAAATTGATGACAAATTGAAACGGTGGTCTTTTAAGGTTAAAAGGCCCTTTTGCAATTTTTTGAAGAGAGGGTGAAAGGCATGCAAAATGGTCTTGTGGAGTTTAAGAGAACCTATATTTGGATTTTCAGAATGAGAAGGGTCTATTGATATTTAGTTTTCTTCATTTGCTTCATTGCCCTCATTCATATTGTCATCACTAGCACTATTGTTGGTGCTCAATTTTTAGTGTTTCTTTGTGATAACAAGTTGAAACGAAGACATTTTTTAAAAGTTTGAAATAAAAACTAGTTACAACTTACAAACCCTTTCCAACAAGCTAAAAAAGCTATAAAAAAATGGAATACATTGACACTAATGTATATTCACATTATCAATCTTGAACTCAAACTTCAAACTTGCAATTGTTATTCAAGCTTAATGCTTTGCAAAATGTAATGGAGATGCATCCTAAGTCTCATCCCTCAAGCCCCCTTTTGTAGACCTTGCAACATCGAGTTTGAACCAACAAAACAATGGCACTAAAGACCAATCATAGCAAACATAACAATAAAATGCAAATGAAATATGTTATTTTTGCAAGTTTATGGTGTATAAGGGGTGTGGAAGGCTTTGTTTGACCCCCACGCCCCTTTACAACCCAATAAAATGTTCAAAAGCTCAATGATTTTTTTATTAAAATGAGTCAATTTTCTTTGGATGTTGTGAGGGACACCTGGTTGTCCCCAAACCAATTAGGGAATGTTTAAGATGTCCCCAACCATCTCAAGGATGGCCAAGCATCCTCTTCCCTTTTTTTGTCATATACAAAAACCAAGACACATTTTTGGCCATTTCAAAAAAATTCCAAATAGGGTAGACGACAAGTGGATGTCCCCTAAAATCTTGCCATCATTGAAACACCTTGAGGTACATGGACGAGGGTTCAAGGGTGGGGACATGTCTCTATGTACAGCCTGAGTTGCCTGGTGGTGGAGAGAACTTGTGCTCTTTAAGGCGAGGTCACAAGTTCAAATCTCACAAGGGGGCAAGGTATGTATGCCTCGTTTGTAGTGCAGTTAGGTACCTCCCGCAAGGAGTATGAGGTATGCTCGTAATGCTCTAGCCCATTTGTAGACCCATATACAAATTGCTGGCATCGTGGACTATAAAAGATCCTTTCCTTTCCTTCCCTTTAGTCACTCCATGACATGACAAGATGGCTATTGCATAAGAATTGTTTTTCACCATAAAACAAAAAAATTAATGCTACACATTAGATCTGAACAAGCTGTGTGGTCTAGGTTAAGGATTTCATATTTGTTTTCTCTTTCCATGTTTAGATATGAGTTTAATTGCAAAACAAAATAGATTAAGTGGTTATCTGGGAATTGGACCTTTACCTGGAATCAACTCAACAATAAGGCCCCTTGACCATTCATGACTCTTGAGAATTCCATTTCAAATTCCATCCAACCAAGGCATGGAGACAAGTATGACATAAAAAAAATGGAATTGGCAATATGCTCAAGACAATCATACCGATAAGCATTAAGAAACAAACATAACCAGATATTGAGAAATGAATGAACCAAAAGAAATATATACAATAAATGAGGTGCATTACTTCTATAGTTGTCTTTTCTAATTTCCAAACAGATTGCAGCGACAAACAATTAGTCTGAATGAATATATTACATAGTCAATTTCCAGAAAATGGCAACATGAAGGAACCGTTAATCAGCTTTCAAGACTAAGTAAATGTCTAAACAATTGATTCCATCTCTAATACAAAAACAACGAGTTATGCGACTTCAGAAGTAGCCAACCAATACCAGCAAAACTAAACACCAAAGTCTTCAACAAGCATATCAATCTATAATAGTGCATTTGCGTTGAAACCCAGTTCAAAAACAACTAGAACCTAACAGTCCAAACCTGTAGAATTCAGAATTGTTACTATACTGGTGAAATATATGGAATTGGATACAACAAACAGATATAAGGTATTTATTAATTAGTTGCATGGTTCTCTGCCTTATGTGTCAAAGATATAAATAACTGCTAGCAAATTTTTCCATGCAACAAATCAAAACCCTAACTACCTCATTTGCAAGATCAACTACAGTCAACATTTAACAGAAAAAACTGACAGACATAAGTAGCACCTCCAAAATTTTAACCTATTGATTCCTCTTCTCATAGTACACCCACAAAAATTGGTCTTGGTGCCCTTGGCCTCACACGTCATGCTTCCATGCAAGATCTTTCCCACCATTGCCTTCCAATGCCATTGCCAATGAATAAAAAAGTAGGGTTTGAGTCTTGACAATAATTTTTTTTTTAAATAAAAGAAAAATTCTGTACTAGCTTGAACGGTTGGGAAATTGGGGGGAGGGGAAATGGGCAACACAACATGAACGTTTTCTGCATTTACTTTTAAAATTTCAAAACAAAACTATGTTACCCCGAGTTTCCAGGACAGGGACAGAAAGGGATGGGGGTATGCGTTTCCGGGACGGTGATTTTTTTGTCAATTTTGGGGACGGCTAGGGGACGGCAAAGGGGACGCCTATATAAAAATAGGGAAAATTAAAATATATAGGGAAACTTAAAATATTCATACTAAAACATGGATAAAATATACATGTATACATTATAGACCCTTAACATATAAGAACCAGCAGAGTTCTTATGGCAAATTTGTGTTAAATTGAGAGTCAAAGTCAAATTGCTTATAGAATTCATTGTCAAAATTCACTGTCTATATGCAGAATTTATGGGGACGTCACCTAGGAGTCCCATGTCCCCGGGACGTTCCCGGGGCAGGGATGCCTGAAAAAAATACTGGGGATGCATCCCCGGGTAACATAGAAAATAAATGAAGAGGAAAAAATAGAGTAGAACAAAAGACACGTAGTTTTGTCAAATGCACTCCAATTTGACCTTCAAACCCAACCTTCAAACACTTTCCAATCCATCTACTCAATTTGCACCTGTTGCAGACAAAATGAGCAAAAAACTGAAACAAAATATTTTTTTGAAACCCAGAATTTTTGTTTTTTTGTGCAGGCAAGTCATGGCACAGAACTTGCAACCCCAATTGGAAAACTCATTAGATTTGAACCGTGAAACTAATGCATAGCTTGCAAGTTCTTGGCCTTGACTCAGTGCACAAGTTGTGCAGTTCAGTCTGACTTATGAGCCCACATTCAGCTTCTGTTTCAGACTCATGAGTCTGTGCGAGTTTTCCATCACTGCCAAGAACCTTCAAACACTCTCCGTTCATACCTGTCTACTCTCCGTTCATCTCTGTCTACTCGATTTGCACTTGTTGACCAAATGAACATAAGTATGAAATGAATTTTTTTTTAAAACCCAGTTTTATCATTTTTTGGCACCAGCAAGTCATGGCACAGGACTCATAAGCCCAATCAGAAAACTTGCTAGTTTTGAGCAGTGAAACTCATGGAGAACTCACAAGTACTTGGACTTGAGTTCAGCTTCCGACTCATGAGCCCACATTCAGCTTCCAACTCATGAGCCTGCACAAATTTTCCATATCTTTCAAGAACAACATATATTTTTGGCTGATAATGGGAATAGGGGGCACAAAATTGTGTTCATTATACGCCGTCAAGTTTACACAAACTTTTCAAGCTTTGCTTAACAATTGCCATAATTTGGAATTTTCTTTTACTCTGTAGCAGTTTCCAGTTGTTCTATCATGTTCGCCTAGCACATGAATTAATAGAGCCAAAATCTGTACCTGTATTTATGTCCATCACCAAACAGTATTCAATTACCACTGCTAGTTTGAATACACAAGAAGATGCAGTTGGATAAAAACATCATTTCCATTAGCGTTTATTCACTGGAGACAAATGTAAATTTCTATATTAAGAATTCCCTCATCTCATTTGTGAACAGAGATGACTTTTTCTCTTTTGCTTTCCTTTCCTTGCCTACCTTTCTCCATTTATTAGCAGAAAAGCTGGAATAAGAATGTTATTATTTATGATATTGCTATCAGGATTCAACTGTGTGGTTTTCGAGTCAAACTCATTGACTCATGTTTCACGAGTAGTGGTTCACAAGAACCCATCTCTCATGAGAATGAATGGTCCACTTAGCACTCATTGCATCTAGGTGATTATTTTACGTGCATTTAGCTAGCATCGTCTGTCCATTTAAATATGATCCCTTGCTTGAGTCAACGATGAATCAACCACTTTTCATCATCTGCTAGTTGTTTTTCTGAGGCAAATTACTCCCAAGAAGTAGCCACAACTCAACATCATTTTGGTGATGATTCTCTGTTTAAAGGAATAAAAAGTGCTTGACAAAGATTGGATAGGAAAAACATTTCACCGCATGATACACTCATGATGAATAAACAAATTATCCTGCTTAGAGGATCCTCAACTAAGCATCTTTAGTTGTAGATCAAATCTAACAAGCTCTCCACATATTTCTCTGTTACATACAAGTAGAATGCGTAAGGTAAGATGCCAACAACGTTTTCTCATGAACCAACGAAAATATTGAATATTGGATCTTTTCTCAAAATAAAAAATAGCCTTACATCAGGAACTTCCCAAATAACAGATGAAACACAAAACATGATAAAAAGGGAAGATGCATTAATTTTTTTTATTATTAATTGTTATTACGTATAATTAAATCAAGTCTCCGAGGATCTAGATATTCAACAAGTAGTTCTCGATCCTTGTCCTATCAAAATTGTTTAGAGAAACTGCTCTGTGATGTATCTGAATTCTTGATTAAGTTATCTGTTTAAAGATGTACAAAAATGTGATCGTACACAAAGACCTGGCATGTCATTTTTCCATGCAAGTTGCTCTATAAATGCAGAAGGTGAAAAAACGAAGATCTTATAGTGTACTAATATAAACTGAAAATCAGTTTCATCTAAAATGCTCCACAGCCCTGGAACAAATCAACATGGTCTTTATCAGACATGTCATATTAATTCTAAAACGTTAGACTCTGAAATTTGTATCTAGTATAGGACAAGACTTTATGTTTTCAATTTTATCTACAAAATATGTCCCCCAAAAAAAAAGACATCTTCCTTCAGAAGTCTCTGCTAATACATGCATACAAGGATTGTTAGTATATTGAATGTTAGATAGGTGTTAGAAGATACAAGGACAATACATTTTTCAAATTAAAAAACAAAGAAAATGCTATATCATGATGATATTCACATTTGAAATTTCCAAAATTGCACAGTTTCTTTACTCACCATCAGCCACTGTCAAATTTGGGCATCCAGTAACTCCCCGAAAAAATAGTAACAGCCCTCTCATTCAAGATCTGCAAGGCTTTGCCAATTTCTCCATAAAAGAACAGTTAAATTATTTCTGTTCAAACTCAAGTTACAAGCATTAGTCTTCCACCATGAACCTTCAACCATTTAAACTAATTAAGTTAATAGGTACATTTCAACAGCAAGGTGACTATTTCATTCCAATAAGCTTCACTCCACTTTTCAATAAATCCCAGGAAAAGCATTTAATGGCTCATTCCAATAGCACACTCTTGGCAAAAAGTATTTTGCATATTACCATAAATCAAGTCCATGGATTTGGATTTTACAACCATTCATATTGAAGAAGTATAAAGTCATCAAGCCATTAATGGGCCCTTGGTCTACTGGTGAAGCTGAATGATTCGGAATGAGACCACCAAGGATCAAAGTCTCGGTGAGTGCAAGGCCCTAACATCATAAGGAATGAGGCTGGAATTGTGTCCCGGGCAACTTTGGCAAAACGGATACCCTTCAGTCCTTGTCTCTCAGCCAAAGAGATTTCAGCCTATTTGGGTTGATATAAAAAACCTCCAACAACAACAACCAAAAAATTGTATGCATTTGGAGTCAAACTAAGGACCTGTCAATTTAATCTGATCTCAAAGCAGCCTAAAACAAAGTTAGTGTTTTGATCTCTAGACATTACCTTCAGGAATCCTAACGAAATTGGCTTATGCACATTTGAATTGAGTATTGCCCACCCTTAAACAATTACTAGAAGGAAATTACAAATTTTATTGCCAGCACTCTGGCATTAAAACAAGAACAGGTTTTTACAAATCAATGAGGTAGGTTGCAAGTTGCAACGAAAGAATGGATACATGTCACTATTGACCTTGACTTCAAGATTAAATTCCTCAGAAATGAATGACACATAAATATCACATCCAAGTTGGAAAATCACAGGCAAGGGGGCATAGATGACTCGTTCTTAGATGACAAACCTTGCACACGTCAAGGTTTGAATACTATAGTCTTGAAAGATGCTCTAAATGATTCTGACATGTCGGGTTGAAACTCAAACTACCAGATTTATCAGTATCAGGTTTTAACTGCAGATTGTTCCCATCAATATAACTTGATTCATCTGACATCTTTTTAGTCTTGCCACCCACAAAATTGAGTCCAGAACATATAAAAGCTAGAGACTGCAACCATGGAACCAGAATTGGCTTCCTTGTAACATCATCAGAACATGCAACAAGATCATGGGCATCCCCAAGTGCTACGTTTTGAGCATTTTTTGGCAACCCACCAATCAGCTGGGCCAGAAGTTTCAATAAATCAGGAAGCACCTGTCATAACATATTCAGTCAGCAAGTACATAAGTAGTATAATGCACACATTAAGTATACAAGAAAAAGCCTATAACAAACTATACTGCCATACATTTATTATGACACAGAATAAAAGTTACATCTCAAAGGACAATCATTTCTCCATTAAATAAACATATCACAGGGCTAGGTACAGCAAACATGGTCAGGGTATCAAATTCACAAGTTAAGGTAATTCCATGTACCTGTATATCAACCAAAAGGATGAGATTCAGCAGAAGTGCTTGCAAATTTTTGAGAGCCTCTGTCTCTCCCTCAACTTCAGCTCCTTGGTTCATGCTAGACACAAAATGGGAATTATATAGACTGTTCAACTTCTCCACTAGGCCATTTATACAATATAATACTGCTGGACTTCCAGCAGGGAGATGTCGCACCAAAGCTCCCACTGCTGAACTTAAAGCTTTAAATGGAGTCAGACATGGGTATGCCTGCACAATAGTAATGGACCTCTTACAAACCGAGATTTGAAAGAACAAACATATGTCGCACTATTTATTAAACAATATCCCCCAATAATTATTCTGCCCTTTCCACAAAAGATTCAATTGAGCTAAGAAATAAGTTGCACTTCTCAAGTGGAGTACCTCCAAAGCTGTTTGTACATAATACACTACAAGTTGCTCCTTTAATGATATTGCATCATCTTTGTCAACATTAGATGAATCCAATCCCAGATTGCTAGCTTGAATAAATGCAACAAAGACTGAATGGGATCCCTGTACGACATTTTTGTCTGGATGTTGCATGTATCTAAAATCTTGTAGCTAAGGAAAAATACAAATGTAAAATGACTCTCCTTTTAAAACTTAAAAAGTAAAATAATATTAAGAATGTCCACATCCCTAAAACAAAAGCCACACTACAATCCAACAAAGTTTAGAAAAGTAACTTATGGAATTATAAAAGGATACAAAAACATTAATGGAGCTACTTCCAATTGGAATAGCGCACCAGAAATCTTCTCCATACAAGCTGGTAAGATACGGAGGTAAAAGAATATACGTGCAGTCTGTAACTCATCCTTATACCAATGGAACTCAGAAGAGAGCAAGTTTGAGGCACCTTTAACAAAGAAAAATTAACAGCAGTGAGGCAGAAACATGGCAAAAATAATAACTTCTGACAATACTATTCCTGAACTGTCATTATTAAATAAGAACCAGAATAGTATGGATACACAGTACATGTACTTGGGTATCTGTGGATAGGAATATGCCTGTGTATTGGGTATATGAGTCTAAATATACCTTTTGTATATTGGCATACCTCTATATGTTTGAAGCACAACCCTTTAGTTGAGAAATGTCCCCATGCTGGAGGAGCAGCCATACAGCGGCCCCCAGCCTTCCAAGAATAGCACCAAGACTGAAGTACAGGAATACTTTGTTTCTATGATTATGAGTAGATTAGCTTGATGCCTTGATGATGATATGATGTGGAGTGTGTTGTGTTGTGTGGTGAACTTCAGTATGATTCTCAGAAACGCATGGAATGAGAAACTTAAGAAAACCCAAACTTCTGCCTAATGAAGTTTAATATGCAAAGTTAAGAAAAATATTACAGAAGTTGGAAGTACTCTAACAAAACTTTAACAATGCTAAGCCATGAAACTATGGAAATGGAGACGGTCTACACAAACAAAAAAACAGAGGCTCATAAACAAAAATATCTGAACTGATAAACCTATGAAACTATGCTAATGAGTTTAAGAAATGAAACTTTAAATGGTTTAAAAAGGAATAAAAGAAAAGACTGCAATCAAAAGCCCGACAAAAAGATTGCTGAACTTTAAATGTACGATACACCTTGATTTCTAGATTATTCTTGTTTGTTTGTGGAATTGCCATGTTTAACAAGAGCCTTTCAAAGTAAGCTTTTTGCAAACTTGTAACCTCCCAGTCTGACAGAGCAAGATCTGGTTACAGCCTCTAGTCCTATTAGGATTGGCCTTTGCTGTTTCCTTTTAATAAAGTACCGATTTTATTATATTATCACAGAAAAAAATCTGAACTAGCAAACCTATGCAGCAATACTAATAAGTTTGAGAAATTTAACATAGAATGATAAGAAAAGAAAGTAAAAAGAGAGACGGCAATCAAGCCCAACCAAACAATACACTAAACCTTCAATGTATGAGACCTCTAACCTTGATTCGTCGATTCCTCTTGCTTGTTTGTGGAAATACCATGTTGAACAAGAGCCTTTCAAAGTAAGCTTTTTGCAAACTTTCAGCTTCCCTCTGTATGTCTAACCAAGCAAGGTCTGATTGCTGCCTCTAGTCCTATTAGTTAGGATTGGCCTTTGCTATTTCCTTTCATAAACTGGTATAAAATATTAGTTTTAATACTTACTCACGGAAAACTATACAACTAGTTCATGACAACCTGAGATGCATCTCTAAATAAAAACCTATCAGTCTACCAGATTATAACAGAACTTTCAAGTTTCAAAAACTTAAAGATCTGAATAGATCAATACAAGAATTTACCTGGGTCTCAAAAACCACCGAGCATTAACCAACTAGCTTCTACTAATTTTAAATATTTCTATCAAATTACTTACCAGTTTCTAAGGAGCCAATCTACGGACATGCTAAAAATAAATTTTTTGACTTCAAAAGTTTATCATCAAAAGCATAAAACAGCGTCAGGGAACACACGACCATCAACTATATCTCCCCAAAACAAGACAGGAGATAGCTACATCTTGGGAAGCTGATGCATCATTAACTCGGGTCTGAACTTGTGATCCAGTTCCTGGAATTGTAAACCAGTGGCTGTCCACATCTCCCACATTTTTTATCCTCAGGTCACACCCTTAAATAAATCTCTGCATAATTATAATGTCCCCTTTGTGAAATAGAATTTAATAATAAATTATAATAAAAAATAAAAAATATTAAAAAATAAAAAATAAGTATTAATATAACTACTATTTAAATAAGTTTAATGAATGCTTAATTAATGTCTTTCCGATGTCATTTATGGTGAACACCAGGCTTATCGTATGTTATTCAATTTGTACCTTCATAGGGTTGTCATTGCATTTCGATACTATCCATGATTCCTTGCTATGTATGGGGTCTGTGAGGTGTATTCATATCTCATATTTTCATGGTTGTTCATAAGAGAACACATCTTATACTTCTCTGCATACCTGCTGCTACTGTCCTAACAGGCTTGTGAACAACATTTTATACTCTTCATTACTTCTTGGCCTTTTCCTAGCTTTCAGATTCTGGTGCACCAGGACTAGGAGCATTTGGAAATCAGGAGCCCTACTCATTCTTCTTGAAGGTTGACATGTTCTTATTAGTGATGGAGATTTTAATCCTAAAAAATTTTGATGAAAAATTTCTTACATCTAGGCAGCATTATAGTAAAGAATGGAACATATTCATCTTCAGATGTATTTCAGTTGCATCTCTACAATGAACAGAAGAGTTCAAAGATTCATAAACAGAGAAATGTATTTTAGAGATTGCCTTTATGATCTTTATCTACTATGGTGGGAATTTGCAAGTCCTTTTTTTAAACCTTTATGCTGACTACTGGCGTGTTCTAATAATTGTAATTGTTTTTAAAGGGTTTTGTCACATCAGAGAACTTGCCTAAAAACATACTGTTGAATGGGTACCGATATAGTATATGTTGAAGGCTTGTAGTTTCTCAAGTTGTAACAACTGTAAGTGTAACATATTGTCATATACAAGTCCTAGACTTTCAGTGATATTGTGTTTGGACAAAGTTACAAGGGTCACACATTAGATGTATCACTTGCCTTGGCTTGGAAATATCATCTCTTTTGTCAAAAGACTGGGCAGTGTGGCTGTTTAATCTGTGTGCAGTTTCAGATAAGCTACAGATGCAGATATATGTGTCTCAGTAAGAATTTTGCTATGAAAATGTGCAAGTTTGAGGGTTGATAAGACCAAGATGATGGAGGACTTCCTATGCTGAATATCCTTATAACTATAAAGGAAAATATTTTGGTTCTCTTGGTTTTCATTTTAACATAACACTACTATTTATGAACTGAGTTTATTTATTTATTTTCCCTGCAGGCTGGCAGGATCCTTGCTCTGATACCAATTGTAATGTTCCTTATTCGGATAGTAATTGAAGGGCTCTCACTATCCATCAATTACTTGCTTTTCTGAGCTATTCATGTGCTCCTTTTTGGGGTGCCATCTGTCAGTTTGGACAGTTGCTAATTTTGGTTTTCTTTCTCCTTTTTGAGGGTGGTTTTTGGTCTTTTTGGTTTAGCAGATACAGAGGGTGTGAGGACTACTTTTTTTTTCTGGGAATGTGTTTAAGCTGCAGACTTTGGAAGTTACAGAATTTTTGGATTTTAAATTATAAAAGATTTCTCAAGCTTTGTTATCTATGTGTTCTTCATGGTTTCTTCTTATGTGATTAGATAATAATGATTATGGAATCTATTTTATATTTAATTGTTTGATTAGGCGGTATAGTTATTTGTTCTCACTTTAGCACTAGGTGTGCGATGGGGATTTTATTCAGGAGCTAAACAGTGTTACTTTTGGAGAGTTGCATGCAAAGGACAGAGGTCTAATCTGCATCAGCTTTTTGTATCAAAGCAATCCATGATGGCCCAAAGGGGCATCCATGTCAATTGGGGGAGAAGGGGTAGGAGGAATGCAGGCCCTCAAAGGAATATTGGTGAATTGCTTCGAAGAGTAAAGAGACCCTTCAGGCAAGATTAAAATTGGATGAGTCTGTAATGTCCCCTTCCTAATTTGCCCTAAAATCACAATTGCAACAAATTAGGGTTAGGGTTACATCTTATCAAATAGTTATTTCTTTGATAATGCGATCCTGAATTTGAATCCAGCAATCACAACATGATATATATATATATATACTTAATCGTTAGGGTTGGGCAAGTCGATCATAATCATATATTACTAAGCACATTAGAGCTTGAGGAAGAGACATGATGGGTCCGCCCAAAGCCATTTCTACACCAAGCCCAAGGGGATGTCAGCCATAGCCCTCTTGCTTGCTAGGCGGATTGTACCTTCTTTCCCCATCAGGTTTCATCTCCCTACAAACAGTTGCCATCTTGTGGAGTCGGGGGGAGGTTGTGAGGGGGTCACTTGACACTGTAAATGCCCTCTTTGTCCTAGGCCGCAATGGTCCTTCTAGGATGGCCTACTTACAAGCCCACTCCACACACACACACACATTTAATGAAATAATTAATAAGAATAAAAATATAATATATTCACCGCAAAATGTTAGCCTTGGTAACAGTAAGCTGAGATACTTAGAAATCTACTACAGTTTGAGTGATTGACTGGTTTTGCCTCTTCCTTGATTGCTGAGCAATTCTGATAGAACTAATTCCTTTGATGTTCGATTTGATATTTTATCTGCTGGTGTCTTGTGTCTTCTGATTTACTGAAGAGGGTTCTATAATTGTGATAACTGTTGATGCTCCAGTCTGATTATCATTTGAAGATCCGATCTGTTTGATGATTCCCTAAGGATTCTATTATTGGAGATGATTGAATGATTTCTGATCCGTGATTTTCTGCCTTTGTTCCTTGGGGTCGTCTTCCCTAATACCTTTAGTAGTTTTCTAATCGCTTGGGCTTTTAAGACAATTTCCAGATAGGATCATGACATGTTGATTTTAATTAGGGAATGGCAGATTCCAATTGCCTTGGGCAACATTGGAATCTGCCCAAAGGGCTGGCCCCTTTCCTAAAACGTGTAGGGCAGGGCCCTATACCTCACGACAACTTAAACCTCACACCACACACTCAAGGTGTCGATAAATAGGGCCAACCCTATTCACAAGGCAATTTGCTAAAAGGGAAAATAATAATTAAAGATAATTATAAGGAAAAGCCGACCTATCTAAAGGCTTCGCTCCACATATAAATAAATGTCAAACCTCACATTGTTATTCACTCATCATCTCTCCATGCGAAATATACCTCTATTAACTGCGAAGGTTAAAGAAGCTAATACATCCATACTTCGGCACACTACAGCAGAGCATCTCTATGTTTGGCGAAGCATATTCAGAAATCAGTGAATCATCATTAGGAGTCAGCGAACTTTAGTGGATGCACAGCGAATTCCTTGAAAGCACAGCAAACCCTCTTAAAGGTCTGCGATTTAGGTTAAAGGGGCAGCAAACATCAACCAAGTGGCAGCAACCATCATCCACGTGACAACAAGCTAATCTTGAAGGCAACTACCTCAATTTGCCATCCTTCTTGTGACAGCAACATCTGCATCTTCAAGTACTTGAGATAAATGTTGTAATGATTAGATGACTATAATCCATAATCAGATCTGAGGATCTTTTCTGGCTAGGTTTTTCCTCCTAGGAGGTTTTCCCAGGGTAACCGTGTCTTGTTCTCATTTTGTTCATTTCTATGTTGTCACTAATCTCTAATTCTTTCAGCTAATCAAACTAATTAGAAACTAAATATAAATTTTGAGTTTATATCAATCTGAAAGTGTTAAAGTTAACACGGTATCAAAGCTATAGGCTGGATCAACTTTCAAATTTCAGAATTTAGTACTCCTTTATTTCCAGATTGTTGTATCATTCACAGGTTAGGTCAATGGGGCTAAAAGTTGAAGATAAGCTTGATGGGAATCTCAATTTTACTGCATGGAAGGTTCGAATCAAGTTGGCCCTAGAGGAAAAAGATCTTCTTCAATTCATAGAAGCGAAAGAGCTAACTGAACCTACGGATGCAGCTGAGCCAAAACAATTCAAAAGGGATGCTGTCAAGGCCAGAAAGATTCTCATTGATTCAGTTAAAGACCACCTAATCACCTCTATTGCCTCATTCACTACTGCAAGGGAAATGTTCAGCCATCTACAAGGTACATATGAAATTAACAATCTCAGTAGGGCAATTACTTTAAGACAGCAACTACTTAATATCAAAATGGCAAAAGAAGATTCTGTTATTTCCTACTTTATGAGAATTTCAGAACTAAAGAATCAGCTAGGTTTAATTGGACATAACATGGAAGACAAAGACCTTGTCATGATTGCTCTAAATGGTTTACCCCACTCATGGGAGTCCTTTATTCAAACCATAAGTGGTAGAACTGAGCTACCTACCCTTGATCGCCTTAAGAATGATTGCATTCAAGAAGAGTCTCACCTGATCACAAGAGGGCAAACCAAAAGTCCTCATGTAGATGACCAACACATGCTTGCTGCCCAATGCAAGAAAGGAGGAAATTGGAAGAAGCATTATCCAAAGAGAAATAGGGAATTCAGACCATCTAGCTCTCAGCACCCTTGGAAGAAACCAAGAGATATATCTCGTGTTCGATGTTTCAGATGTGACAAATTTGGTCACTATGCTAAAGAATGTCAGAATGATACTACTCAAAGAGAAGCCACCCTAAATGAAGTCTCAGAACAAAATGATAACTTCTTATTCATCTCTCCCCTGTCAAGCAGCATACCTACAGACTGTAATACGTGGCCGATTGGCAGTGGTGCTTCCAGACACATCACAGGCTACCGTGATTAGCTTTCAGACTTAGAAGAAAAGGATTTCAGCCTCCACGTGGTAATTGGTGATGATACTCAACATTCGGTAAGAGGTTCTGGCACAACTTTAAATTTAGACTCTGGTATTTCACTTCACCTTAGTGACATCTTGTCCTTGTCAAGCAGCATACCTACAGACTGTAATACGTGGCTGATTGGCAGTGGTGCTTCCAGACACATCACAGGCTACCGTGATCAGCTTTTAGACTTGGAAGAAAAGGATTTCAGCCTCCACGTGGTAATTGGTGATGATGCTCAATATTCGGTAAGAGGTTCTGGCACAACTTCTTTAAATTTAGACTCTGGTATTTCACTTCACCTTAGTGACATCTTGTTTGTTCCTGGAATTAAAAGAAACTTAATTTCCATTTCTGCTCTAGAAAATAAAGGTTATCAAATTGCATTTTCTGAGGGAAAAGTACTTGCTTGGCCTAAGAAATCTTGTTTTAAATCTCCTCGTGTAATCGGTAATAGATATGATAGTCTTTAGAAGCTCTCTACTAACCCTGTTCAAGCCCTCATTAATGAAGCCACTGAATCCTGTGAGCTATGGCATAGAAGACTTGGACACTTACACTATCAAGCTCTTCCCTCTCTTGAAAAGTTAGTCAAAGGTATGCCTAAACTCAGTCAAATTCATGATAATACTTGCAAAGGTTGTGCTATAGGTAAAAATGTTAAAAGTCATTTTCATAAAAGTGAAAATAGAGCTAAAGATAAACTAGAACTTGTTCACTCTGATTTATGTGGTCCTATGTCTATAGCATCTCCTAGTGGATTTCTTTATTACGTAATCTTCATAGATGATTTCTCTAGGAAAACTTGGATCTACTTCTTGAAATCTAAAGAATCTGATGAAGTATTAAGTAAATTTAAAGAGTTTAAGGCATTAACTGAAAACTCCTTTGGTAAAAGAATTAAATGTTTAAGATCTGACAATGGAGGCGAATACACCTCCGGTAGCCTTTATGATTTTTGTGTTGAGTCAGGAATTAAGAGGGAGTTTTGTGTTCCATACAATCCTCAGCAAAATGGAATTGCTAAAAGAAAGAATAGGACTATTGTTGAGGCTGCAAAGGCTATGATTCATGATCAAGATTTGCAAACCTTTCTATGGGCTGAGGCTTCTAGAACAGCCGTATATATCCAGAATAGATGTCCTCACCGTGTTCTAAAGAACATGACCCCTGAAGAAGCATTCACAAGATCCAAACCAGACAACAGTCACCTCAGAATTTTTGGAAGTCCTGTTTATGTTCATGTGCCCAAAGAAAAGCGAACCAAGTTGGAGCCCTCCGGGAAGAAAGGCATGCTAGTCGGATACAGTGAATCCTCCAAGGCCTTCAAGATCTATATCCCTGGTCAAAGGTATGTCGAGGTAAGTAGGGATGTTACGTTTGAAGAAGATATTGCTTTTAAGAAATCAAAAGGTTCTTCTGTTATTGATGAAGCTAATGACAATCAAGATATGAATGTTGATACTAATCCTGAGATTCAAAGCGAGCCTGTTGAACCTCCACCTCAAGCAGAACATAATGATCCACCAAAGCCCATGAATCCCATGGATATTCCTAGTGACATTGTTGTTACCAAAAAGAGGCCTTTTTGGGTAAGAAACACCATTCAAGAAGCCGAAAGATTTGCTGCTCCCAGTGGCACCTTCCGTGAAACCAAAAGACCTCAAGTATTCTCCAACTACATTGCATTGATGTGCAATCTCATTGAAACTAAACCTTGCAATGTTGAAGAAGCCTTGAACCATCATTCCTGGAAGCTTGCTATGGATGAAGAGTATCAGTCAATCATCAAGAATGATGTTTGGGATATTGTGCCCAAACCCAAAAGTAAATCTGTTGTTTCCTCTAAATGGTTATTTAAAATTAAACATAATGTTGATGGTAGTATTGAAAAATATAAAGCTAGATTTGTAGCTCCTGGTTTTTCTCAAAAGGAAGGCATAGACTATGAAGAAACATTTGCTCCTGTTGCTAGATATACTTCTATTAGAACTATAATAGCTATTGTTGCTGCTAGAGGTTGGAAGCTACATCAGATGGATGTTAAGACTGCCTTCCTTAATGGTGTCATTGAGGAAGAGGTCTATATTGAACAACCTGAGGGTTATGAGATTCAGGATAGAATAACTCATGTGTGCAGGTTGAAGAAAGCTTTGTATGGCCTTAAACAGGCACCTCATGCTTGGTATGAAATAATTGATAAATATTTGTTAAGTCTAGGTTTTTGTAAAAATGATGTTGACTCTAACATCTACTTTAAGTTATCCAATGATGAAATGCTAATTCTAGTTCTGTATGTGGATGATTTATTTCTTACTGGTAAAGATGAACTTATCATTAGATGCAAGAAAGAACTAGCTTTAGAATTTGAAATGAAAGACTTAGGTCTAATGCATTATTTTCTAGGTCTACAAGTATGGCAAAGATCTAACGAAATTTTTCGAAGTCAAGGAAAGTATACTATTGATATTTTGAAAAGATTTAGAATGATGGATTGTAAACCAATGTCTACTCCTATGGAATCTAACTTAAAGAAGTTAAGTGTTTCTGCAGCTAACTCTGATTTTGCAGATCCATCAGAGTACAGGCAGTTGATTGGATCACTGATGTATCTTGTTAACACTAGACCAGACAAATGCTTTGCAGTGAATGCTCTCAGCCAGTTCATGAGCATGCCCAAGCATGTTCATCTTGTTGCAGCCAAGCACATCCTAAGATACTTGCGAGGCACAGTTGCTTCTGGGCTGAAGTATCCACTTAACACCTCAATAACCTTGGAAGGTTATTCAGATGCAGATTGGGTTGGAAGCGTCAAAGACAAAAAAAACACTTATGGCATTTGTTTCAGCTTAGGATCCGCAATGATCTCTTGGGTTTGCTGAAAACAATCCTCAGTGGCACTAAGTACTGCTGAAGCTAAGTATATTGCAGCAAGCGTAGCTTCTAGAGAAGCAGTATGGCTTCGTAAGCTTCTTGCTGCGCTGTTTGGTCAGCCTTGGGATCCCACAGTTATTCATTGTGATAATCAGAGTTGTATCAAAATGTCTATCAATCCAGTGTTTCATGACAGGTCGAAACATGTGGAAACTCATTATCATTTCATTCGAGATATGGTGCAAAGAGGCGCCATTCAGCTGAAGTATGTCAGCACTGATGAGAAGGTTGCAGATATTCTTACCAAGCCTCTGTCCAAAGTGAAGTTTGTGTACTTCAGGGACAGACTCGGTGTCTTGGAAAATGAAACCCTGATTGAGAGGGAGTCTCAACCTTAGTAATACATTGTGTTGTATCAAACCACCCTCTGCGGGCAATGTAAGGTGGTATTGTAATCTTCTTAGGGAGAAGAGTAATTGTTAACCATCCTCTGCAGGCAATGCAAGATGGTAGAAAAGATCCTCTCCACCCTTTGCGGGCAATGTAAGGTGGATCCAGTCTATGCTTGTGTGCGAGCTGGAAGATTATATTATGTAGTTCCATTGTATGCATGTGTGCAAGATGGAAGACTACAATATTCTGATTATGTAATCCATTCTTTGCTTGTGTGCAAGATGGAAGATTATAGTTATGTTTCTCCTCCCTAATTAAGAGGGATTGTTGATTTTAATTAGGGAATGGCAAATTCTAATTGCCTTGGGCAACATTGGAATCTGCCCAAAGGGCTGGCCCCTTTCCTAAAAGGTGTAGGGCAGGGCCCTATACCTCACGGCAACTTAAACCTCATGCCACACACTCAACGTGTTGATAAATAGGGCCAACCCTATTCACAAGGCAATTTGCTAAAAGGGAAAATAATAATTAAAGATAATTATAAGGAAAAGCCGACCTATCTAAAGGCTTCACTCCGCATATAAATAAATGTCAAACCTCACATTGTTATTCACTCGGTCATCTCTCCATGTGAAATATACATCTATTAACTGCGAAGGTTAAAGAAGCTAATACATCCACACTTCGGCATACTACAGCAGAGCATCTCTATGTTTGGCGAAGCATATTCAAAAATCAGTGAATCATCATTAGGAGTCAGCGAACTTTAGTGGATGCACAGCGAATTCCTTGAAAGCACAGCAAACCCTCTTGAAGGTCTGTGATCTAGGTTAAAGGGGCAGCAAACATCAACCAAGTGGCAGCAACCATCATCCATGTGACAGCAAGCTAATCTTGAAGGCAGCTCCCTCAATCTGCCATCCTTCTTGTGACAGCAACATCTGCATCTTCAAGTACTTGAGATAAGTGTTGTAATGATTAGATGACTATAATCCATAATCAGATCTGAGGATCTTTTCTGGCTGGGTTTTTCCTCCTAGGAGGTTTTCCCAGGGTAACTGTGTCTTGTTCTCATTTTGTTCATTTCCATGTTGTCACTAATCTCTAATTCTTTCAGCTAATCAAACTAATTAGAAACTAAATATAAATTCTGAGTTTATATCAATCTGAAAGTGTTAAAATTAACAACAATTGGGCAGACGACTTCCTTGGACTTAACCGTTGCCTTTCCTCTTAACTAATCATTGTCTTAATGGACCTCTTTGTAAATATTATTCTCACTTGATCAATTACACATAATATTCTTGTATTCACGATTTGTGAGGTCTTACTTTGTAAGGTGATTTTGGATTGGAGATGTCAGATTGGGGGCATGACAGAGTCTGAAAAGGAACCAAGGAACTTGGTGAATGCTACTAGGATATCAGATCCTATGGAGAGGCTTATTGAGGCATTAACAAAACAGAGTTCTAAGATAAAGGTGAGCTCAACCCAGATGCGTTTCTGGATTGGGTCCAAGAATTGGAGGAGTACTTTGAGATAGAAGACAAGAACAAACGCGATCCAAAAAGAGTAAAAATTGCTGCTTCCAAGTTGAAATTGCATGCAGCCCTATGGTGGGAAAATGTGCATAGTTCAAGAAGAAGACAAGGAAAACATAAAATTCAGCTTTGGCCTAAAATGCAGAAACATCTAAAAGTCCTATTTTTGCCCTCAAATCACCAACAAAAAATGTTTAAAGAATTTAAGAATTTAATAAAAAAGCATCAGAAGTGTAGACTTATGCTAAAAAAATTTTGAGGCTTCAAATTCGAAAGGATATCCAAGAGAGTAAAGGGCAAGCAGTAGCCCGGTATGTGAATGGGGTCAAATTTTAACTTTGAGATGCAATTGCATTGGGAATGTTCCTACTGTAGATGAGGCATATGAATATGCCTTGAAGGCTAAGGAGAAACTAAATGGAAAAAACAAAATAATGAGTAAAAGAATTGAAAGCTATCAAAGGAAAGGGAAAGAGGTTTCCTTAGAAACCACCATGAGTGAAGAGCTAGAAGAAGGTAAGAATGTGAAGGTTGACTTTAGAGGAAGGGGAAACTTTAGAGGTTGAGGACGTGGGCAACCGCCGTCTGGAGAGAAAAAGCCCTTGAAGTGTTTTATTGGTGATGAAGCCAACAAGGCTATAGATTGCCCTCAAAACCCAGAAAGGGTGTTGGTAGCCCAAGAAGAAGAAAAACCTTGATTAGAAGAAGCTAAAGCTGAATTAGGAGAGACCCTAATGCTAAGAAGAACCTTAATATCTGGGGACAAGGAAACTCCTAAAATTGATTGGAAAAGGAAAAGTGTCTTCTGAATGAAATGCAAATATAAGAACAATGTAATGTCCTTTCTTGGGATCTTCCTGATTGTTGCCCTAGAATAACAATTTCCATTTAAGTCTAAAAAGACAATTCATTTATAAGCATAACTTTAATAAAATATTGTCAAATGTAATACATCATTTATGATAATCTTGGTTTAGGTCCTACAACAATATTAATAAGCATTAAGAAATAAGAACATATGATAACATCTAAAGCATTAACATAAATATCAAAATTTCATGATAACATGTGCATCCATATAAACTAGGATGTATGGTTCACCAGTCTGGCACCCTCGTTCTGGTTCGGTTCGACCTGGATCCTGGACTGGGGCTGGTCCGCCTGTGGGTACGGACAGGGTCTGTAATAACCCCAGTGGAGACTCCCTTTCTTGACTGATTAATGATAGATAAATAGAAGGAAAAGGTTCCACAAATGAGCTAGTTATGGATTCTGGTATAAATTATTTATGTAAAGTCTAAGAATGAATATATCTCTGATATACAAAATAAGTATACAAATGAATAAGATAATTCTCTGATATATTACTGTTCTGAAACTGATCTTTGATTAAGGGTAATTAGCCCAGATGGGACTGGCCTTTTTATGTGAGTGCTGGTCCTGAGTGTATCCTTATGTTTTGCCCCCTTGGATATGGACTGGACTTAAACTTCCTCCTTTGACAGCATATTTGATTCTCTCCAACCTTTCAGCCATTACGTAATCTTCTATCCCGCCCTCATGGATGATTGTTGGCTTTCTTATATCCTAGTTTTTGGACGGGTGGGGTGCTTGGATAAGTCACGCCTCTTCCTTTCTAGCAACCGCAACCTCTCTTAACTATTCTAATCGCTGTTTACAGTAATTAAACCTTTAAACATAATTGCACCCTTCCATAGTGGTGCTTATTTAATCGTATTTTCTTGGTATGCTTTACAGTTTATTAATTGGGGATTATTATTAACAATTTCTTTTGGTAAGTCTTATGTTTTCCATACAATTAACTAGGCTCCTCCTTACTCAGCAATGAGGGGACTGATTAAATCATGTTTGCTGTTGATCAATCATAGGGGTAACTACCCAAATGGAATGGTTAGTTTTCTTAATCGTATCTTGTATGTATAGATTTGATAAGCCATTAAATAAACAATTGATCATCCTTTTAGTGGTCACCCCAATCGATCATAATGATTTAATAAACAATTAATGATCTCTGTTCTCCATGGTTCTAGTTTGGTTGGGGACATCACAGGGTCCATGACCACGGCGGTTGGTTCAAATTGGTTGAACCAGGTTTGAACCTGAGCCGGACCCGGGCGAATTCTATCGAACCACAGGTGAACCCGATGGAAAAGTGATGCCAAACAGTGTTCTTTTTGCAAATTTAATAATATTTTGACATCCACAACCCTAAAAAGTGAATTTTAAATGACTTATGTTGGGTTTTATGTCTCATTTGGTGTGAAAATAGATTGTTTTTTCTTGAGCTGGAGCAAATAGGTGGTTGAGCAAGAGGAAGTTGGAAGATTGATTTGTGAAGCTTGATCAGATGTTTGTGCTTCATTCCTACTCCTTTGCAAGCTTCTATTGGGTGAATGAGGTAACTTTTTTTTCATTTTATTTTGTTTTTGTTTAATTTTTTGAAAAAACTTCATTTCTTTTTGATTCATTATTGTCCAAAAGATCTACCTATTTTTTTTTCCATTCTCTTGTTTTTATTTTGAATGTGTATAAATTTTTTTGTCAGAGGAACTACAATGGCATCTACCTCTTCCTCCATAGGCAATAATGAACAACCACCAAGATTTGATTCTCCTTTGTGGAAGTATGTTGATATTATAAAACCCCTTCCAAGAAGTGGGGGATTCCGTTGGAAATGTCGAGGTTGTGATAAAGAAAGGAATAGTTCATATTTTAGGGTGGTGGGCCATTTGTGTGGAATACTTGGAAGAGGAGTCAAAAAATGCCCTGGAAAAAAAATGCTCTAAAAACAAATTAGACAATATTAAAATATATCACGGAGCATAAAGAGGCAAAAGAGAGAGAAGCACGTAGACCAAATATGCCCATTAAAAAAAAATCAAAGGGAGTTCAAATATTGTGATAGAAGACCAACCCTTTTATACTACCACAGTTGAGCCTGACACTGAAACTCAAGCACCCATTTCCACGCAAAAGAAAGGGACCTTTGGAAACTTCATTTCAAAATGAGAGTGGGGACATTGCCGACCAAGATATAGCAAGATGTATATATGCAAACGGGTTGCCTTTCAGTGTTGTTTGCTCCCCATACTGGAAGAAGATGTTGAAAAGTGTCAATGAAGCTCCAAAAGGGTATAAGGGCGCCGATTATGAGAAGATACGCAAAACCTTGTTGGAAAGATAGGTCAAGGGGGTTGAGGATGCATTGAAGCCCTTAAGGGATTCATGGATTGAGACACGGGTATCCAATGTTTCAGATGGGTGAAAAGATTCAAGAAATCATTCCTTGATCAATGTCATAGCGGTGTCCCCTAAAGAGGGAATGTTTTTGAAATTCGTGGATATTCTCATCTCTATCATTGAGATAGTGGGACCTAGAAACGTTGTTCAAGTCATAATTGACAACACAAAGAATTGTAGAGCTGTTGGTTTGTTGGTTGAAGAGCGATATCAGCATATCTTTTGGACACCTTGTGCGGTGCACTCACTCAATCTTATTCTACAAAAGATTGGAAATAAAATTGGGTGGATCAAAGATGTGTATGCAGAGGCTGAGGACATCCAGATGTTCATCACAAACCACCACATGTCTCAAGGAATTTTCAGATTATTCTCAAATTTGGAGCTATTCAAGGTAAATGAACTTGAAGTAGTAATTTAATTAAAAAAATAGAATTCATATTTTACATTTTCTGATTTTCATAGTTTGGTTGTGTAATGTGTATTTTGTTTACATGTTTGTCTCTATTTAATTGTATTTTTTTGCCTTAATGTCTATTGCAGGTTGTTGAGACCTGTTTTGCATCTACCTTAATCGTCTTGAAACGACTTGTGAAAGTGAAAGCGACACTTTGCAATATGGTGATCAACACTAATTGGTCCATATGGAAGCAAGGTAGCACTGAGAGGGCAACAAAAATTAGGCTACGGATATTGGATGACTCATGTTACAGAAATGTGGAGTATCTCCTTCGCTTGACCGAGCCCATTATGGGCTTGCTTAACTACATTGACATGGATAGGCCTTGAATTGGAGGTGTATGATGGCATCGACTCAATGCTTTTCAAAGATGAAAAAAATCATAAATGACAAAGAACAAGACCCTGAGGAGACCTTCTTCAAACAACGATGGAACAAGATGACCACTCCTCTACATCTTCTTGCCTATGCATTGACACCAAAATATTATAGCTACCAATTTCTTGATATGTCGGGAAGGCTTCCACCATATAGAGATTTAGAAGTGTCTGATGGGTACAAAATAGCATTCCTTGGACTCTTTCCTGATGATAATATGCAAGATTTGATTTCAGATGAATTCATGGAGTTTGTGAATGCAAGAGGTATAAGTATTGACGCTCTTTGTCATCGATTTAAGAAGGATGCTCATAGTTGGTAGTACCTCCATGGCCAACAATTCCAATTGCCGCAGCCCTCACAATCAAAATTATATCACAAGTCATTTTAATTTTAATTTACTTTGTCTTCATAGGTTGCTAGTAATTTTATAACTTTAATAATTTAGTTTTAATTGTTTACTTTGTCTTTTCTTCATAGGTTGCTAGTTCATCTGCAACAGAAAGAAATTGGAGCACATATTCCACTTCTCAGCTTGCAGTTGCTGCATTGGAGGACTTGGACAGCCAGAATGTTATTGGTGCAGCTGATCCCATTGGCCTTGGCAGTATTTGTGAATCAACTAATGCCATTGAAGAAGAAGAAGAATCCATTAGATGATTTAAACTTAGTATAAAGTTCCAATTGTTGCAAGTTAAATTTTGAAACAATGATACTTGAACTTGATATTATCATTTTAATATTTTGATGTTGAACTTGAAGTATATGATGCTATGATGGTATGATCATGATGTTTTGTTGTTTATATGATATTATGTGACATTCTAATCTTAATTCATGCTTATATATACATATGTGTGTGTGTGTGTGTGTGTTTGTACTAACGAACCCAAACCCCATTTCAAACTTTTGCCGTACCAACGAACTGGTTCTTCAAACCCAAAATTGAACCCAAATCCGAACTGGCAACCTAGCAATAAATTAACATTTCAGACTTAAACTTAACTTCAATGTAAATGCCTTTTTTAGAAGAAATTGCAAGTTTATTTGAATACTGTAGATGAAGAACTTTCGTGAACCACTTCTGATTTTTCAACTGGTAAACTGCACTTGTCATCTTGTGGAGGACTTCATTCACCTTTGAATAATTTTTATCTTTTTGAATTAGATATTCTATTCGTATTCTTACACCTTTTATTTCATTTCTTCACTAACTTGCCAAGATCTAATCACTGGAGTTGACCCTTGGAGAATTATTATTATGATTTTCTATAGTAGGAGCAGAATTATTTATTGAGTGTCATTTATCCAGTAGGTGAGAGATTACTAATTAGTAAGGAAGAAATTTAGTAAAAGCCTCTTGGATCATTCTAATCTAGAACTACATATATGTAAACAGTGTTACAAATGGAGATTACCTGTTGTTTCATGTATTTTAGAATTTTAATTGAAGGGTTCGTTTTGTTATTTTTTGCAAATTATTAATAATCTCGAGTGCTTTTTTCTCCTCACTTCTATGGATTTTTTACTTGTCATGGAAAATGCAATTGCTTACATTTGGTAGTTAGATATAATTGATGGATATTTTACCGGAATATCTTTCTGGTCATGTCAATTGTTTGAAATATTTATTATGATAGCTATTTTTGGCAATGCATTTATCCCAGATATTGTTGATAATTGATAGTTTTTTATGCCAGATCTAATCATCATATAGTCCAAATGCCAATTATATTTGAGGATATAAAACTCAAAATGATTTTATTGCTAAATTTTGATGCTTTTAATAATGACAAAAGCAAAGAATGAATGAATAATTTTTTTAATAGTTATAATTATTTATGATTTAGTTGTTGCATTGAGTGCTGGTGCTGTGTATGTAACAATTTCTATACATTCTATTATCCACTTTATTTGATTGGTTTAAATTTTTAATATCATAAGTCATTTCTACAAGTATGTGAATGACCCTACAATTGTAGATTTGACCCCTTACATTTTAAAATTCAAATTCAAAAATTTGCATTGTTGTCTAGTGGTTTCCTACTTAAGCCAACTAACCACACATTTTGGTAATTTATTGCTATGTACTTGTATTTAATGACAATCATATGCACTTGCTTTCATCATTAGATACCACTGAATATCATCCATATGCACAGAAAAAGGGATGTAACTGTTGCAACACTTCATATCTATCAATAAATAAAATTGTAGAAATAATTTTTTTTTCTAGGATCCTCCCTCCTTCACTTCTATTTACTATCGGCATAACTCCTGCACCTCTTTTCAGTGCAAGTGCTAGTCACTAATGCTGGGAGGCAATTCCTTGGATAATAGAGGCAGCAACAGCATTAATAATCTTAACCAAGTTATGGGTGGTGACCCTTGGAATGACACAATTAGTAAGGGTAGCCATAACAACATAATTAATAAACATTACCTTTAGTAATAAACAGTATTAAGCAGCGCTTGAAGTTTGATAGAAAGCCATGTCTCTTAGACAAGAGATCTCCGTTCAAAGGGGTGCATCTCTTCACTTGGATATAGAGGTATAAAAGGAAAGACATTTTATGGGAAGGGGGCATGAAGGGAGAACTGGAAAAAAACAGAAAATAGAAAAGGAATTGAGGATTCAGAAACGAATTAAGAGCAGAAATAATTATTTATCACAGCAGCAACTAGATTAAAAGATAAATCTATGAATAAAGTGAATTTTAGGCATATATATAGGTGTTCATACCATAGTGATACTTGCAGAAATGATTGAACTTTGTGAGTAATCTAAATGCTTATGTTTGTTATAAAAATGTAATAGTAGCTTCAAAATAATCCATTTTGAATTTAGAGAAACGGATTGCAAATAGGAAAAACGGTCAGTCTTCCAAGTTCTCGAGAGGTGAAGGAAGACTGGCCTTCATCGTCTTATCAAGTACGCCACCAAGAGATGGAATGGATGACCAGCCTTCCATGCTCGTGGTCCAAGAGGTGGAACAGAAGACCGGCCTTCCATGCTCTTGGGCTTGATCAAGGAGGATGTCCAGCCTCCAAGGTGAACTGAGGGATGGAAAGGCAGCCCATCATCTATGCTCTTACAATACAAGGGCGATCAAGCTTGAGATTGTGGTTTGCAAACGTTTCAACGAATTCCTAATGAGATTATTATAGGAATCCACATTGGAATGGCTATTGCCTTAATTAGACTTTACTATGAATAATGATTATAATAATCATTATTCATAGTAATGCTTAGTCAAAATAGATGTTTTCTTGGCTTATGATTTATGTCAATTTCCAGTGACTAATATTGTGTGCCGGACCCAGACCAGGAATTCTCTTATGAAGGTCATTTCAATTGGTAAATTTATACTCTTAAATGTATTACATTTCTTATTTTAATTGGAATTGTGGTTTTAGGGCAAAATTTAGGAATATCTCAAAAAGGGGACATTAACATTACAATATACAAATTGTTGACAAATTACAACTTGTTTGTGTTCCAAAAGCTAACCCCTACAAGATTTCTTGGTTTAAAAAGAATTCTAATGTGCTTGTGGGTAAGTCTTGTCTTGTTGCTTTCAAAATTGGTCCATATGAGGATGAAGTACCCTGTGATGTAAGTTGGTTATTTGAAGAGTGAAGTTCAACCAAAATTTGAGGTAGAGCTGCAACAAAATTCAAGCACCACATTAATTGGCAAACCTCATAAGGTAGTGTTGTGACGTATTGACACATTGCCCCATTGCAAATGGTGACCCTTGCTTTTTTGCTTTCTGGGGTTTGCTTTCTAGGTGTTTAGGGTTTGTCTGTTAGCCTTTGCATTTTGAGTGTCACCAGGGGATCAATAGGATGGTAGGCTTTGCTTGAGCCAGGGGAGTCAGCAGGTGCTCCAGGTTAGGGTTTCTTTGAGAGTCTTCCTTAGGGCCTGGTTTTGCTCTTGTTGCTAATTGTGTCTTGCTTTGTCAGTGGGTATCATTCTTGAAGGTCCGAGCTAGGTCAAGTTGGTGAGTGATGAAGTCTAGAATGTCATCCTGATCTTCAAATGCCCTAAAATTTGGCTAAGTCTGGAATGTCCTGATCCTGAAATTTGACTAAGTCTGGAAAACTAAAGAATCCTCCAAAAACTAGATTTTGCAATATAACTCCTGGAGGTCCGAAACCACTCTCAAACATCCTGGAAGTATATATGGAATATATCACTTATACTTAAATGTTATATTCCATAAAATGATCCTGACGAAGAGTCCAAAATGTCAAATTTCGCTCCTGACCCTTCCAAAGGGTCCAGAGCGAAATTCTCCATAAGACATTCTACTTTGACCAAAACCTAGAACTAACGCATTCCCAAGCTTGAATGAAGGTAAAAACACTTGTTTGAATGAAGAAATGTGAAAATGAAGTCAGGATCTTGGCCAAGATTAGGAATTTCGCTCCTGACCCTTCCAAAGGGTCTAGAGCGAAAATCCTTGTACACCTCAATTCATCACTTGTCAAGACCAATTTCATAGTTCCTTAGGCATGTTTGGGGGTGTCTTGACATGTTCTAACCTTAGGAGGTGAGTAAAGGTGGATGAGGTGAAGATTTTAGCCAAGAACATGAATTTCGCTCCTGACCCTTCCAAAGGGTCCAAAGCGAAATCCTTGAAAGCACTCATTTCTCCCTTAGCCAAAGTCAGGATCTTGGTGGAGATGCATGAGGAAAGATCTATGTTTGCCTCCCAAGGAAGATTAGAGTTTGAAAAATCAAGAATCAAGGTCAAAACATGATTTTCGCTCTTGACCCTTCCAAAGGGTCCAGAGCGAAAATCCTTATAACTCTTGTTTTCTTCCTTATTTTGGCTAGGCGTTGGCTTGATGGAGGATGAATGGGTATGTTTTTGCCTTGAGAGGAAGTTAGAAGCTTTGAAGAATCAAGATTTTAGCTCAAAAGGAGAATCTCACTCCTGACCCTTCCAAAGGGTCCAGAGCGAAATTCCCTATAAACTTCATTTGCTCCCTTGTTTTAGCTTGAAACCTTGCTCCTTAGAAGGAAAATGATCTATATTTACCTCCAGGAGAAAATTGAAGTTTGAAAAATGAACAATCAAGCCCAAATGGTGATTTTCGCTCCTAACCCTTCCAAAGGGTCCAGAGTGAAAATCAACCTAAGACTCATTTCTTGCCTTATTTGACCAAACTTTGATTTGTAAGGCATCTTGAAGGGAAGAGTGGACATGTTTGGACGTTGGAAATGTTTGAAAGCTTTAAAAAAATGAAGGATTCTAGCCAAGAAGGTGAATTTCGCTCCTGACCCTTCCAAAGGGTCCAGAGCGAAATTCCTTGCAAGCCTATTTTTTGACCTTGCTTAGACCACAAACCTTGTTTCTTGGGTGAAGAATGATGTTTTGTTACCTTCCAAAGAAGATTGGAGAATGAGATTTTCGCTCCTGACCCTTCCAAAGGGTCCAGAGTGAAAATCCTCTTAAAGCTCATTTCCTCCCTAGTTTGACTAAGTTTTGATTTGCAGGGTATCTTGAAAGGAAGGATGGACATCTTGTAGCCTTTGGAAATGTTTGGAAGATTGAAATGTGAAGGATTTTGGACCAAAAGATGAATTTCACTCCTGACCCTACCAAAGGGTCCGGAGCGAAATTCCTAAAAACACTTATTTTTCATTGGAGGAGGTCAAATCCTTGGTTTCTTATGGTGTGGATGGAAGCGAGATAGCATGCCTTTGCCTCTTGAGGTTGTTTTGAATTGGAGAAATGAAGAATTTAGCCCAAATCTTGATTTTCGCTCCTGACCCTTCCAAAGGGTCCAGAGCGAAAATCTCCCTAGGATGCATTTCCTCCTTTATTTGGCGAAAATTTGATGTCCAAGGCATGATGAGAAGGAGAATGAACATGACCTTGCCTTTGAGAGTGTTTGGTAGCTATGAAAATGAAGGATTTTAGCCAAGAAAGGAAATTTCACTCCTGACCCTTCCAAAGGGTCTAGAGCGAAATTCCTTACAAGCCTACTTTTTGACCTTTCTTAGGCTTAAAACCTTGTTCCTAGTGCGAAGAAAGATGAGATTCTACCTTGCAATGAAGTTTCAAGTTGAGAGAATGATGATTTTTGGTCAAAGATGAGATTTTTGCTCCTGACCCTTCCAAAGGGTCCAGAGCGAATTTTCTCAAAACCTATCTTTTCCCTCAAATTTATGCCAAGTCTAGTGTGGGTCAAGATTATAGGTAACTTTAGGCATGTCCTTGAATGGTCAATAATCATCAAGTTTGAAGAAATTGAGCCAAATGATGAAAATCGCTCTCGACCCTTCCAAAGGGTCCAGGGCGAAAATTCTTCAAACACCTATTTTCCCTTGCAAAATCAAGTCAAACTTGAGTTGGACGTGAGAGAAGTGTTTTCTAGCCTTTTGAGGTGAATGCAACTTGAAATGATGGAGGAATAAGCCTAAATTAAGAAATTCGCTCCTGACCCTTCCAAAGGGTCCAGAGCGAATTTTCTCTAAATCACCTTTTTTCCCAATTTTGTGCCAAGCCAAGTGCTGACTAGGGCGAGTTTTGATGGGAGAGGTCCTCAGGAATGACTTTGACTTAGCAATGATTATCAAACTTGAAGGAATTGAGCCAAAAAGTGATTTTCGCTCCTGACCCTTCTAAAGGGTCCAAAGCAAAAAACCCTAAAACCACCTTTTTCCTCAAAGATTTGAGTGAAGTCAAGCCTAAACAAGGGTGAGAGATACCATTTGGATTGCCTTGGATAGACTCTTGACCATCAAAGATGCATATTTTGAGCTAAAATTGGAATTTCGCTCCTGACCCTTCCAAAGGGTCCAGAGCGAAATTCTGGATGGGTCCTGTCCCTGGCTAGGTTTTGAGCAAATTTGACCTTTTGGCCTTGTGAAGATCAAACCAATGTTGCCAAGTTGGGAAGTGGATTCAATGTGGGGGAGTCCAGATGAATTGAAGTGAAGGAAGTGTAAAATGAAGCCTAAAGAAGGAATTTTGCTCCTAACCCTTCCAGAGGGTCCAGAGCGAAATTCCCAAAATCACTTAGTTTGCCCATGAGGAAGGTCAAGTTGTAGATTCCTAGCCTTTGGTGAGGAGAAGGATAGCGTATGCTTGCCTTGGAAGGCATTTTGGAGTAGAGACATGGTGGAATTTGTCCAAAAATGCAAAATTCGCTCCTGACCCTGCCAGAGGGTCCAGGGCGAAATCCTTTGAAACTGCTATTTTTCACCTTGTTGGGGCCGGGAGAGGAGCTAATTGTGAGGTAATGTTGAAAGGTGGTCTAAATGAGCCAAGAATGCAAAATTCGCTCCTGACCCTTCCAGAGGATCCAAAGCGAAATTCTAGATAGGGCTTGTCCCTAGAAAGAGTCTTGAACTAACTTCATTTTAATATCTTTTGATGATGATTTAAGGTGTGAAATACTATGTTGAAATGAATTTATTATGTGTCCTTAATCATCTTTTGGTTTGTCTTGCAGTTAAAAGAAGACCAAGCCAAGAAAAGGACGACCTTCTCCAGTCCAGCATCAATAGGGACGACCTTCCCCAATCTAGCATCATCAAGGACAGCCTTCTCCGGTCCAGCATCATCAGGGACGACCTCTTCTAGTCCAGCATTTCAAGGAAAGGTACACCATCCATCCTGCACATCAAAGACAAAGGAGGTTAAAGCAAGGGTTCGTTGAAGAAGCAGACAGTTCCAGAAGAGTTAATTAAAGTTAGCTTCTCAACATCATCAAATTGAGCATCTACCAAGTTACAAGTGTCAGACAAGGTGGCATCCCAGTCATCACTCCTCCAGTCGGATTGGTCCACCTCAGCGTGTCCAGATTCAATGTACCTAACTCATGGGAGATGACACAAACTTCGATGTACCTACCCCGGTTATCCATTGGTCGAATATTCCAGAGAAGACATGTGTCCAAATAATGCAATTATTTCATTGGCCAGAATTGAGTTTGTTGTAACAAACCCTAATTAGGGTTTTCATTGTAAGATCTCGGCCATTGATTTCAAGTTGATTTGAGCCATCGATTTGTATTGAGGGCTATATAAGCCCTGGCTCCTCATTTGTAATAGCGAATAGTTAGTCAGGAGTTAGTTAGTCAGGAGTTAGAAGGTGAATAGTTAGAAATAGTGAATAAGTCAGTTAATAGTATAGCAATTAGAGTAGAATAGAAAGAGAAGGCAAAGATTGTTGCCAAGATGTTGTTGTAAAAGGCTTGTAAAACTTCATTGAAGAAATGGTGAAATCTATGGGTCGATTCAACAATTTGCATGGTCTCTATACTTCTCAAATTTAATTTCATGTTATTAGATGAGTGAAAAAAATGTGTTTGATTGATGGTGAAATTTGTATATCCATACTACTAGCAGTTTGTTGATTCCAGACTTGCCTTGTGTAGTCAACTGGAATCATTCAGCTTAAGCTTAACTTCAATTGTCGCTTCTTTACTGATATGCATCAGCCTGATGGTGTCCATGCCTGTAGCGATGATCTGAACATCATAAATCTTTCCTCCGAAGATCGCACTAATCTTGTGGAGATGGTCGTGGGATGTCAAAACAAGACTTAGTTAGAATTTCATCAAAGATCAATCATTGCTCCTACATTCTTAGTGTCAGAATTAGATCCTTCCCTCGCCCTCATCCTTTTTTCCTTTTTTTCAAAAAATCTAGGCTAGTGAAATCCTGTGTTCCAGCAATATTCAAAGCAAATCAAACGTTTAGTCATCAATTGTAAGTGCCCTTGTGATTCCAGCAAAATCACATCATACCACATAAAGCTTATCCACACGTAGAGATCCTACATAACAGAACCTTGGAGTTACTCTGACTAATCCTTCGGCGAGATCTTCAGCAGTTGGGAAACTTTGCTCAAGAGAGGATAAGGTACCTTTAGGTATTTTATTCTATGTTCGCATGTGCATAAAAAACACATCAACAGGTAGGTACTGAAATTTTAGTTGATTGTATTATGGTAGAAGGGAATAGTGAGTTGTGGGGATACGAGCATGATAATAAAAAATATTCCGTGAATGTGATCAGAAATTTGGAAAAAAGTGACTATTTAACTCAGTAGACAGCAGTGATGGGAAGTGTGATTGGAATGAAGGAAAAGATTTCAAGTCTATTAGTGATTCTTCTATGCATTCTACTTTAGGGACTTTGTATAGTTTTATTGGTCCGACTAGATGGTGGAATCAACATTGGATTCCTCTCCACAAGAAGACTAGATTGGAAATTTTGGTAATGATCCAAATTTGGATCAAAGAATCCCAAGAGAAACCCTTGATGACAGGCCTACTGAAAGGTTTGCACTCTCATATGGATGGCAACATAGTTCATTTCTTCTGAACCAGGAGGTTCAGAAATTTTCAAAAGATGGGGAAGAAAATGTAACTGCCAAATCTTTTCAAGGCAGAGAAGACATAACGGTTTAGTAATTGATGGGCTCCCACTATCCATCGGTCACTTGCTTTTTTGAGCTGTTCGTGTGCTCCTTTTTGGGATGGCAGCTGTCAGTTTGGACAGTTGCTAATTTTGGTTTTCTTTCTCCTTCTTGAGGTTAGTTTTTGGTCTTTTTGGTTTAACAGATACAGAGGGTGTCAGGACTAAAGTGTTTTTTTTTTTTTGGGGAATGTGTTTAAACTGCAGACTTTGGAAGTTACAGAATTTTTGGATTTTGAAACTTAAAAGATTTCTCAAGTTTTGTTATCTGTGTTCTTTCATGATTTTCTCTTATGTGTTTAGATGATAATGATTATGGGATCTATTTTATAATTTTTTGTTTGATCAGTCGGTTTGGCTGTTTGTTCTCTCACTTCAGCAGCAGGTGTGCTATGCGGATTTTATTCAAGAGCTGAGCAGTGTTACTTTTAGAGATTTGCGTGCAGAGAACAGAGGTCTAATCTGCATCAAATCCAAAGCCATTGAATTCATTCTTTAAGATTGAAATCATGTAGGAACCATGTCTAAAACTTTGTATATATAAAATCATTTCAATGTGTTGATACTTAATAGTTGATACAACCCTTTCCATTTGTGTGTCCAATGGTCACAGAATATTAATTGCAACTGAACTGTGTATGTTTGAGTTCCCAAAAGTTCAAAACTACATATATAGAAGCTCATGCTGTCACCTGTCAAGAGTCCCCAGATCTCTCCAGATCTCTCCAGAGTTTCCTGAAAAGAACTTAAAGCAAGCAAACATAAAAAATGGCCTTCTATTGTATTTGACACCTTATTAACCGTCATAGGGACCATGGACATTGAATTTGATTTACAAATTCAAATTTTAGAATATGTGTATTGCAGAAATTAATCACTAAATGTTTGGCATATAGCAGCTGATGACAACCACGTAGAGGTAAAAATGATAGATTTTATAGTCACATAAGTTTAATATGCATCCAAACAGATACCAGAATCATGTTTAGACTTGTTTGGGTAGATTTGTTGCTGGATTGATCCATTTGAAAAAGTTCCGAATAAGATCCTAGAGAGACTAACCCCATTAATTATAGAAGCTTTCTCAGCTTGTTTGGGTAGATTTGTTGGTGGATTGATCCAATTGAAAAAGTTCCGAATAAGATCCGGGAGAGGCTGACCCCATTAATTATAGAAGCTTTCTAAGCTTGTTTGGGTAGATTTGTTGGTGGATTGATCCAATTGAAAAAGTTCCGAATAAGATTCTAGAATTTGAATGATTTTCCTAGAGAATCTCAGCCATGGATAGCAACATTAAGTAGTAGCTAGTGCCCATCCTGCTATTTTTGTACCCTTGTGTAAGATACCCATGCTACAAAAGTAAGCTCTAACTCCTGAAAAAACATGTTTATTAACTGCAGGCTGCAGATATATGTATAAGCAGTGACAGCATACACAATAACCTTAGCATCTAACGGCATCTTTTACCAGCCGCAGCTGAGAGATGATGTCGAGGACCAGTTTCACATGATACTTCAAATTTTATTGTAAACATTTATTGGTTTACTTTTTACTTTTAGCTTTTCCCTAACAGTCAGTGATCAAAATCATACTGAATACCATACAAGCTAGGGTACGAAGTAAGCCATGAGAGTTGTCATAAAGCTTCGCCTTCGTACCTGGAAATTGTGTTAATTTGTCATAAGGTGGCAACCGATGAACGAGTGCAGCGGTGGCTGAAGCACTCTTGGACACAAACGAAACGGTGCATTTAATCATGTCACGATATTCTGGAAGCTGCATTTGCATGTGCTGCACACGAAAATATTCCACATATGAAAGGGCATCTAGTGCAGTGACAGAGAGCAGCTCCTCAAGTGTTTCCTCTTTTGTTGCAGTGGAGAAAAACAATACAATCATGAAAAAAGCAGCTTCTGTTATCTTCTCAAGAGCCTTCACCATATGTTTATGATTTAATTGATGCATACCTATGAAAAGCCGATGATTTTGATGTAGTGTGTAAGAGAATTCCCACATAAGATGTTCAACTACCTTCTTCAAATCCCTGGATGCCCAAAGGTATTGATCACACATCGCCCTAGTCATGGCTCCACCTTCCTTGAAAAAAACACTTCCAAGATGTTCATCTACATCCGTCATTTTGGGGGAATAAATAACACCCAAAGGAAAAGTCTCTGAAAGAAGAGTAGCTACTAAGCATTTCAGCACATTGGCATGGGAAGAAACTCCTCCACAATGAGATATTGCCACAGCTGTGCATTGCAGAACAAGTCTTCTTTTCAAAGCTTCTTTGTCTCTATGGATATGACCATCCACCCATTTAGGAAATTGTGCAGACAAAGGTTCGAATACTGCATCAAAATTAGAGGCAACAGTTCCTGCTACAGCAATAACAGTTTCCTCCAACTGGTGCACAACGACACTATCCTTGGTGAATTCACTATCCCTACTGGTCCGTAAAGCCCTAAGGAACCCTCCAGCTGCCATGACAGCCGCAAAATCCAAAGCCGGATGCCCTAACCCAGCAATCCTCCTAAATTCAACAGCGCCCGCATTTATACCACTCTTCTTGTCTTGTGCTCTGATGAGATTCAAACCCAACCATTCCATAAGATGCAACAGCATAAGGCCCTGCTGTATAGACGCATAAAATCCATGGTGGAGATTCCAGAGAGAGAGCAGAGAGTGTAAAATGGATGGGAAAAGACGAGAAGAATGAGCAGAGGAAAGCAAAGCATATCCAGCGCCTGAAAGCGCTTCAGCTGTCCTCTGTGAGTTTGACAACACAATACCCTCCTCCTGTTTGTGGCCAGAGAGTATCTCCGCCACCTCCTCCAAACAAATTTCTCTGCTCTGTAGGGACAAATTTACATTTTGAGCAGCAGAAAGACAACCCAGCAGCAACATTCGTTCACAGGGCAATAATTCGTCTTCTTTTGTTGATTTCTTACGCGCAGCTTCAATGGCCGCTTCAATGGATAGGGATTGCGGTTTGAGAGTGGCGGGGGATTTTCGAAGCCAGAGAGTGAATACGACCGCCGCCACAGAGCGAGCTTCCCTTGGAATAGAAGAGGAGGACAAAAGTGAAAGAAGTAGCTTGGCTTGCGGGAGGGCCACACGAAGGGTGCGTCTGCAGGCGCTCAGCTTGTTGAGAGCAATTAGCATTAAATTGCAATCGCCATCTTGTAAAACTCCACCTTTCTGTTTCTCTAGGCAGTTTCTGAGAATGCTCCATGACTCTGCAATCTCCCTTGCTGTTATTGCTTCCCCTGCCCCTGCCCGTGCCCCTGCCCGCTTCTCCAACCATTCCTCCAAAAGTGCATCTTCCATTGCTCCAGTCCAGGGAATCACAGTATACAAATTGAAACAACAATTTGTTTAGGGGTTTAATATACATTTCTGATAGTATATATTTAGTATTTTATTCATATTATTTTTAGAATTTTTATGGAATGTATTCAAATGTTTAAAATTTGTTTATTATTTAGTGTATTTTTAAATAATTCATGATGTATTTTCTATTTGTATTGCAAATATCAAGATATTCGAAATATATTATGATCATGTCTTATACTGATCATATTAGGATACAAAAAATCAATATTACATTTATGCATCAGTGCCATATTCAAGGTGGACAATTTGTTTATTTAAACAATAAATCATCAAATATTTAAATTATAATCTTCACAATTCGTAATATAAAAATCATATAATAATGAAATAATCACTTTGAACAATCAATTTCATAAACCACTAACAATCTTTTATAAAATAATGTGATCCATAACATTTAATAAATTTAAACTGGTACACATGTACATGTTTACTCATCAAATAGAATATGTAGCAACGAGGAATAAATATTGAACTATACCTACCTAATGTATTTGATTACATAATGTGATAGAGTATATCATATGCATGTGTATGTATACATATACATATGCACGTGTGTATGTGTATGTGTATGTCACAACATAAGTTAAATCTAATATTGTAGAAAAAATTTTTTTTATAAAGATACCCTAGCTTCTCAACTACCTTCATTATCATAACTTTTCATATATATAACTCTTCAATGCATGGTGGTCTTGATTTAGTTCTAAGAAGATCCTACTATTTTGCAAATTGAGTTCAATTGGGTTCAATTGGGCTTCAATTATATGTAAACATTATTGGTTTTGACTATTATTCACATTCAACACTAACATCAAGTAGCTTTCAAAATAATAATTTCAATTATAATAAGCCATATGACCCTTTAGAATTTAAAAAATCTCCCATTTAACCCTTTAGTTAATATCTCCATTTTTATATATAATCTACCAACACTTTTAAATAAGAAATAATCAAGCCCTAAAGTTTGCATGACATGCCAATGGTGGCTTTTCTATATGCACTATTTCGAATAAGTTGTTAAAAATATATAGCAATTAATGTGCACAACCTTTGTGTCCTACTAAGAATGCTACAAGTAACAACAAAATGACATGAAACCTATGTTTCATCAAATATGTAGAGCTTAAGCAAAGCAATGCCAAAATAAAATTATATTATTTAAACCATTGAAATGCACTATATAATGATTTTACATATTTCATTTTGATGATAACCAATAACAATTGCCATTCAACTCATTTGAACTTATACTTGAGAATGTTGACCTCTAATTACTATGCTTCCACTCACACTATTCACTCTTCATTTTCCTCCTCCTTCCACTTTGCCCAAAAATCCCTTAAAATATCTAAACATGTGCAAATAAAGGACTTGCATTGCAATAAGAATGTTACCAAATAAATACATGGTGCCATGAATGTCTCTAGACTATTTTCCATGTTTTGCTCAGTTTTGAGCTCTCAATTCATATCATAGGCAAGTTACAACTATGACATTGTCATATTAGGGAAGTGAGTGAGAAACTAAAGGTAAGTGAGCATTTCTTTTATAGTGTTTAAGATTTTGCTCTTTTTTCATTTTTAGTTCATTCTTATATATTATTTAGTAGGAGGACATCCAAAGCCCAAGGAATCAAGGATCTATATTCTATGATTCCTTCTTAAACAAAGTGATATTTTTATTGCTTTTTGTTTTGTGAGAGATGTGAAGCAGGAACAAGACTCCTTAAATTTGTGAGGTGGGCATCAAAATGTAGAATCATAATCTCATACTTTGGCAATGTTGATAGTTCATTAAGTAGAGCTACAATATCAACAATTGCACCAAATATCAATGAAGAAGGATATACCTCAAAGGAGGAGGGAAATGAGTTAATTGAATCAAATGCCAATCCCACAAATTATGTTCCAAGAGATACTCAAAGTAGCCAAAATGAGTTAATTGACTTGGAAAACAATGTTATAGATGGTGTTGTTACAAGTACACAAAAGGGGAAAATAAAAGCCAAATAAAAAATGAAGCACAAGTGGGATATGACAAGGAATTTTCATATTGATTGGGTGTTAAACTACCCATTCATTGAACTAGTAGATAATGCAAACAAAGATGAACCTCCAAGAGTGCAAGACTAATACTTGTAGTTAGAAATATAATAGAGACAAGAATTTGTAGCTAAAACTAGACACTATAAAAAAGAATATAGGTAAAGTTTATGGGAAAAAAACATAGATGGAAAGGAACAATTAGTGATAAGATGGAAAACAAAGGAAGAATGTACTCATGTCAAGTATATCATCAGACATGATGAGCATATGCAAAGAAAGGTGAAGCTTGGTAAATGTGGAGATTCAATTGAAGCTCAATTTGAAAATATCATGATAGAAACAAATAAGGTCAAAACAAATTAGTTGAACTATTATAAAAGAACTACTCATACTTCTACCAAAGTCCCAAATAGTTTGTGGAATTTCAACATTTTGGTGAGGGGATAAATGAAACAAGCTTCTTAAAGATGTTGATACTAAATGAATCTCCTTGCATGAACCGATGCAATGAGTTCTTTCAGAATATCAATCCTTGATTTGACTAATGAACATTGCAGCTCAGTAGAATTTTTTTTTGACTGTTTATATAGGTTAAGTGATGTATATACACTCCTAACTTTATTTCATATTATCCCCATGCCAAATAAAATAAACATGCCAGTGAAAAAATCCCAAGAAAGAACTATATGCATTTCAAAATATACTAGACTATAAAATGACATGCATAACCCTCAACAATCTATGTCTATTAGAGTGGGCATTTATAAGTCCAAAATTTAGTAGTTGGCTATTGATGTCATATGTAGACAATCTTCTTATTTATTAAAAAATTAATGTAAGTGAGGAGTTATGTGTCTTTGTATGTGAATTTGAGATATCATAGCCGCTATTAGGTGCTCTACCAGAGTGTGAAAAGAAAATAGAAGGAATGTTAAATAAAGTTAAGCTTACAAAGTAATCATCCCATTTTGCATTAATGATTAGGGAATAGTTTAATCTCTCAAAGAGACCCTTCAAACTGAGATTAATAACAAGGTTTTGGGCAGCCTTGAGTTAGAGTGAAATATTGCATGATTGAATATAAGAATACTTCAAACTTGTCAAGTTATGTCAAACCATGATATTATGATATGTGGAGGATGAGATAGTTTTCAATGCATTGGGGCTGTTGAAATCAAAGATAATAAATGAACTAGACAAGAATTTAGAAAATTGCTCGAGGATGTATACAAATAGTTATGATATTTGAAGTCTTCCTTATGAAAAGGCATTCACAGGCTGGAGGTCCATATGTGATAGTAGAGGTTTGTACAACACTTTGAAGTGTGGTTGTAGTGGAACAAATGATAGTGATACAATGAATGTCAAAACAACTTGTATAATGTTAAGATGTTGTTAAGTGGGCATATGTTGAGCAAGAAAAACAAAGAATGGAATGAACACTATTCTCAATCTCTTGGTTAGAGTCTAGAGATGCATTAGAAATTGGAATTGAAAGACATTTGGCATTTGGCATTTGCTAGGTATTTATACTTATTACTATATTTCATGAATCATATTCTAAAACTCAAATTGTCATTGATGATATTTTATATTTATAATATTGAATTGATACAATTGATTTTTTCAAAAAATTATTTATAAATTAATAAATTAACATAACACTATTTTCCACAATTCACTGTAGAATTTAAATTGTAAATATTATCTTCAAATTTGATTTCTCAAAAATATTTTTCAGTTACCATTTATGAATATTAATAAACATGTTAAATTAATAATTTTAGATTGTTACTATGTGATATTGATTTGTATACATTACCATATAATCACATGTACTCCCCATTTTCATTTTAGATTTTGGTATGAGATGATAATTAATCATGAATAAATTAAAATGTATATATTTATGGATAATTAATCTAGTATGTTTGAAAGAGTTTAATCACATGCCTAGCTTAAACTCTAAACCCTATTGGATTTGTCGCTTTTGTTTTATTTCATAGTTGACCTATTACTCCTAGTTAGTGGTAGCATTAGTTACAACTTATACCTCTTGATACCATTGGTTACCGACCCCTTTGTCCTAGGTACCCTTTTCACTTTTTATCCAAAGTGCTTTAATTTTTTCTCTTGGTAATGTGGAGCCTTATGTTGTGGTCCCCACATACTGTTTGCATTTTTTTCAATTGTCAATTTTTTGTTACATCATGCAAGGACTTCATATTGTAGCTTCATCCAAGCAGTCCTACCTCAAAGTCACGACATTGCAAAATTATGCCACATAGCAAACCATTTAGTGGGCCTTATAGTCATTAGGCCCTTTTCCCTTTTGCGTGCAATGATATATGCTTTTGTCATCATGTCCACATGTCAAAATGCAATTCTATATTTCATCCCTCTAGTCTATCACACTTGTCAAAATTTCTAAAGTTGTGAGCTCATGAAATAGTGACAAGTGTCACTCTTTCTAGGAGTGAGTTCAAGTATTTCTTTGCTCTTCAACCTAAAGGAGTGACCACACTCAACTTCCAACTAGACTCCATGTGGAGGATTCTTATTGTAATATTGAACATTCTTCTATCACATCTTTATATGGTGGGGCCTTGTTCCAAATGTGAGTGGGTGCGATGCTGACATGTGACAACCAATCTAATGATATGCCTCACTCTGATGCATTGCTTGTTTATACTATGGACATAGTTTCAAAACTACGATGATACAAAATAGTACTAGGTGTATCTATCGGGCATCCCTTAGTTGGCATATACATGACACATTTTCATTGGATTGCACTATTCAAAGCTATCACACATTCACCAAGAAGGTTTATTATCCTCAATTTGGAAAAATCAGGGTAATCCTACTATTTTTGTCCAATCTGTTGCTTATATGCTCTATGCATGCTTTTCGAGGTAATTTGTGTCACTTCCCATTTGTGATTTTCCATTTTAAAATCTTCATTTGAAATTTCTTGGTTTTTTGTGTGTTTTGTAAAATCTAAGTGTCCATGTGCAAATCGGGTTTACAAACCCAATTTACACCATTTTGGGCTCTAGGTGCAAATTGGGTTCATAAACCTGATTTACACTTCCATGTCTTTCCCCTACCACATAGGTGCAGTTCGAATCTATAGACCTGAACTACATTGTATTTTCCTTGTAAGTTAAACCATGGTGGAGTTCGGGTTTGTAAACCCAAACTACACCAAACCATGGTGGAGTTTGGGTCTACAAAACTGCACTCGGCCTCCCTTTACCTTGCCTTTCCTTGTGTGGGTAGTGAGTGGCGGGGCCCTAGGCCCGCCGTGCACTGAAAGCCATGGCTTGGTGCATGGCGGGTCTATGACTTCACCATGCACCTTGCAATCCTTTGTTGCCATAACCAAAGTGTATGGTAGATTTACAAGCCCACCTTACACCATCTATTGTTGCCATTGTGTATGGCGGGTTTGTAAACCCACCTTACACCAAGTTTGAGTTCTTCCCTTTTTAAGTGCATGGCGGGTTTATAAACCTTCCATACACTTTGATTCTTCCACTTAGGTGTAGATTGGACCTATAGGTCCGACTTACACCTGGTTTTGATAAGCACTCAATTAGGTGTAGTTCAAACCTATAGGTCCGATCTACACCAATCACTTGTTTTCCCCAAGGTGCAGTTTGGGTCTATAGGTTTGAACTACAACTAGCCTTCATTCCAAGTGTATTTTGGCCCTACGAACCCGAATTACACCTGAGAACCATACTTAGTCATAGGTGTAATTCGGACCTACAAACCCAAATTACACCAATTGCACACACGTAAATTGGGGTCGTAGACCCAATTTACACTTGTTCTACCATGATATAATGGGAGTTTTGGAAACCCTAATGGCACCAAATTCAACGCATACGTGATCCTACTCAATTCAAATGGTCAAGATGGTTGGTGATTTTTCTTCACAAATGTGGATGATTTCCCTATGCTACAGTGTCATCCTTGTACAAATGTTAGAATTGTCTCCAAGGAAAAGACAATGAAGTTCAAGAAGCAAGACTCCTATTCGCTCTTCCTCTAGTGGTGTCAAACATTACGAACACCAGATGAATCTGAAATATAGGATACCTGGCAACAATACAAAGATTTTATGAAAAAGGATGATCATAATAAAGATGTGTTTGTAGACTCTTAGTCATTTTTATGCATCTCTAATGCAATGGCATTTTGTAATTTCAATTGACACTTCGTGTCATTTTGTAATAAGGTTTCGACACCTCAAGTTTCATTTTATGTATTCACTAGTACACATGTAACATTGCACATGTCCTAATTCAAATAGGACTCTACCTTTGACTTAGTCACAAATTAGTTGTAACTTTCCTAGTTTCATGTTGCACCTCTCCTCTATATATAGGAGAGTTTTTATTGTAATAAGGGTCTTCTTTATATAGGGATTTTTTCCATCTTTTGGGCAATGCAACAAAACTTTGTCAGTTTGGGAAGCACTCTAAAACTTTGTTTTTAGATGTAAATCAAATTGCAATCAATAAAAGAGACAAGTTGCCTTCAATCTTTGTGTTGGAACAAGTTGTAATATGAGAACATTATTCGGAGTTGATTATGAGTATTGTGGTGCTATTTGAAAGAGATTTAAACCCAATTTTTTAGTCTTTGAGCTGCATATTGTGTTTATAATTAATGATATATTGTCAAACTTGATCTTGTAGTCTTTCAGCTACTTATCACATTTGAGGCTAATGTTTCATGCTCAAGCAAAGAGATAACTTGCAGTCTTTGTGTTATTTTTACCTTCTACATTTGTGCATTTAAGGTGAAGTGTATATTGAAGTATTTGAGCTACATGTATTTCATCTTTGTTCTTGAAGCTTTATAGGAAGTCATAGAAAGTCTTTGAGCTTTCATGAGCTTCTTGGTTGCATTTGAAATTTTATTGTAAGAAAGAGTCATCTATTTGTAAAGGTTGATAGGATAGTGATGAAAAGAAGACTTTGAGCTTTATTACTACTTTCCAGTGCCAAAGTTATTTTCAGAAAAAGGGAGCAACAAGAGGCTTTGTACTCTTATGGACACTTTGCTTCTAAAGTTAGTATAGATTTTATATCACTACAAATAAGAAGTGTTTTCAACTTTAGGAAAGAAAATCCATTATAAAAAGAGAATTGGGTTAATACTTACTCTGAAAAAAGAGAGTAAAGTAATTGTATCATCCTAGATTATTGTAAAGTTAGGATATAGTTTGCAGTGCAAAGGGGGAGCATTCCCTTATAAGTAGGAGGGACCATATCTTGCCTTTTGAGAGATATCGTCTCATGTGCTATAGTGAAACCCACATTTTGTAAACTCTCTCGAGTTGACAAAATTTTCCTCCAAAAGGTGATTAAATAAGAATTTTCTATGTGTCCTTATGGGACCATTAGGATATCTTGTGCACTATTTAATTAACACATTAATAACTTAATCTTTTTTTAAAAATGACAGGATGCAACAACCATTGATTTATCTAACCAACGAAGATCATGACAAGATTCAAAGCAACTAAAATTACTTGTGAATTGGTGGCTCACACATATGGGCCTTAATAGTATTTTCTATTGATATCTATCAATTGCCCATGAAATTCCATCATTTTTGCATCCAATTGAGCCTCCAAAGTGTCAAAGAGATTGGTGTGTGAATAATTTCTAGAATTCAAATAATGCAAGCATATATAGAGATAGGGTTTTCAAAAGACAAAAACAAGTTTAAATTCTTGGACTTTTATTGTTTGTTTGTTTCAATGAAATGGTTTTCTCTTGTATTCTATAACTTTTTGCTAAAGAAAAGAAATACTTTGAATTCCATATAATTATTGAGGTATATAAAAAAATAAAATTTTCAAATATTCTAGGAACCCTATTTTTGGTAATTTAAAAACCCTGAGTTTAATTACAATGGTCAAAACTTCAAGAGGTACTAAGAGGGATTTGGAAGAAGATTTCCTTGCCCAATTACCTAAATCTTCAAAGAGGGAAATGTATACCTAGGGAGCATGCATTCAATTTGATAGGCTACTGTCTAGGGAAAAGAGTTGCACGGATCTTGTTGTGCCAATAAATGGTTGGAATTTGTTTAAACATGCCTATAACAAAAGTAAAGGTCCCAAGCCAATGGATAATGGATAGAGATTGGATTTAAGAAGACTATTGATCCCCAATATCTTCATCAATGTGGACAAGATCAGTTCAAATGTAAAGAGCTATAACCCTAATATAAGAGAAATTTATAATAACAAGGGTACTTTTCTTGTTGGGTTTGATAGAAGTCCATATGTGAAACCTTTACGTTGAATCCAAATGCACATGTTTCTATTAACTATGGAACTCTAAGAAAAAAATATGAGAGGGAGCAAGGTAACTTCAAAGTCAAATGCCTTCCAAATCATAGAAGAAAAAATAGAGAATGGAGGCCTATCAATTTTGAAATGGAAGATAGTGAGCCCTTTAATTATGATTTTTTTTAAGACTATTTCCCAGAGACATAATTTGTTGTATGCCAAGTATTAAGAATTGATGTGAAGACTCGAATGCATGTGCATTTGATGATGTTAGCTATATACATCCAACATACATACACAAGCACTTTCTTTGATTTTGTATATTTCAAATGGGACCCACAAGGTCCTTGTAGATATTAAGCAAGACAACAAAATTGTTTACTTTAAGTGGTACTCCTTACTCTACCACATTATTTTATATTGTGGGAGAAAGGCTCGGGGTCCACAATTGTAATATCAAAAGGTAGATGAGTAGAATCAAAGGTTGTCAATTCAAGAGTTATAATACCTCTGGGATAGACATTGTGAAAAGTCTAGCTATGATATTTTTGAACAATTCTTTGTTGATGTGATAATGAAGAATTTGAGGTACCTAATTAATTGGAGATAGTCTGATAATGTGAGAAGATTCCTAAGGCCCCTTGAACAACAACTAGAGCTTAAAGTGAAGCACAACTGGGGAGATTAGTTCCTTTATTCCAAGTACATAACTATTAGGGTTTACGATACACCTGTTGCACCTTATATTGTATCCAAGAATGTGCTAGATAGAATAGCATTTTTGGAAATTATATTGAAGCTAAATGAATTCAAAAAAATCTATATGAGGAATACAGAGAAGGGTTCCTTCATTATTGTAAACTTTCTCTTCTTTGATTTTGAAATCATTACTAAAGAGGGATCGGAGTTAGTATACCCCAAATTTCAACTCTACAAAATGTGTAAAGAATCAAAATTTTATAATTAAATAAAATAAAAAAATCACCTTTGATTTCTAAATAAATAATCAAATTCATATTACATCAAGGTCAATGATACAAAATTCTCTCTATTTGAGATACAATATAAATGTAAGACTAGTTTGGTCATATACATAATAAAGAGACTACAAGTCAATATTACAAATTATACAATGTTGACCATAAGGTCAAAATACATGAAATGATGAAAATAATGATACCATAAAGTTTGTCTTAAGTCACTGAAGACTCCTCTCCATCTACTCTTGTGAGATGAACATGTGGCCTAGGTGCTTTTTCCACCCAACCATGAAGCATATGCTTCCTTGGTGCTCTTAGTTACAAGAGCTCCTGACCCTTACACAAGGCTCCTAACAGTCTAGAACCAACAAGTGGGATGAGATCCTAGTGCAACATGAATATATCTAACATAAACATCACCTATGATCATGTAGTTCTAATTTCCATGATATGGTAGGGAGTAGTGAATGCAAATCAGTTAGTATCATATTGATTTTTAGTGCAATATTCACACTTATAATCTTTATTTAATTATTTTTATTTCATATCAACAATAAAACAGTAACATCTAATGCAAAAAGGTAAGATTTCAACTACAAGGCAATGAATGGGATTTTAACTCACAACTTGTGGGTCCCAACTAAATGACTTAGTCATTGTGCCAATGGCTTGTATTTGAAAAAATGTGTGACAATTTTAGTATAAACAATGTTGCCACCAACTAGTTTGGTATAAAGCCACATTCTAATTGTGAGAGGAATTGCATAGAGATAAGCATACAATGGTATCACTTAAGCTTGGGGATCGATTTCTGTATCTCAAGACATTAGTTTGAGAGAATGCATTAGAAAATAAATGATAGGAAAGGCTAAAGGTAAGTAGTATGCATAAGGGTGTTGTATAATGTTCTCAATCCTTCAATGCATATATTGTTGTTGGGAAAGACATTAGTTCTCAAACTCAAGGAGAAGACAAAGGACTTAATAATAAAAATATACCAACGCTTGGTATTGGTTGCTATGGTAAATATGCATACAATGTTTGTATCTAGGATAATAAATTCATGTTATTCGTCTAAATTGAAACAATCATATAACTAAGAGTTCCCTTATCTAAGAGTTCTTGCAGTTGAGCCTTCAATTCATATAACTCATTGGTTGTCATCCTATATGGAGCCTTAGACTAAGGCTCAATTCTACGTAGTATATAAATTGAGAAGTTAAATTCTCTCTTGGGTGGCAACTTGGGCAATTCTTCTGGAAATACATCCTTATACTCTTGAAGAATAGGATAATCATCCAATACAGGTTTCTCATTCTCAAGATCCCTGACATGAATGGCATAGACCATACACCCTTTTCTTTGTGCCCTTTTTAACTGCATGGCATATATTTATCTTAGTTCTATTAGCCTTTGAGTGCCATGTACCTTTACTATATTTCAAAAATGATCGAGGTAATTCAAGATTTTATCCTAACAATTTACTACAACTTTATGCTCAATTAGCCAATTAATCTCTAGGATTACATCATATGAACCTAGAGGGGCCACATATAAGTTTACTTGAGTTTGGAAACTTGGAAGCTCCAACTCACTGCATACTAGACATTGATCTACTCTCCTCTCAACCCAATTTCCATATCGAACAATCCATGATTCATACATATAACCAGGTCTAATAGATAATCTTGATACTACTCTAGGATTAACAAAACTTTTTGTAGCACTTGCATCAATCAATATATAAACTGAATCCCCATAAAGCTTACCAGAAAGTTGTACAGGAGATGTCTGAAACTCTACTTAATGATTGTCCACTGTGACATAGATGTGATGTTGTGTCTGTTTTTGTTGATTATTTCTATTTCTTTCGGATGAACATTGGGGATGAGTGTTTGCATAATGGTCCCCACCACAAACATGACATCCATCTCGAGGTCCTTTCATTCCTTTAGGCTTATTCCTCTTGTCATTGTTCTTGTTATTGGTATTGGAGTTGTTGTTGTTGTTGTTTCTCCTATTGTTTCCACTATAATTTCCTAATGCTCCAACTTGTGCATCCTTATTTCTTTTGATATTTTGAATATGATGAAAACCTACCCTATGATTAAACTATTTCCCTAGAAATTTCTTTTTCCAAACCCTGAAGATATATTCCCTTTTTTACTGTTGTGATAGTTGGAGATCTAAAGAAGCTTTTGCTCCTGTTTGGTGGCCTTCTCAAACACTTCATCCATTGTCATGGGATTGTGCATGTCCAATTTGTCTCCAATATAAGGTTTCAACCCCAAGATGAACTTATGGATTATGAAATTCTCATCCATCTGATACTGAGGTACATATTTCAACAAATAAGAGAACTCCCAATACTATGTTACTATCATGTTGCCCCAGGTCAAATTTTGAAACTCCATCATTTTTATCAAAGAAGTATTGTTGTAGCCACCTCTTCCTAAAGAGCTGTAGAAACAACTCCCATGTAACCTCTCTTGGTTGCAAATGTTTCTCAACCTTCTCATTGTCCCACTAGGTGGTTACTTCTCTAGTAAGTTGATAACCACCCCACATGGCTTGAGACTCATTATATAGGTTACGGAGTTCAAAATATTTCTCAATTTCTATAATCCAAGCTTCAGCTCCATCCACAATGGTTTTGCCATCGAATTTTGATGGTGCCACTTTCTTGAGGTCTTTACTAAGTTCCTTTGCAATCCTACCTTTGTTGTTCCCATAATCCCCATTCTATTGATTCTACTCATTCATTTGTTCCTCATTTCTGAGCCCTTCTTGCCTATGTTCCTCACGCCTGTTATTTTCATTCCTTTACCTCCAGATCCCTTGAACCTCTTGCTCAATATTGGTCATTCGAGCTTCTTGTTGATTCAAGAGATTGAATATCTATTCCAACCTCTCATTTTGCTTGTTATTCTACTCATTTCTTGACCCACTTCGATTGGTATTCTTGCTATCCATTTGATTGGCAAGGATTATCCTACATCACAATTTTGCATCTTTTAGCGAGGTAGATGTTTTAAGGCCCTAGTGTTCAAACCTAGGGCTTTGTTACGAGATGTAAAGACTTAAAATTTCATAATTAAATAAAATAAAAAAATTCAATTTTAATTTTCAAATAAATAATCTAATCATATTACATCAAGATTCATGATACAAAATTCCCTCTATTTGAGATACAATATAAATGTAAGACCAATTTGGTCATATACATAATAAAGTGACTACAATTCAATATTATAATTTATACTTGATGTTGACCATAAGGTAAAAATAAATGGAATGACGAAAATAATGATATTATAAATTCTATCTCTAGTCATCATGGACTCCTCTCCATCTACTCCTTTGAGACGAACATGTGGCCCAAACGCATTTTCCACCCAACCACAAAGCATATGCTTCCTAGGTGCTCTTAATTACAAAAGCTCCTAACCCTTGCATGAGGCTCATAGTAGACTAGAACTAGAAGGTGGGATGATATCCTAGTGCAACATGAAAATATCTAACATAAACATCACCTATGATCATGTAGTTCTTGTTAAATATCCAGGCAATTGAGGGAGGAGGGGGGGGGTGGATTACTCGATAGCTTAAATCAATTTCTTAAATCCTCTTACACATTCAAAATAACCAACAAATTTAATAGGTGCATATATAACATGAAAGCGCATACAAAACACATATTACACAATGAACACCAGATATAACATGGAAAACCCAAGAAGGAAAAAACCACGAAGAATATTAGTTCTCAATATAAAACACCAATTAAGGTGATTTTTACAAAGAGTGGCTTACTGCAGGTGGGCTCACTACCGAAGAAAGAAAGAAAGAAAGAAAGAAAGAAAGAAAAATACTCCATCGCTGTAACATAATCTGCAAAGTCGGACTACTTTTGGTGCCTTGATACTAATCACCCACTTCAAACATTAACAATAATAAGATCCTTCCTTCTCTATCTTGCATATTTTCAATAACAATGTCATACTTTTTCATACTAACACAATCAGATCATCCTTATATAAATATTGTCTTCTAGGAAGCATAATCTTCCAAGTTGGCCAAGACATGGATCTAAAATAGGTCAACACTAAACATTTCGGTGGTGGGAATGAATGAGAAGTATACCATACCACAACACACATCAACGATTAGATCAACATGTTACATCCATTACAAATTTTGGCCCAAAACATGACTCACATGCTACACCGATGTCGCTACACATCTTCGAATTTCAGATTTAATCCAAACCCAAAAAGGACTACCCAAAACAACAAAGATAGGAATGGAACCAAGATACAATTGATCAACACCATATATGATAAATAAAAATATCTAGATCACCATCAACTCAACTAATCCATGCTAAAACACAACTTTCAGAGCACCAAAGATTTCGGGGAGACATCTTCTGGATTACCAACACCAAGAACACATGTTGACACTAATAACAACCATTATGTTGACATCAATGACAACCAATCATAATCATCAAACATCACATTTGCAACAATCTCCCCCTTTGTCATTGATGGCAACATCCATCAACAACAAACACATAGCAGTCTCTACACTACTCTGAATCTATCTCCCTTTGACAACAACGACAAAGGCGGGCAAATCTCCCCCTATGAAACTCCTACTCTCCCCGAGAGGAAGTACCTAAGCATCAGTCTAGATAATAATATGCAAGCAGTTAACTGGACTAATGCACATTCGAATGTACATCAGTTCAAGCTAGTAAGGGGTAATGCCCCTAACTTCTGCCAAAGATACTCAAAGGTATCTTTACACAACGCCTTCATGAAGATATCTGCAATCTTCTCTTTTTTAGGTGCATACTCAAGCTTTACTTCATTAGCCAACACCTTTTCCTTCAAGAAGTGATATCGCATGGATATATGCTTTGTTATAGAATGTTATACCAGATTCTTAGAAATGTTTATTGCACTAGTGTTATCACACATAATAGGGATAGGTTCATTGAACATTACACCAATATCCTTTAAAGCCCGCTTCATCCATAATATATGAGTGCAACATGAAGATGCTACAATATATTCTAATTTAGTTGTAGATAAGGGAAAAAAATCTTACTTCTTACTTGACCAAGCAACCACCGGGAGAAAAGAAAGAATGCTCCACTACTTGTACTTTTCCTATCATCAACACTTCCAGCCCAATCTGCATCAGTATAAGTTGTCAGAGTGAAATTTGAATTTCTAGGTGTTGCAGGGTGTGCGCCCTTGGTCTCCTTATGTTGTGCAGTGCAACGCTCGGGTTTGTGACATGGATTAACCACCTCGTGTGGATTCTTTAAGTCTAATGGTTGTATCAGGCATTATTAGGTCAATCTTTTGGTGCAATGGCAACCGCACTTGTAACAAGTGGTATCAGAGATTTGTCACAGGTTCAAACCCCTTGCTTGCGCTGGGGGGGATTGTTGCAAGGTGTGTGCCCTTGGTCTCCTTATGCTATGCAACACAACGCTTCGGTTTGTGACATGGCTTAACCACCTCTTGTGGATTCTTTAAGTCTAGTGGGTGTATCGGGTATTAACAGGTCGATATTTTGGTGCAATGACAACCACACTTGTAACACTATGATATCATAAGCCAAACTCTTTTGTTCCTTTCAGATATTTGAAAATTCTTTTTACTGCTACAACATGTGATTCCTTCAGTTCTTGTTGAAATCTAGCTGCCAAACAAATTGCATACATGATATCTAGTCTGGTAGCAATCAAATTTATAACTGTCCTCCAATAATTTTTCTGTACTGACTTACATCTGTTTTAGGGGACTTATCATCTTTTGTCAATTTGCATCCAGTGGTCATAGGTGTACACACCGGTTTGGAATTCTCTAACCAAAACTTCTTCAACAATTTATTAATGTACTTAAACTATGAAATGAAAATTCCCTTGTCACTCTGATTTACTTGCAAACCAAGAAAGAAATTTAACTCACCAATCATAGACATTTCAAATTCCTTATGCATTTCATTAGCAAATTTTTTGCGCATGCCTTCATTTCCTCCTAATATTATGTCATCAACATACACTACCACAATTAAGATTGTACTCGAATTGGTTTTGAAATATAAATTGTTGTTAACAGATCCCTTTTGAAATCCTTGATCAATCAAATACTTATCTAACCTTCCATACCAAGCTCTAGGAGCTTGCTTCAATCCATATAGGGCCTTCTTCAACCTGCAAACAATGTTTGGATCATCTTTCAACTTGAATCCTTCCAGTTGTTCAATGTAAATTTCTTCTTTCAATTCTCCATTCAAAAAAATTGATTTCACAACCATATGATAGACCTTGAAATCCTTAAAAGCAGCAAAAGCAAGAAACATCTAGATTGCTTCCGTCTGAGAAACCGAGACATATGTTTCCTCAAAGTCAATGCCTTCAACCTGAGTGTAACCTTTACAAACCAACCTCACTTTATTTCTCACCACCTTTCCATCTAAATCCAGCTTGTTTTGGAATACCCATTTTGTTCCAATCACATTCTTACCTATCGGTTTGTTAACTAATTCCCATGTCAGATTCTTCTCAATCTGTTCCATCTCTTCTCTCATTGCTTTTATCCAATTCTGATCATTATAAACATAACATGACTTGTTATTGAGCTACGTTGCTTCTTGTGATGATTCCTTTGTTCTTATATCTGATAATCTAATTTGTTGAATGATTCTTTTGAACAAATCTTGGGGTCTTAGATGTAGATGTTGAAGATTCCTAAGTTTCCTTTTCTTCTTATCCTTCTCTAGTTTTCTCTTCTCTGGTTCTATCATCCAATTCATCAAACTCATATATTGCCAATTTGCCAGGCTCTTTAGAAGTATCTTCATCAACCTTCACATTTGCACTTTCAACAATCTTGTTCAACCTTTTGTTATTGTATGTTGGAGATGTGGTCTTCCACCTGCAAGAGGGAAAACACTTCAAACACACCAATGAAGCATTGCATTAGATGTTAGAAATCAAAACACATGAATAGATTAAAAACTCTAAAATTGCCTCATTGTCCTCTATCTCTAAAGATCTCTAAGATTCAAGGTGGTCCTCACTTGGAAGAGCACTTGATCCTCAAGATGACAACATAGAGAATGAGTTATATTAAAAATGTTATTAGAATCAAAATGGATGCAACTAGGATTCTAGTGAGTACTAAGAGATGAAGATGAAGATGAAGGATGCAAGCTAGGTGATTAGGAGGCAAAGTATATTCCAAATTGAAAGCTAAGTATTCTATGTGAGTTAATTAAACTAAGATGAGAATGCAAAACTTATAAAAGAAGTGAAATCAAGCTAGGATGGAAGATTAAAATGCAACTAAATGAAGCTAAACTATGTGCTATGGATGCTTGAGGATGATGTTGATGCTTGGTGATGACAAAGAGAGCTCCTTAACTTGTAATGTGACTATAATTTTGATGCACAAAAGACTTGATGAATTGAAGAAGGAATGGGTTCTCTTTATAGGGAAAATAGAGAAATGGATGGTTGAGATTGAGTAATCTCAACAAGGGCTAGGATTCAAAGTTATCAATCCATGGGATAGATTCAATCCAATCCCAAGTTGACAAATGTCACCTTGAGAGGGCTTGAGGGGATGCTAAACAAGCATTAGATGCTAATCAAGCAATCAGGGATAACCTCAAGGAGTGACATCATGGATAATATCATTAACCAGGGAGGCATGCTACCCAAGAGGTAAACTCTTGTGCAACATGGGTAAATGGTTAAGGGACAACCATCATGGTTAAGGGGTGTGGGTTTGTAAGAGGCATTAAATGCCTTAGAAGACTTTTGGGGCTAATTTTTACAAATTGTGGGAACTCAACGAGTTAGCTTGTTGAATAAGGTAGTCTTCAACACATTTTGAAGACTTTCCCCAAATTTGGAGAAGCGACTCCCCTAATTTTAGGGATGGGACATGATTAGGAGAGTAGGACATAATTAGGATAGGATTAGAAGGATTCTAGAAGAATGATTAGGGGAATGTAGGATTTTGCAAGTGGGTGAGGGAAAATAGGTAATTTTGGTAAATTAAAATGATTTAATTTAGCCAAAAAGGGGATGCAACTTGCATTTGTAGGATTTTGCAAGTGGGGGGGATTTTTAAATAAATTTTGATTTATTTAAATGCAAAAGGGATTTTAATTAAATGTGAATTTAATCAAAAAGGGGATAAGGGGATTTTAATTAAATAAATAAGATTTATTCAATTAAATGGCTCAGGGTACTTAATCAAACCTTAGTTTAATTGAAAGGTTAGGTTGGAGGAAATGGATTTAATCAAATCTTTAATTTGATTAATAGGCTAATTAGAAGAATAGAGATATTAATTAAATCTTAATTTAATTAATTGGAAGAATTAGGGATAATTAAATGAATAAAATTCACTTAATTCATTGTGCAACTTTTAGGTGTCTACATTTTGCCCCTCTTTGACTTAACGCGTGACCACATGTTGATTCAAATAAAATGCTCAATTTGTCGCCAGTTTTTTTTGATATGATACTATCGCCAAAATCATCAATACGATTCCCTAGATAAAAATTGATTTTTGATATGATACGTTGATGTGATACTGATCACTGATGACGATGTTGATTCGATATGAAGCCGATATGGAAATTCGATATGATAATGATGATATTCCCCCTCGAGCGATAAATCAAGAAAAAAAAAGTGCGGTTTTCGAGGGAGCAGCGCGAAGTATGACAATTTTTCAGATTTTTGCGATTTTTTTTTTTTTTGGATTTTTCAAAAATTTATCACTCGATAGATTTTATTAAAAATGGGGTTAGGATTATGTGGGGATAGCACGTACATGCCCCACACGTCCACCGAGGCATCACAACCACCTGTGTTAGCATGGGCTATATAAGCCTCCAAAGGCCCATTTCTACCTCATTTGTGCACTTGTCATTTGAAGATTGGAGCTCTGGAGTGGAGAGGAGAAATGGCACCCCTCTACCATCGTCATTGATTTGAGAGAGTTCGGCGATTTCCGAGGCCCGCGGATTACGACCCACCGGTAAGCTCAATTTTCTAACCCTTCGTAAATTTTTAGCTTAGATTTTGCTAGTTTTTGCTAGATTTTGTTATTTTTTTAGCGTTAGGGTTTACTTTTCGCACTTTTTGATTTTTTGATTTTTCTTTTAGCGCATATAATTTTTTTTTTTTAGTGCATGTGATGTTTCTTTTTGTGCCTTTAATTTTTTTCGTCGTGCATATGAATTTTTCGTTAGCGCATTTGATTTTTTTCGTCACGCATATGAATTTTTCGTTAGCGCATTTGATCATTAGTTTAGTGCATATGAAACAACGCGCCATTTTTTTGAATTTTAAGAAATTTTTGACATGTGCAATTTGGATTTTTAGGTTAGTTATGAAGTTTTACACCCTGTTAATGTGTCAGTTTGGTTTGTCTTTTTTGATTTGTTGTCGATATGTCAATGTTTGTTTCTTGAGTCGATATGAGTTGGTTGATATGGTTCATTTGTCGATATGGGTCAAGTTTGGTCAAAGTCGATATGTTGCAAGGTTGATATGGGTCACGTGTCGATATGAGTCAATTGTCGATATGGGTTGGTTTGTCGATATGGGTCAAAGTCAATATGGGTCCTGATTTCTATGTAGGTCAAAGTTGATATGTGTCTTGAGTTCGATATGAGTCTGGACTGTGTTATGATGCTTGATTTGGTTTTCAATATGAAACTGTTGTTGATATGGAATGTGGTTTCGATTGATTGAATGATCTTTGATATGATATTTGTTTGATTAATATGAAACTTAATTTCGTTATGCGTCATTGATTTCAATATGAGTCTTGATTGGTGTTTGATATGAATCTTGTTGTCGATATGAAACTTGGTTTGTCGATATGGTTCTTGTTATTGATATGGTGTGTGTTTTTGATATGGTGTTTGTTTTGGTTTGCGATATGGGACTGATTGATTGATTCTTGATATGAATCTTGGTGTCGATATGGTTCTTGTTGTCGATATGAATCTTGATTGATTGGTTTTTGATATGAGTCTAATTGATCTTTGATATGGAACTTGATTGTTGGTATGGTACTTGATTTTTGATATGTCCTGATATGATGCATCCTTAACCTGCAAGATGAGGGAGGAGGAGGTAGGGGTGGTGGAGGAGAGTTGATTGGATTGAGTGGGATGGCGGTGGAGGAGGAGTCAAAGGAGGAGGATGGGAGGGGTTATGGGACCTAGGAGGGATGTAGTACAGGTGCAAGTAGCTCGAGCTACCGGCCAACAGGTTCCAGAGGTGGTCACATTGATCCTGCCCCTTGACTGTGCTTCTCAGATGTTGTATTTTGTACCTTGTTGTACTGTATTGATAGATACATACATCAGTGTATTTTGATGACCTCCTAATATGATACATTATTGTACTTTGATCTCATTGATATTATACTCATTGATGTTTTCATATGATGCTCTGATGATCTTATTTCCATGATACTGATGTGTCTTGATTTGATGGATATTTGTTATTGATATATATCCAGGGACTTTGAACATTTTATTGTTTCACTAACGATTGGTTCTGACTTGTATCATTGATTTTCCTTTAGATCAGCATGTGGTCACACATATGTAGGATGATATGATAGCTTATACATGTTATGGATGCAACTACTTTGATTTTGATGAGCTATATGATATGTTGTTGATCTATATGACTTTTGCAGATGATGTGATGTGTGTGTTTTTTATTTTTATGATCTACATGCTTTTATGAGGATTGCAATGTATGTCTAATAGATACTATATATTTGGAAGGTGGTATGTTGATGATGGTTAGATTTGATAATTGTAGATGCTTATGATTGTGCAAATGTTTCTAACATGTTTTTTGTTTTTTTGTGTGTTTTGGATAATGTGATCTAGAATACTACATGTTCTTGATATGATATGTAAAATGATGTGAAATGTGAAATGTATCTTGAAAATGAGATGTATAATGTGATGTGAAAATGATAATGCAATCGAATGCAATTTTAAAATGATAATGCGAAAGCACCTAAATGCAATATTAACATGATAATGATGTGCAACCTAATGCCAGATTAATATGATAATGATAATAAAATGATACTAATGCTAGATTCAAAATGATATGCAACCTAAAGCAAGATTAAAATGATAATGATAACGAAACGATACTAATGAAATATTAAAATGAAATGATGCTAATGCATTCTCGTTCCCAAATGTTTCCATCTGTTTTGATCAAAGTGCCAGTGCTTCCCTTGTTGTCATCATTGGGCCTTGATTTGTTGAAAGTTGATACAAGCGTCATGGTATAATTAAACCATAATGACCTGAGTATAGCTTACATGGATTTTGATATTGCAAGATGACACAAGTGTCGAGGTATAATTGAACCAAGATGACCTGAGTGTTGCTTGTGTAAAACAAACAAGAGTTAACCTCTGTCCTATACAAATCTGAAATGTCTTCAGTGATATGTTACCCGATCACGTCGTAAGGCAAATTTACATAGTAGAAGACTTCACTCCCAAACATCAGATAAAGAAAACATCACATTCCTTCCTTGCTTCTCTAGTTGTTTAGACATCCTTGAGTCGCTTAGGAGATATGATAAGCAAAAAATTAACAACCATAAGTGAGCATGTATGCTATAGGAAATGTATTCTTGTCAAATAAAACATCTTAAAAATAAATCTTTTATTCAGTTCAAGTCAGTTCAATTCCTTGATGTCTAGCCTTCTTGCTTTGTTGTGGTTACTGTCGGTTGTTTTGATCTTTATTGTCTTGCTACGTGTTTGGTTTGATGTCTAAAACCCTCAAGACAAAATGCCCCCAGTGAGGTCAGGATTTTGCCCCTTGCCGTTGATACTACTTCGATATGGATATTTACACTGATCACCAAGCCATGGTGGGATATGATACAAATAACTGATTAAGATAATTAGGGACAGTGACTACGCTAAGTACGTCCAGGATAAAACTGCATGTATAAGTGTTATGTGGTGGCTATGGGTTCAGATCAGATGGATATGATACAAGTATTGATAGATAGAGGAGCTTCTCTCTCACAAGTGGCGCTTGTTGCCAAGTTTTTACCACTTGTTTTTATTGCACTTTTTGATTTGTTTTTCATTGTTTTGTATTTTTTAATTTTTTTTGTGTCACAAGGTGCATGTTTGCCATGTTTTCACCTTAGTGACGATTTTTTATACTTTTTGATTTTTTTTTGCTTTTATTTATTTATTTTATCTGTGCATTGGATGACTCAAGTGTAGAATTTCTTCAGATGGATGTTGTTGGTTGGCTCATCAAGCACGTCCCCTTCTAAAGTTGATAATTGATATACTCCCGATCCATAAGCTGATATGATAACAAAGGGTCCCAACCAGTTGGGTTCAAATTTCCCTTTCTTTTCTCGATCTTATTGATTGTGGGGATTTTCCTTTAGGACTAGGTCACCAATTTTAAAGGACCTTGGGATGACCTTGTGGTTGTAGCTTCTACACATTCTTTGTTGATATTCCTTGAGATGATCAAAGGCTTGTTGGCGACATTCATCTAGCAGCTTGAGTTCTTGCAACCTGTTGACTCGATATTCCTCATCTGGAATGAGGCCTTTCAATGACACCTAGAGTGATGAAATCTCTACCTCAATAGGTAGGATAGATTTTGATCCATACACCGATGAGTATGGTGTAGCTCCTGTAGGTGTGCAAATACTCATTTTGTAGGCCCAAAGTGCAGGGTTGAGTTGGGCATGTCAGTCTTTACCAACATCATTCACTGTCTTTTTGAGGATTTTCAAGATTGTCTTGTTTGAGGCCTCTGCTTGGCCATTCCCTTGTGGATAATAAGGTGTCAAAAAACAATGTTGGATATGTAATCACTCACAAATCTCTTGGACATCTTGATTTTTAAAAGTATTCCATTATTTGTGATAATGGAGCTAGGGATGTCGTACCAACATATGAGGTAATTCAGGATGAAGGAAGCTATCTATTTGTTGATCACTATAGTCAATGGAACTACCTCAATCCATTTGGTGAAGTACTCGGTGGCCGTGATGATGAATTATGTCCATTCGATGAGGAAGGATGAATCTTCCCCACTAGGCCGAGTCCCCATTGACAGAAAGGCCAAGATGTAGTGAATGGTTGCAACTCTTGTGTTGGTGCATGTATGAGGTTACCATGAATTTGACACTTAGAACATTTCCTAGCAAATTGATAGGACTCTTTCTCCATTGTCGGCCAGTAATATCCCATACTCAAAAGTTTCTTGGCAAGAGTAGGACCACTTGAATTCATACCACAAATACCTTTGTGAAGCTCATGTAAGGTAGAGTCAGATTCATTATGATCGAGGAATCGAAGAAGAGTGCCATCAAGACCTCAACGATAAAGTGTATCAACGGTTAAGGTATAATGGGATGCTTGTCGAATAAAGCTTCATTTTTGGTTACGAGATAGGTCTGGTGGGAGGGTATTGTCTTTGAGATAGGCATAGATCTTCCCGTATAGGGGTGAATCAGAACCGTTCAAGGCACATATAACTTGGGATTCTAAATTGTTATAGGCCAGAGAAAATGATTGCTCCACCTGGAATTCATATTGATTCTGTTTATCTGGAATTTGTAGGAGTGAGGCGATAGTGGCCAATGCATCAGCAGCTCTGTTGTCCAACCTTGGAATCTGTTCAAATTTTATGTCCATAAAGTACTTCTTGAAATCATACACCATGCACTTGTATGACATCACCTTGTCATCCTTTGTTTGATAATCATCATTAAATTGATTAATAACTAATTGAGAGTCCCCACAGACTTTCAACTCTGTGACTCTCTAGGCCACAACTACCTTGATTCCTGTCACTGGGGCTTTATACTCAGAAATATTGTTCATGCATGGGAACATCAATCTGTAGGATCTTGGAATTGTATGTCCTTATCGAGTAAAAAATAGGATGTCGACACCTAATTCATTTTGTGTATAGGATCCATCAAATTATAGGGTCCATTGCATGGGTGCGACAGTGAGCACATTTGTATTTGGAAATTCCACATGTAGTGGGTTTTTGTCTAGTAAATGTGCTTCTGTCAGTTGATCTGCAATTGCTTGTCCTTTGATGGCCCGTCGTTCTGCGTATTGAATGTTGAACTCACTTAGGATCATAACCCATTTTGCTAACCTCCCTATGAGACTAGCTTTGATGAGTAGATATTTTAGTGGGTTGATTCTTGCTACTAGCTTGATTATGTGGGCTAGCATGTAGTGGCAAAACTTTTGAGAAGCGAACACTACTGCTAAACAAGCCTTTTCAATGAATGTATAGTTGAGTTCATATCCATTCAAAGTCCTGTTGATGTAATAGATTGCCCTTTGCCTGCTGGATCTTCTTGTGCTAGTAGTGCCCCTAGTGACACTTTTGTTGTTGATATGTAGAGGGTGAGTGGCTTGCCCGCTATTGGTGGTACCAAAACTAGTGGATTCATCAGATATAGTTTGAGCTGATAGAATGATTCTGTACACTTGTCTTCCCATCTGAAAGGTACATTCTTATGAAGCAGATGGTTGAATGGGAGACATTTGTCGGCTGATTGAGCAATGAATCGTCTGATGGATTGTAGTCTGCCTTGAAGAGATCGTAGCTGGATAATATTTTTATGAGGTGGAATCTCCATGATAGCTTGAACCTTTGATGGATCCACCTCGATTCCTTTTTCTGATACTATGTATCCCAAAAAAATTCTGGATGTGACTCCGAAAACACACTTTTTAGGATTCAATCTGACATTGAATTGTTCCAATCTTTGAAAGATTTTATCTAGGATGTCTAGGTGTTCTTCTCTTGTAAACAATTTGGCTAGCAAATCATCGACGTAATCTTCCATAAAAGTATGCATCATGTCATGGAATATTGTTGTCATGGCTCTTTGATAGGTTGCACCAACATTTTTTGAGCCAAAAGGCATGATGTTCCAACAGTATGTACCCCACAGACACATGAATGCCATTTTATCTTGATCTTCTGGAGCTATATTGATTTGGTTGTAGCCAAAAAATTCATCCATGAGGGATAACATACCATGTCCTGTTGTTAGATCGACAATGGTGTTAATGCTTGGCAAAGGAAAGTCATCCTTTGGACAAGCTTTGTTCAGATCCCTGAAGTCTGTACAAATCCTGATGCTTTTATCCGGTTTTGATGCTGGCACAATGTTAGAGATCCATTTCGCATAATCGATGGGTCAGATGAATCCCGCATCAAGTAACTTCTTCAACTCTTCTTTTACTAATATGGCTACATGTGGGTTCATCTTCCTTAATTTCTGTTTGACAGGTTTAGTTCTAGGAGCGATGGACAAATGATGCATGATGAGATTTGGATCTACTCTCGGTATGTTTGCATAAGACCAAGCAAAATTGATTTGCTTCTCCTTGAAGAATTTGACAAAGTCTCCTTTTCTGTTAGTGATTCTGCCAAATGTATGGTTCTGGTTCTTGCTTCAGTGTCGATATTTATTGATTGAGTTGGTTCAATCAAGTTTATTGACCTCTCCTGGTAATGTCCAGGAAGAGTGTCAAGTCTCCCATATTCAAGTGCCTCAACGAGGTTTTCACCATTAGGTGCATCCTTTGTTTTTATTTTTTTGCGATCTAATACTGCCATTAGATGGTTTTCACCATTCGATCAATTTGTGATTTTGTTCATTTTGCGATCGAGAGACTTGACACTTCCCTGATTACATATATCGTTATGTGATCATTGGTGGAGCATGTTTTCGAGTTAACAGAGAAGAGGTATTGAGCAATGGCCTCATTGTTTTGCAATATTAGTATATTGTGCTCAGGTTCTTCCCAGTCTATAAGATCATGATATATGAGAGGTAGGGAGTCATGTGGTGGGTCAAGATCAGCCGTTGTGAGGGTCATGATAGAGATATTGTCATAGTTGTCTGTAGCATGGGTGAGGTCTATAACAGTCTCAAGGTTTTTGATGGTACTCTTGTTGATATTGCCTCTTTTGTATTGAAGTTGTTCATTCTCACTAGCCTCATAGATATGTTGTGGGCCAAATTCAAATGATCGAGGGCTTGAGCCTTTTCCCTCATAATGAATGGGTGTGTAAGCATGGATTGTATCCACCTCAATATGCTCAGTAATATCAAAACAAGTATACCACTCATACTAATTGGAATCTGTTTCATAATCATTGTCCTAGGTTACTCCACTGAATCTGACAGGGATGTTACAAGGCGAGAAAAGGTCACTGATAGTCGATACAAGTTTGGTAGCTTGTTCTGATTCAAGTTTGGTGCTTTCTTGTACTCTTTGAATTTTCTCATACACAGTTTCCCCTCTTTGAGTAGTAATCTCCTCAGGTTGTGGCTCACATTCGGTTTGATCAGGTGCTTGTACATGTACTTTTTTATAAGAAGCCTCCTCCCTTTGGATAGCGAGTTCTTCTTGTTGCCTCTCATTTTATTCATGCTCTTGTTCTTTTCTTGTCTTTTCTGCTACGTGGTGTAGCACCTCTTGCCATGATTCTTCATTTTGTGTTACCTTTTCTCTCCATCGAGGCTTTTGATGGTGATCTCTCTTTTGCACAGGTTGAACATTCTAGCCATATCCAAGTCCTGATTTGTCTTTTGCAAGTTGTGAATGGGGGTGTATGGGTTCTAGGATGCCCTCTTAATGCTTGCCAATTGGTCCTTTTCCTTTGTATCCCATGCATTGCATGATTCTGAACCCATTTCCATATTATTCTGTGGGAATGACCACTTTTAGGGTAGCAACTTTGATTTCTTCCTCATCCTTGTATAGCCAGTTGAGGATGTCCTTGTCGTCAGATTCTTCAACCAATGTGCCCATTTGGATAAATTTACCATCAAACTTCTTGATGGGCTGTGCTGCTTGATGTCTTGATGTGGAAGGTTGTCTGTGAGATTTTGGCGAAGTTGGCAACTTAGATAGACATAGGGGTTCAAAAGAGTACTCCCTAATGCCTTGGTCCTTTATCTTCATCTTTTGTTCAAAGTTCATGGATAAGGACTTGAGTTTTTCTTGATGGTTGAATGATGAGGAAGCTTGGGCCTCCCTATTGTGTAGAACCAGGACATTTTGAGTTGCCCCATAGCATTGCAATACTGAAAGGGGTTAGTATCTGATGATATTGAAATTTCTTGTCCATTGTAGGGGAACTTGAGACATTGATGGTACGTGGAAGGTACCGCTTGCATTTCATGGATCCAATTAGGACAACCCAATAGTATGTTGTATGTCAAGTCTATGTCAAAGACTTGGCACAATGTGTCTCTTTGCATAGGTCCTACCTAAATGGGTAGTACCACTGTTCCTTCGGATGACCTTTCTTCATCCTCATAAGATTTGATTGTGATCTTCTTTTTAGGGTCAATAGCTTGTTTGGAGAATCCCAATGCACGAATAAGATTTAAGGTACATATATTGAGACCAACTCCTCCATCTATTAGCACTCTTTTCACCCAATGTTTATAGACTAGGACTTCGATATGGAGCGGGGTGCTGTGCAGATGACTCAAGGAGACGCCGTCGTGTTCTAAAAAGGATATGTTATGTGGCACCATCATATGGGCCTCCATGGCTTGGAATCGATTGATATCCAAATCATTTGGAATGGTTGTTTCTACAAGAGCTTGCTCCAAGATATCCTTATGCCTTGGTGAGAGTTTAAGGAAATCAAGTATTGATATCTGAGCGGGTGTCCTTTGTACTTGGTCGACCAAGTCATAATGAGTCTCGAGGATAGTTGTTGCTTTTGATGTGCTCCCCTTGAAGACATATTTCTAAGCCCTCGTTGTCACATTTACCAGCGCATGTTCTTGTTTAACGTTAATCTTTATAACATTTACTTGATTGTTGCATGCAGATGTGTGATTTAAATGGTGTTTTCGTATATGTGATTGATGCGGAGTCCTTTTTTATTGTTTGACATTGATGCTCCTCCCTTGTCATAATTAGGAAGAGGATTCTTGAAATCTTCATGATCACCATTGGTTTTATATCTATTGATTGTTATGTCTCCCTTGTCTATCATATCTTGAACTAGGTTTTTCAACCTCATGCAATTGTTTGTTCTATGTCCCTTGTTTCGATGATAATCACAATAATGCGAGTCATTCCACCAGGGTGGTTTGACTTGGGGTTCAATTTTGCTTATGACTGGCAATGTGATAATCTTATTTGCCAATAGTTCTCGAAACGTAGATTCTAGGGTTTGTCCCAATGGTGTGTAAGTTCTTTGATGTGGGGGAGGTGGAGTGTTAGTGTTTCCCCCTTGGTTATTGTTGTTGGCTCAATAGTTGTTGTTGTTGTTGTTGTTCCCTTGGTTGTTAGCACATTGATAATTGTTAGTGCCTTAATTGGCACTTCTTTGATCATTGTTGGATGGTGTGTTACCTGATAAAGTTAGCACTGGTTGCTTAGACTTTACATTGTTGGCATCGACGATACCATCATTAACGATATTTTTGTTTCTAGTCCAAAACTTGGACTTGTCTGAGTTGTTGTTATTATATTGATTGTTATAGGTTATTGCTTGACAAACTAACACATTCCTTGGAGAACTTAAAGGTCCCTTTATTGATGTATGCTTCCTCTACTTGGATGCCATTCTCGATCAGGTTTGCAAAAGTAGGTAGACATTGTAGTTTGAGTTGATAACTCATTTCACTATTTAATTTGTCTATAAAGATCTCCATATTTTCCTTTTCAAGTACATCGCGTGGGTACCTTAAGACCATACCTCTCCATCGTTGTAAGAACACCATGAATGTTTCATTGTTCTTTTGCTTTGTATTGCATATGTTAAGCATAGTGATCTCATGTTGGATATTGTAGGAGTATTGTGTAATGAATTTATTCACGAACTCATCGAAGGATCTGAAGGGAGGTGTGAGTTTTGACAACCACTCCATTGTTTGCCCTCCCAAAATTCTTGGGAATAGCCTCATCATGTATGTATCGTTATGAGAAAACTCCAAGCTCATAGTACAAAATTCCCTGATGTGATCATGGGGATCACTCTTACCATTGTATTTATCATACTTTGGTATGTTCAAATTTGGTGGGAAAGGTATCATGTTTAGCCTCTTGTAAAAAGGGTAAGGACAAATGTCCTCCAAAGAATATCTCATTGTAGAACCTTGTTGCATATCTTGCATTTATCATTGGAGTGGTTGGAATTGTTGTGTAATAAGAGCTAGGGGCACATTTCCTTCATTGGACCTTCGATGATGGGCATCCCCTTGCTCACTAATATCGTCATGATCACGGGTGTCATGTTGGTTGCGTGTGTTGTCTTGATCATGTGTGTCCTCTCCTCTCAGATGTTCTTGATTCTGAGTGAATGTGTAGGCCCTTGGCCTTGTTCTTGGGAATATTTTATTTCTTGAATTTTCTATGTCAAAATCCTCAAGCATTGGGATTCCTTTTCTATTTAGCATGAGGAGGTACTTTTGTTTGTCGGAATCTATAAGCCTTTCCATGAGTATTTGGAAGGCAACGCTTTGTTGGCATTGTTGAAAGAGTTCCTCGGTGATCTCTTCTTCTTCCATATTTATGTATTCACCAAAAGGGTTGGATTCCCTACAACTCATGCTAGATTCCGGTTGTGGATCCAATTCTTTGTCTTTTCGAGATCGAATGCTAGTGGGCATCAATAGATTTCTATAGTAGTGAATTAATCCTCTTCTAACGGGGTTCTTGGTGGGGTTGGTGGTGCAGGATGATCTTCATGGTAGGTGATGCAATTTCTTGGAAAGAAAGTGGGATTGATCCTTCCCCCACTGTTAAGGCATTGATTGAATGCTGATTTCTGAATGTAAGCTCTACTTCTCAAAGGTTCCTTGTCAAACTCATTAGATTTTCCTTGGAGATACAATCACATATGACGAAAGAAAACACAATATGATTTAAAGGTTGATGAGGATAAATTTACTCCTCTTGATAAGTGCCTTAAGACTAGGTTGTCTCTTCTTCAACTTAGTCTTTTTTACGAAGACTTCTTCTCAAAATATGGGGAGTGGTCATACAAATGATCAAAGAGTGTTGATGTTGATGGTTGATATGGATAATTTGTTTTGAATACTCAAGCTTACTAAGTTGAATAGAGGGTTTGTTTGATAGGCCCCTATGACAAAGTGTGTCAAATGATATGGATAAAGTCTCTTGATATGGAAACTTGATTTGATTAACTTGAATATCTAGCTAGGTATTGTTGTTGAGATAGTTGGATGATAAACTCTTGATCACTTGGTTTTGATACTCCTTTATATTGGTTGGATGAAAATATTGCCTAAAGATAGTTGAAATGTTGATTACCACCTCCAAAGGTGCTTTGTTGGATTTGAAAATTTCTCTCACCTATGACTTTTCCTTGTTTTTGGACTAATTTTTGAGTTTGATTTTGGATGTTTTTGCAAGATATTTTAGCATTTATGACAAGAATAAATAGAATGACTAAAAACAATGGCCATGCTAATGCTAAAAATTGTGTGTATGTTCTTTTGAGGATGTGTTCAAATCCCTGATGTTTTCACTAGTTTGGATCACAATAAATACACATTAGATAGACTCTTTATTCAAAGGTCATTAACAATATCATAGCCCACTAGTCTCGATCCTCCGCCAACTCAAGCAACTTTGTCACCCCCTAGAGGGTGCCCGTTTTTTTGCCTTTTTCCATAAATTAACCCAAAGTGAATTTGTTCACAATTGTGTAGTTATATTGGAAGATATATGGTGAGTAATCTTGGGGGTGGATTCTTCCCCACCCTTGCACTATGATATTGCCAATGTTTGGCAACTGTCTCGGCTCAAAGTCTCTATCGCTATGACTTTTAGTAAAGGCTTATGTTCTAAGATACCATTTGAAGTCGTGCAAGCGGGAATGAGGCCTATAGCCCAACAAAGTACCAAACAAGATGTAGTCACGCAAGCGTGATTGAGACCTCAAGACCCTACATAGTGCTCGATATGAGATAACTCAAATATGCTTCGTCCCTTGAGATTTTCATCTCAAAAGGCGATTTGATTATAGTGAGTTAGAATACTTGGCTTTAGCCATACTCACTTGGGTCGTTCTCTTCTCACTAGCCCCCTCAAAGCATTCAGGAAGACATGCCCTCTAAAGGTTGTAAAATGCTTGAAGTAAAATAAAGCAATGAAAAAAAAGTGGGTTTGGCTTTTTGATCACCCAATTAAGGGGAGAGCATATACCTACCACTCAAGACAAAGCACTCAAAAGTTTGTTTTATCCTTCAAGTCAATTGATTGCTAACCTCTAACTGGAGATGTTTCTCCAAACAAGCACAATGTAGATTGTTCTTTTTAATCTTGCAAGTAAATGTTGATTGTGAATTTTAACCTTTACAAGAAAGTAGAAAGTTTGTCTCATTTTTTTTAGAACCCAAATTGAAATGTGAACTTTAACTTGCAAAAGAAATGTTTGAAGTTTGCTATAAATTTTATCCTTGCAAGTGTGGTTCTTTTTAATTTCCCAAATGAAAAGATGTGGTTATTTTTAGAGCACAATTGAAGATTGTGAGGTTATTTTTACCTTGAAAAGAAAATGAGTTCAATTTTAACCAACTTTAGGAAAAAAGTTAGAAAAACTAAAATCAAATCCTAGTTTAACTCCTTCAAACTTGCATCAAATTGTTAAAACCTGCAAAAAGAAAAAGTTAGAGAAATATCAAATCTCTTGGTGGGCTTCCACAAGACTAATTTCAAGCCTTGGTTCATATCATGTCTTTTGCATCCATCCATCTAAGCCATCAACAAATTCATATCAGAAAACTCCTAAAAAAAGCCTCTCTGTTTTTCATATGAGTAAGCAGAAACTCGTACGAGCTTTCCTAATAGACCATGCAACAACTCTCACTTGCTTATACGAAAAAGGAAACAAAATCAGACTAAAACTAGCAGAATCTCGTACGAAAATTCTAAGCTTCACATACGACAAAATAAGTAGAATCGCACTATAACCAACAAAATCTCGTACGATCTTTCACACTGAAACGAAACCTGCAATTTCTCACAACACAAAAACTTGCAAAAATATTAAATTCAGGGACGTGAGCCCCACGGTGGGTGCTAATTAATGTATGCTGGAGATGTGGTCTTCCACCTACAAGAGGGAAAACACTTCAAACACACCAATGAAGCATTGCATTAGATGTTAGAAATCAAAACACATGAATAGATTAAAAACTCTAAAATCGCCTCATAGTCCTTTGTCTCTAAAGATCTCTAAGATTCAAGGTGGCCCTCACTTGGAAGATCACTTGATCCTCAAGATGACAACTTAGAGAATGAGTTGTATGAAAAATGCCACTAGAATCGAAATGAATGCAACTATGATTCTAGTGAGTGCTAAGAGATGAAGATGTAGATGAAGGATGCAAGCTAGGTGATTAGGAGGCAAAGTATATTCCAAATTGAAAGCTAAGTATTCTATTTGAGTTAATTAAACCAAGATGAGAATGCAAAACTTATAAAAGAAGTGAAATTAAGCTAGGATGGAAGATTAAAATGCAACTAAATGAAGCTAAACTATGTGCTATGGATGCTTGAGGATGATGTTGATGCTTGGTGATGACAAAGAGAGCTCCTTAACTTGTAATGTGACTATAATTTTGATGCACAAAAGACTTGATGAATTGAAGAAGGAATGGGTTCTCTTTATAGGGAAAATAGAGAAATGGATGGTTGAGATTGAGTAATCTCAACAAGGGCTAGGATTCAAAGTTATCAATCCATGGGATAGATTCAATCCAATCCCAAGTTGACAAATGTCACCTTGAGAGGGCTTGAGGGGATGCTAAACAAGCATTAGATGCTAATCAAGCAATCAGGGATAACCTCAAGGAGTGACATCATGGATAATATCATTAACCAGGGAGGCATGCTATTACCTAAGAGGTAAACTCTTGTGCAACATGGGTAAATGGTTAAGGGACAACCATCATGGCTAAGGGGTGTGGGTTTGTAAGAGGCATTAAATGCCTCAGAAGACTTTTGGGGCTAATTTGTAAGGCTCTTACAAATTTGGGGAACTCAACAAGTTAGCTTGTTGAATAAGGTAGAGTCTTCAACACATTTTGAAAACTTTCCCCAAATTTGGAGAAGTGACTCCCCCAATTTAAGGAATGCGACATGATTAGGAGAATAATACATGATTAGGATAGGATTAGAAGGCTTCTAGAAGAATGATTAGGGTAATGTAGGATTTTGCAAGTGGGTGAGGGAAAATAGGTAATTCTGGTAAATTAAAATGATTTAATTTAGCCAAAAAGGGGATGTAACTTGCATTTGTAGGATTTTGCAAGTAGGGGGGATTTTTAAATAGATTTTGATTTATTTAAATTCAAAAGGGATTTTAATTAAATGTGAATTTAATCAAAAAGGGGAAAAGGGGATTTTAATTAAATAAATAATATTTATCAATTAAATGGCTAAGGGTACTTAATCAAACCTTAGTTTAATTAATAGGTTAGGCTAGAGGAAATGGATTTAATCAAATCTTTAATTTGATTAATAGGATAACTAGAAGAATAGGGATATTAATTAAATCTTAATTTAATTAATTGGAAGAATTATGGATAATTAAATGAATAAAATTCACTTAATTCATTATGCAACCTTTAGGTGTCTACAGTTATAACACTGGTATGCCTTGCTCCTTGTAGAGTATCCCATGAATATACCTTCATCATCCTTGCTATCAAATTTTCTAAGATTATCTTTATCTCTCCAAATATAGCACTTGCTTCCAAATACCTTGAAATATTTCACTGTCAGAGTTCTACCATGACAAAGCTCATAATATGTCTTCCCATGTCTTTTCTGGTATAGAACTCTGTTAAGAGTGTGGACTGCAGTATGAATTGCTTCTCTCCAATAGACTTCTAGGAGTTATGATCCTTTGATCATTATAATAGATACCTCTTAAATTGTTCGGTTCATCCTTTCCACTACACCATTCTACTTAGATGTTCTTGGGGCTGACAACTATCTTTGTATACCATGTTTCTCACAAAAAATGTTAAACTTATCAGAAGTCAATTTTCCTCCTCTATTAGACCTCAAACACTTAATCTTTCTGTCAACTTCATTTTCTACTTTAGCCTTGAATATTTTGAATTTCTCTAATGCTTTTGACTTCTCTCTTAGAAATGCAACCCATGACATTCTAGAATAATCATCAATAAACAACATGAAATACTTCTCACCTTGTATACTTCTTATTCTGGTAGGACCGCATAGGTCTATGTGCACTAAATCCAACAATACGGTGGATGAATTTTCCTTTCCTCTATATGTTCCTTTCGTCTACTTTCCGACATGAAATTCTCTGCAAATGTTGTTATCCAGTTTGGTCGGCCTAAACAAACCTCTCATTGCACTTGATGAGCTAATCTTCACCAAGTTGTCAAAATTGATATGACACATCCTTTGCTGCCAAAGCCAGCTATCATTGACCTGAGATAACAAAGTGTTTTGTAGCTCCTTCCAACATATACATGTTTCCACCAATCCTTTTTCCTACTGCAATAACAATTCTGAATCCCTTCTGGATCTCACAACCATCATCTTGAAAAAAAACATTGTAACCTTTTTCACACATATGTCCAACACTCAAAAGATTATGATGCAAACCCTTCACATAGTGAACATTGTCAGTATTATGTTTTTCATCAAAACAAATAGAACCAATTCTCACAATTTGTGTTGTATGATCATCTCCGAACCTAACAAAACCACCATCATAGTTTTTCAGGTTTTACAAACTTACTCTTATTACCAGTCATATGCTTTGAACATCCACTATCAGTCAACCATTCATTTCTATCTCTTCTAACATGCAAAGCAGTAGCAACAATCTTAGGAATATCAATTTTAAGTTCATCTTTTTCTACCAAAAACAAGCCATCACCATCTTTATAATCTAATTCATTATCTGAAATGTTAGCATCATCTTTGACATAATAGGCTCTCTTATTAAACTTTCCTCTACCTTCTCTAAATTCTTGTCTTGAACCTTTCTCTAGACACCTAGTAGCAATATGACCAATCTTTCCCCATCTAAAGCATTTAATGGGTAACATACCTTTGTATTTCCTGGATCCTTTCTTTAGTTTCATTATGAAATTAACTTCCATCTCAGCTGAACTTTCATCTTCCAGATCTTCCTTAGAGGCTTTAAAGGTAGATTCAGTCTTAGCTTTGTCTTTTCCAAACTTTCTTATCTCAAATGTTGAAAAAGTACCATACAATTGCTCTCTAGTAAACTTCTTTGGGTCATAGGTTTCTTCAATAGATGAGATTTTGTCACTGTAACTTTCTGGTAGGGACATCAGAATCTTCTCAATTATGTCTTCATTTGTCAAGGTGCTGCCAAGTTCTCTAATTTCATTTACCGCACTGTCAACCTTATGAAAATAACTTGTTATGTCTTCTCCTTTTTCTATTTTCAAGTTCTCATATTTGCGCTTAGTTGTTAGCTTCTTTGATAATTTAACTCTATCATTTCCTTCATAGATATATTTCAACTTTTCCCAAACCTCATAAGAAATATTCAATTATATAACCTTTGCCAATTCAGTCTTTGATAAGGCACTAAAGATTTCATACCTTGTCTTTTCATTCTCTTTATAAGCTTGAATCTCATCAGGAGTAGTAAGACCATTTGCCAGTTGAACATACTAATTTTCCATAGCTTTTCAAGTGTTGTATCCCAAAGAGATCAGGTAGCCTCTCATCTTTACTTTCAAGAAACTATAGTTAGATCTTTCAAAGATAGGAATAGTCAATTTATGTGCCATCGAATCAGGATCTACCTCAAGCGGTTAATCTCTTCTCCAAGGAACCAAAGCTCTGATGCCAATTATTGAATATCCTAGTAACTAAGAGTGGGGGGGGGGGGTGAATTAGTTGATAACTTAAATCAATTTATTAAATCCTTTTACACATTTAGAATAACCTACAATTTAATAGGTGCACATATAAGATACACACATACAACATAAATTACACAATGAACACTAGATATGACGTGGAAAACCCAAGAAGGGAGAAACCACAGAGAATGTTAGTTATCAATATAAAACACTGGTTAAGGTGATTTTTACAAAAGGTGGCTCTCTCATAGAATGCTTATTGTAGGTGGGCTCACTGCTCAGAAAAAGGCTCACTGCTGAAGAAAGAAAGAAAGGAAAAAAGAATCCACCACTGTAACATAATCTACAAAGCCAGACTGCTTTCGGTGCCTCAATACCAATCACCCTCTTCACACATCAACAATAATCAGATCCTTCCTTCTCAATCTCACATATCTTCAATTATAATGCCGCACTTTTTCATACTAAGACAATTAGAGCATCCTCATATAAATATTGTCTTTAGGGAAGCATAATCTTCCAAGTTGGCCAAGACATGGATCTAAAATTGGTCAACCCTAAACATTTTGGTGGTGGAAAGGAATGAGAAGTAGACCATACCACAACACACATCAATGGTCAGATCAACACGTTACATCCATTACAAATTCCAAACCCAAATCACGATTCACACGCTACACCAATGTCGCTACACATTGTCGAATTCCAAACTTAATCCAGAGCAAAAAGCACTACCCAAAACAACAAAGATAGGAATAGAACCAGGATACAATCGATCAACACTATATCCAATAAATAGAAATATCCAGATCACCATTAACTCAACTAATCTATGCTAAAATGCAACTTCCCGAGCACCAAAGATTCTGGGGACACATCTTTCGGATCACCAACACCAAGAACACATGTTGACACTAATGACAACAATTATGTTGACATCAATGACAACCAATCATATTCATCACATTTGCAATAGTTATAACTTCCATGATATGGCAAGGAGTAGTGAATGGAAATCAATTAGTATCATATTGATTTTTGAGAGCATTTTGGCCAAATTTTTATGCCGACTACAAGTAGGTAAATCAGATGTCGAGATTTACCCTTCCTTGTTTCCCCATATTAGACACTCACCCATTATAATATAAAATTCCACTTGAACGAAATGAAAACTACCCCTTCCCAATATGCAATCATGCACCTAAGCAACACACACACACACACACACACATTAAAGTATCTACTAGTTACAATTCACACATCTTTCCATTCTTATCAATTTGAAAACTTGTTACCAACTTCAAATAATTAAGTAATTAGAAATCATAAAGTTCTCAAATATGGATCAAATTATGTATAATGAGCGTTAGGGTTATAATTATAGTGAGGGTTAGTATTATACTTAAGATTCGGGTTAGGGTTGGGGTAAGGGTTAGGATTGGGGTTAATCTTAGTGATTGTAATTAGGGCTAGGGCTAAAGATTATAATTATTAATTATAAATAAAATTAGGGTTAGGGTTAGGGTTAAGATTGCAATTAAAGATAGTACGTGATGATAGCTATAAGAGTTAGGGTTTGGGTTAGGATTGGGGTTGGGGCTAGAATAGGGTTAGGGTCAGGGTTAGAATTATAATTAGGATTAGGGTTATAATTATAATTAGCGTTAGGGTTAACAATTATAATTAATGATTATAATTAAAATTAGAGTTAGGGTTAGGGCCAGAATTAGGGTTAGGGGTAGGGTTATAATTATAATTAGGGTTAGGGTTATAGTTAGGATTATAATTAGGGTTAGGGTTAGGGTTAGTATTGGGGTTAGTCTTAGTGATTATAATTAAGGTAAGGTTTAAAGATTATAATTAGTGATTATAATTTAAATTAGGGTTAGGATTAGGGTTAGGGTGAGGGTTAAGATTGCAATGAAAGATAATATGTGATGATAAATATAAGAGTTAGGGTTTGGGTTGTTAGGGTTAGGGTTAGGTTTTGGGCCATTATCAGGTCAGGGTTGGAGTAAGGGTTAGGATTGGTGTTAATCTTAGTAATTGTAATTGGGTTTAGGGTTAAAGATTATAATTATTAATTATAAATAAAATTAGTGTTAGGGTTACGGTTAGAATTATAGTTATGATTAGGGTTAGGGTTAGGGTTAGGGTTAAGATTGTAATTAAAAATAGTACGTGATGGTAGCTATAAGAGTTAGGGTTTGGGTCGAGATTAGGGTTGGGGGTAGAATAGGCTTAGGGTTATAATTATAATTAGTGTGAGGATTAAAGGTTATAATTAGTGATAATTAGGGTTAGAATTAGGGTTAGTCTTAGTGATTATAATTAAGGTAAGGTTTAAAGATTATAATGAGTGATTATAATTAAAATTAGAGTTAGGGTAAGGGTTATAATTAGGATTAGGGTTAGGGTTAAGATTGCAATGAAATATAGTATGTGATGATAGATATAAGAGTTATTGTTTGGGCCAGGATTAGGGTTGTTAGGGTTAGGGTTAGGTTTTAGGTTAGATATAAAGTTAGGTTTTGGGTCATTATCAGGTTAGGGTTGTGGTTACGGTATAAATCAGAGGGATTTATAGTATTATAGATAAAATAAAAGTTATATTTGGTTTTAGTTAATGATAAAGAGTTATTATTGTAGGATAATGATTGGGGTAAGGGTTGAGGTTCAATTAGAATCAGTATTAGGGTTAGGGATAGGGTTTAATTAGGATTAGGGTTAGCATTACAAATAAATTAAGGTTAGAGTAAGTGTTATGACTCAAGAAGGGTTAGGATTTAAGGATAAAGCATGTTGTTAGGCTTTCAACTATATAATAGAGCTCTGTTTGAAGGTTAGCATTAGAATTTAATTAGGGTTATGGGTTATGTTAGCATAAAGATTGGAGATATAGTCAAGCATAGGTTGGATTTACAATCAAGGTCACTTTAGGGTTATGGTTGAGGTTCAAAATAGGGTTTAAATAGTAATTACAGTTAAGATGAATTTTAAGGTTAGGTTATTATAAGGGTTCAACTACAGTTAATGCTAGAGTATAATTATGGTTAGAATTATGGTTGTTATTAAACTACATTAAGGTTATAGGATTAAATTAGCATTACACTTCAATTAGGATTAGGGTTAGGAATAGAGATCAATTAGGGCTAGGATTCAATTATGGTTACAATTGAGGAAAATGGTTAAGTTTAAGAATAGGGTTCAATTAAATGGCTAGATTAGGGATCAAGTAGTATTTAGGGTACAAATCTATGGTTAGAGTTGAGTTTAGGGTTATCATTCAATTAGAGGGATTAGGGTTAAGGGTTAGGTTTTGGGTTAGGGTTGGAGTTAGGGTTTAAGATTATGGTTAGCGTTAGGGTTTAGTTTTAAAGTTAAGTTTATGGTTAGGGTTACAATTATATTTAGGTTTACATCAAAGTTAGGGTTAGAATTAGGGTTATAGTTCCATTACATTAAGGTTAGGGTTAAATTAGTATTAATGTTCAATTAGGATTAGGGTTTGGGCTAGATTAAGGTTAATAATAGAATAGGGTCAAGGTTTAGGATTGTGGCTAGATTAGAGTTATGATTAGGGTTAGGGTAAGGATTATGATTAGGGTTATGGTTTGGTGTTATGGCTAAGGTTAAGGTTAGGTTTAGGATTATGGTTAGGGCCATATGATTATGGCTAGGGTTAGGGTTTACATCATAGCTAGACTTAGGTTTAGGTTTAGGGTTAGGGTTAAGGTTAGGTTTAGGTTTAGGATTTACATCACATGTGCTTGGGGTTACGATGAAGATTATGGTTGGGATTGGGGATTAATATTAAGGTTAGGGTTAGGCTTTAAGGTAAGGATTAAGATTATAAATAAGATTTATTCTTAGGATTAGGGAAAGGATTCAAGTTATAGTCAGGGTTATGGTTATGGTTGGGATTAGGTTTTAGGGTTATGGCTAAATATTATTGTTAGGGTTAGGGTTTATGGTTATGGTTAGGTTAGGGTTAAGGTTTAGAGTTATGGTTAGGATTATGGTTAAGGTTGTGGTTTACATCATGGTTAGGGTTGCAGTTAGGGTTAGGTTTATGGTTAGGCTTAAGGTTACAGTTATGATTAGGATTATGGCTAGGGTTAGGGTTTACATCATGGTTATGATTAGGGTTTAAATCATGGTTAGGGTCAGGGTTAAGGGTTAGTGTCAATATTAATGTTATTTTTAATATCATGTTTATGGTTAGGGTTATAAATAGTGTTAAGATTCAGATAGGCTTAGGGTTGAGGATAAAATATGTTGTTAGGAATTTATAATGAAGCTTGAGTTTAAGGCTAGGTATAACATTTAATTAGTGTTAAGGATACTATTTAATTAAGGCTAGGGTCAAGTTATGTGTTACATTAGCATAAAGGTTTAATTAGGGTTAGGGTCAATGTTAGTTTAAGTTTAGGGTTAAGAATACCTTAGGGTTTCTAGGTTGTTGTTAAAGATGTGGTTTTATTAAGGTTAGGATTAATTTTAGGGTTAGGTTATTGTTAGGGTTAGATTAGGGTTATGGTAAAGATTAGGTTATGATTAAAGTTACTATTCTAGGATAAAGCATGGGGTTAGGGTTAGGGTTTGGGCTATAGTTTAAGGTTGGAGATAAAGTTTGATTAGGGTTATGTTTTTGATAAAGGTAAACGGGTTTTTCATAGACCCAAAACCAAAAGTTTTACTTGATTAGGGTCATGTTATGTTAGTAAAAAGATTTAATTAGGGTTGGGATTCAATTATCTCTAGATTAGGGATATATAAAGGTTAAGGTTTGATTACATGGTAAAGATTTAGTTATAGTTAGCATTAGTATTATAATTCAATTAGGGTTAGAATTCGGGTTATGATTCAATTAAATTAGGCTTAAGGTTTGGGCTATAATTTAATTATGGTTAGGGTTCCATTAGGGTTGAATTATAGTTATGGTAAAGATTAGGTTATCATTAAAGTTACTATTCTAGGATAAAGCTTGGGGTTAGGATTAGGGTTTGGGCTATAGTTTAAGGTTGGCGCTAAGATTTAATTAGGGTTATGGTATGTTAGCGCAAATATCTAATTAGGGTTAGGATTTAATTAGCTCTAGATTAGGGATATATGAAAGTTAAGGTTTGATTACATGGTAAGGATTTAGTTATAGTTACAGTTAGTATTATAATTCAATTATGGTTAGAATTAGGGTTGTGATTCAATTACATTAGGCTTAAGGTTAGGGTTGCAATTTAATTATGATTAGGGTTCAATTAGGGTTAGGGTTTGATTATTGAATAAGGATTGATTTAGTATTACAATTCAATCACATTTTAATTAGTTAAGGTTAGGGTTTGTGAGGCCTCACCTCGACTTAGTCTGACATTCAGTGGATTTTATATTTAGACTATGATGGATACTTTATTTTGATGCTTTTTGAGACTTAGAACTTACATGATTTCAGGATTTGGATAACATTGCTATGATTTGGTGATTTAGTTATATGCTTTATGAGATAGAACACTACATGATTGTTAGATAGGATGATAATGCAATGATAGATGTCGTTATTGAATTTGCAGGACTTTACTCTGAATATAGAACTATGATGTATGTTTAGTTTATGTGAATTGGCATGAAATTGCTTATGTGAATTTGCTTGATAAAAAGATGTATTCAATCTGTGCAGATGAAAATTGTATGCAAGTAATGACGTGCATTGTTATATTATTGAATTATATTATATATGGATATTTGGAAGTACTAACGTGTAAATTGAGATGCGCAGGAAATTTACCATGTGACCATGGAAATTACGGAGAATCAAACCTAGACTTATGTATGTTCGTAAGTTAGGGTTTGTCTATTTGGAGAGACAACACCCCGTTTGTGTTGTATTTTATTCGTAGCAGTATATGCTGCATGAGTGTTAAGTGTTATTTAAATGTATTGTGTAAAAACCACAAGAGACAATTTCATGTTGTATTTTTGTAAAAGTGTTTTATTTGTGTCACTTGACACATGTGTGGATTTAAATTTACATGTTTTATTTTGTCTCTTGGTGGGAAAGTGTTTAATTATAGTTCTTCTTAAATAAAATAATGTGTTGTCATAAATACTTTGGGAATATAATATTTGGGGTGGTCAACTTATGTTTGACCCGAAAATAAACTTCAGAGGGGTTTAAAATGGGTTAAATGAACACCTAGGGGTAGTTTAATAGGGTTTCCTAAAGCCCATAAGGTATACCTAGGGGTTAGGGGTAATTTTAGGCAAGTTTCTACTTTATAATGATCTTTTTAACGCTTTAAAAATTGGCTTTTTTGAGTTGTGCGAAAATTGAAGATTTGAAGTTAAATCTAATTTAGATTTTTCTTATTCGAATGGGAGTCATTTTGCATTTTTGCTTTCTTTCCCTTTTGGTTTTTAGAAACTTGTAAGAACTCAGAGAATGAGCTTCTTAAGCAAGATTTTTGGGAATTGAAGGGTAATCACCCACTCTCCATTTTTGGAGACAAGAGAAATTTTGAAAAGAAAACAATGTTATGGAATAGAAAAATTGATTAAGGGTAGAAGGAAAAAGATTCGTGGATTGGGCAGCTCTTCATCAAATATCATAATACCTTTGGGCAGATTAAGGTTGGTTTCAGTTATTCATTATAATGTCTTCTTCTTGCTTATGTTTGGAAGTTTGTTGGTGTAAGAAATCTGTGTTTCTTGAATGTTTTTGTTGAAAAATCTTTTGGTATTTTTGCATTGTGATTTGTGTTGTGTTTTGGGAGTTTCCTCAAGACCTCTTTCTCTTGGGAGAGAAGAGGATCTTGTGGGTGGTAGCAGTGACAACCCATGAGTGAGAGACTCTCTTTTGAGAGCGATCACAAGGGATCTTTGTGTGACCCTTGCTGCATGGCCTGTTTGTGCAATGGGGGTCATAAGGAGGGATATAAGGCTAGAATGCCTTTGGGGGGCATAAGGAATAAGGGGTTGAGATTCTTGATATATTTATTGTGCCATGAGGTGGCTTCTTGTTTATTTCATACTTGCAGTTCTCCTCAGGGTATTGGTCCACTACCACCCTTTGAAAAGATCATCACCAAAGTGTGGTGTTGTGAAGCCAAGTTGGGAGTGTGTTTGAAAATCTGTATGCATTGCCTTCTATGTGTTTGCCTGTATGTTACCCATCTAGGAATTGGTTCTCCGAGCTCGGGGGTGGCTACTAGTTAGCCTAGGCTGGGAGGTGAGCACTCCATGGTCATATTTGTGTTTTCTATTATGCAAGAAAGTCAGGAGAAAGAGAATAGGAACCATGAAAAGACACAGAAGATTATTGTTGAAGATACTTAAATCTAGTTGCAAATATATGTTTAAATTTGTTATAGAAGTATGCTTCTTTCATAGAAAAGAGAAGCAAGTTGTAATTCTTGAAAATAGACTTGAGAGTTATTGTTGTAGCTAAGCAAAGAAACATCCTGTAAATATGCAGAATATCTTAGAGTTGTAAAAGTTTGTTTTATTTCTACTTCTATTTGTGTTTCAGAAAAAGAAAAGCTTCTTTGAGTTGCATGTAAAAGCTTCTTTTGTATTATGGAAAAATTAGTTTCAAATGAATTTTATCTATATTCTACTTGTTGAAAAGTATGGGTTATTTTGCTGAAGAATTCTAAGTATAAAAAAAGAAAAAAAGAGTGTTTTAAGTAATTGTTTTATTAGTGGAAAAATCAATGAATGTGTTTTATTCAGAATAGAATGATGTATTTTAAGAAAAAGAAAAAGTGTTAGAATAAAAGTTTAGCAAAAGATCTACTTCTATTTCTTTTATCAGCAATTAGAATAAATAAATAAAAGAGCCTAAGTTTTATATCAATTATATATATATATATATATACTTAAATGTTTATTTGTGCACATGTAATTTTGGATTTACATAATGTGTTTCCCATTGTTATTTTGTTTAAAATTTTGTATGTAAATCTTATTTAAAAAATATATATATATTTTTATATATTTTCACCCTTAAAACTTATATATATATATATATATTTATATAAATATAAATATATATATATATATATAAATATAAATACATATATATATATATATTTATATATAATATATTTAAAAAAAAAAAAAAAAAAATTTTAAAAAAAGGGGGAAATTGGGTTCCATGCGGGCCCCATTGTGTGTACGCACAGTGATGGCCGCGCGGCGCCCACTGTGTGCACACACAGTGCGGGCCGCTCGGCTCCCACTGTGTGGACACACAGTGGACGGCCACGGCCGCCACTGTGTGGCCACACAGTGGTGTGAGCCGCTAGCGGCGCCCATTGTGTGGACACACAGTGGTGCCGCGGCGCCCACTGTGCGCCCACACAGTGGTGCCTCGGCCCTCCCTGTCGCCTTCATCGAACCAACAGTGAAAATGGCCGCCGCCTTGGGGTTTCGGCCCTGTTAAAAAAATTCAGTGGTAAACAAAAAAAAAAAGAGATTAAACCCTAGCCCGGGTAGGGTTAGGGTTAAAGGAAATAAAATAATATGATAGTTTAAGAGTTGATAATATATTATAAAAAAAAAAGAAACCCTAATTAGGGTTGAGAAAATATTGTTTATTATTTTGGAAATATATAATTCTGGTTATAATTTGGAGTAAGTAACTAACAGAAATTTAAATATGGTTGTTTAGACTTGTTAGTCATTTTGGAGATTGAATTAATTTTCCTCTCCTATTCCTTTATCATGATGGATTTAATAAACTTAATGACTAGGTATCTCGTGGAGATAAATTTTAAACCAGTTAGTTTTCCGCAAATAGAATTAAACAAATTATCGATGCTTGGTTCGTTTCAGAATTAGCTCGAATATAATTATGGGAATTTCATTAACGCTTGTCGTGTGAGTGAACTTGTTAATTAAATTAGTATTTAAAAAAAAAAAATCGTTCCGTTTTTGCCCTAAATTTTGGGCATGACATTTTGGTATCACAGCAAGGTTTCCACACTAGGAACCTTACTCACTTACGTTTCGCCTTAGAATATTTAAAATTATTTTGTTAAATTGATTTTTGAATTTAATTGAATTTAATTCTAAAAGAAATAAATTAATTGTTTTGCCTTATTTTCCTCTTAGGATGCCATCGACGACGTGACAAGCTCGCAAGTGCGGACGGGGTCCTAGACGTGTGCGCATAGCACGCGATGAGGTAGAGAGGGAGGCATCGGTTCCAGAGGAGAACCTAGAAGCACCTCCCGAACAGCCAAATGAACCTAACCAAGACCTCTTAGCAGCCATTCAGAATCTTATTGGCATAGTTCAGGAAAGGATCCCAGCAGAGAACCCTCAGACTTATGGATTCCAGAAACCACTTTGGAAAGGGAACAACCGAAATTCTCAGGGGTTCTCCAAACCCCCTCCTCCACAACAAACACCACAGAACCAGAGGCAGAAGCCTCCACAGTATCAGCAGGGCTCTAAGCCCAAACAGTGGCAGACTTAGGGACAGAAACGTGATTAGAGAGCACAGGGGCAGTACACACAGCCGACAGGGACTCAGCAGTCCTCCAGGGGTGGGTACAGCGGATCCAGTAGGACAGGAGGTCAGGCATTCTCTAGGCCTCAGGGTGCCCAGTTCCAGGCACGGGGTGCTTGCTTTACGTGTGGAGCCATGGGGCATATGGTGAGGGATTGCCCTTAGGGACAGGTAGCAGGGAGTCAGCGGATGGCCGCTTCAGAGCCGACAGTTGGTAATATGGGCAGGTCCCATAGAGTATTCGCAGCGGTTGACAACCACTAGGCTGAGCATCAGGCCATGGTTATCAAATCTACAGGTATAATCAAAGGTAGCAATGTATCTATTTTGTTTGATTCAGGAGCTACTGACTCCTTTATATCTCCATTGGTTGTGGAGCGTTGTGGGCTAGTGGCAACTAGACAGGGTGTCAGTTGGGAAGTGGAATTAGCTTCAGGGGCTAGAGTGTCAGTGGAATCAGAGGTTAGGGCATGTTAGCTGCAGATTGGCAAGTCCACCACTTTAGTAGACCTTAGAGTGACTCCACTTGGATCTTACGGAATCGTACTTGGCATGGATTGGCTTTATGCTCACAGGGCCAAGATGGATTGCCGCCTGAAAAAGATCGAGTGTGAGGATGATCATGGTTCGCCCATAGTTATCACCGGGATTCAGAGGCCCGTATCTCTTCGTATGATCTCCGCAATGTAGCTTAAACGGAGCATGCGGAAGGGATGTCAGCTTTTTGCTATCACTATCAGTGACAGAGGAGAAGAGGAGGAAAAAGAAACATCACTCGATGACCATCCTATCCTTAAGGGATATTCAGATGTATTTCCTTCAGAGTTACCAAGAATGCCTCCCCGCAGAGAGATTGATTTTCATATAGACCTAGTACCAGGAGCCGAGCCAGTTTCCAGAGCACCTTATAGGATGACCACAAATGAGTTAAATGAACTTAAAATTCAACTCGAGGAACTTCTTGAGAAGGGTCATATCTGTCCTAGCGTATCCCCGTGGGGTGCACTAGTCATCTTCGTTAAGAAGAAGGATGGATCTCTCCGATTGTGTATGGATTATCGGCAGCTAAATAAAGTAACCATCAAGAACCGATATCCTTTGCCCAGAATTGATGATTTATTTGACCAGCTTCAGGGTGCCAAAGTCTTTTCCAAAATAGATCTGAAGTCAGGATACCATCAGTTGAGAATAGTGGAAAGTGATATCCACAAGACCACATTTTGCACTAGATATGGTCACTATGAGTTTACCGTAGTCCCCTTCGGACTTACGAATGCCCCAGCAGTTTTTATGAGCCTCATGAATGGGGTGTTCCGTACCTTTCTGGACCATTTTGTTATTGTGTTCCTCGATGATATACTGATATATTCTCAGAATGAGAAGGAGCATGAGGAGCACCTGAAACAGGTATTGCAGTGTTTGCGGGATAACCAGTTGTTTGGCAGCCTATTGAAGTGTGCTTTCTTTCGGTTTGAGGTCAAGTACCTTGGGCACGTTATTTTCGGTGATGGGATCTCAGTTGACCCATCAAAGATTAGGGCTATTATGGATTGGCTAGCGCCTACCAGTGTGACAGAGGTCAGGAGTTTCATGGGTTTAGCAGGGTATTACCGACGTTTTGTCGAGGGTTTCTCCAGAGTCGCACACCCTATTACTTCTCTTCAGCGTAAAGGGAAGAAATTTGAGTGGACAGAGAAGTGCGAGAAGGCCTTTCAGGAACTCAAGAAGGCACTTACTAGCGCTCCTATCCTTGTTGTACCAGATCCTTCAGCTGACTTCATGGTTTGTATAGATGCTTCCCTAGAGGGTTTGGGGGGCAGTTCTTATGCAGGATGGTAGGGCCATAGCTTTCGAGTCTAGGAAACTTAAGACTCATGAACTTAATTATCCCACTCACGACCTTGAGCTCGCAGCAGTAGTGCATGCACTTGTGAGGTGGAGACACTTCCTTTTAGGACATCACTTCGAGTTGCATTCAGATCATCAGAGTCTTCAGTACATCTTTACTCAGCCGAACCTTAATGCATGTCAGAGGAGATGGATGGAGTTCTTGTGCGAATATGATTTTGACGTTCACTACATCAAAGGAAAGGAAAATGTAGTTGCAGATGCCTTGAGTAGGAGACGTCACGAGGTTTACACCATATCCATGGGCACGGATTTGAGAGACCGTATACTTCAGCACTTGTCAGAGGATGGATGGTATGCAGAGGTTTGTCAGGTAATTCGATCTCAAGTTACTTTAGAAGGGAGATATGTGGATTATTCTTTGGAGTCCGATGGACTGTTACGCCACAGAGGGCGCATTTATGTACCTTCCTCCGGGGGATTGCGAGAGTTCATTGTCACGGAAGCTCATAGAGCTCCTTATGCAGCGCATACCGGGGTTAAGAAGTTGCATGCTGACTTGAGGCAGTTGTATCATTGGCCGGGAATGCGGCAGCTCATTGCTGAGATAGTAGCTCGATGTCTCGAGTGTCAGAGGGTAAAGGCGGAGCACCGCCATCTAGGTGGGTTGCTTCAGTCTCATGCTATACTAGAGTGGAAATGGGATACTATATCCATGGATTTCATCATTGGTCTCCCTATGTCTTCCCGTCGCCATGATGCTATCTTGGTGACAGTTGACAAGTTGACCAAAGTAGCTCACTTTTCACCAGTTCGTACTACATTCACAGCTCTAGCAATAGCATAGGTGTTCTTGTGAGACATTGTTAGACTACATGGCGTACCCCACAAGATTATTTCTGACAGGGATTCTCTTTTCACTTCTTCCTTTTGGAAGTCATTACAGGCAGCTATGGGCACTAAGCTCAATTTCAGTACAGCCTATCACCCAGAGACAGATGGTCAGACAGAGAGGGTCAATCAGGTGTTAGAGGATATGCTTCGTATGTACGTCATGGATCATCAGACCCAGTGGGAGGAGTATCTTTCCTTAGTGGAGTTTGCCTATAACAATGGGCATCACACTTCTTTGGGGATGCCACCCTATCAGGCATTATACGGCAGGCCTTTCAGGACGCCCTTGAGTTGGGATCACATAGAGGATAGAGTTGCTATTGGTCCTAAGTTAGTTCGGGATATGGAACAGCAGGTGGATTTGATTAGGCAGCATCTCAGAGAGGCTTAGGATAGACAGAAGAAATATGCCGATGCAAAGAGGATAGATCGTAGCTACTTGGTTGGAGACAGAGTTTTCTTGAGAGTGCGACTACATAAGAGTCCAATCCGTTACGGAAAGGGTTCTAAGCTCGCACCTCGCTTTGTAGGACCTTTTGAGATTCTGGAGAGGATAGGCCTAGTTGCCTACCATTTAGCTTTGCCACCTAGCCTGTCACGCATCCACGATGTGTTTCATGTTTCAGTTTTGAGAAAGTATATCTATGATGAGTCTCACATTTTAGATTGGGATGCCTTGCAGGTGGAGTCGGACGGGCAGCTAGCTTTGGAGCCCATTCGCATTTTGGCACGCTAGACATTGGCCCTTCGAGGTCGAGAGCTGGACCAGGTTAGGGTCCAGTGGGATTGTTATGATGAGGTTACGGCTTCATGGGAGGACGCAACACGTATGAGATCAGAGTACCCCCACCTCTTTGATGAACTCCAGGAGGAAGTTCATGCCTAGAGGGGGAGGATGTGAGGCCTCACCTCGACTCAGTCTGACATTCAGTGGATTTTATATTTAGACTATGATGGATACTTTATTTTGATGCTTTTTGAGACTTAGAACTTACATGATTTCAGGATTTGGATAACATTGCTATGATTTGGTGATTTACTTATATGCTTTATGAGATAGAACACTACATGATTGTTAGATAGGATGATAATGCAATGATAGATGTCGTTATTGAATTTGCAGGACTTTACTCTGAATATAGAACTATGATGTATGTTTAGTTTATGTGAATTGGCATGAAATTGCTTATGTGAATTTGCTTGATAAAAAGATGTATTCAATCTGTGCAGATGAAAATTGTGTGCAAGTAATGATGTGCATTGTTATATTATTGAATTATATTATATATGGATATTTGGAAGTACTAACGTGTAAATTGAGATGCGCAGGAAATTTACCATGTGACCATGGAAATTACGGAGAATCAAACCTAGACTTATGTATGTTCGTAAGCCAGGGTTTGTCTATTTGGAGAGACAACACCCCGTTTGTATTGTATTTTATTCGTAACAGTATATGCTGCATGAGTGTTAAGTGTTATTTAAATTTATTGTGTAAAAACCACAAGAGACAATTTCATGTTGTATTTTTGTAAAAGTGTTTTATTTGTGTCACTTGACACATGTGTGGATTTAAATTTACATGTTTTATTTTGTCTCTTGGTGGGAAAGTGTTTAATTATAGTTCTTCTTAAATAAAATAATGGGTTGTCATAAATACTTTGGGAATATAATATTTGGGGTGGTCAACTTATGTTTGACCCGAAAATAAACTTCAGAGGGGTTTAAAATGGGTTAAATGAACACCTAGGGGTAGTTTAATAGGGTTTCCTAAAGCCCATAAGGTATACTTAGGGGTTAGGGGTAATTTTAGGCAAGTTTCTACTTTATAATGATCTTTTTAACGCTTTAAAAATTGGCTTTTTTGAGTTGTGCAAAAATTGAAGATTTGAAGTTAAATCTAATTTAGATTTTTCTTATTCGAATGGGAGTCTTTTTGCATTTTTGCTTTCTTTCCCTTTTGGTTTTTAGAAACTTGTGAGAACTCAGAGAATGAGCTTCTTAAGCAAGATTTTTGGGAATTGAAGGGTAATCACCCACTCTCCATTTTTGGAGACAAGAGAAATTTTGAAAAGAAAACAATGTTATGGAATAGAAAAATTGATTAAGGGTAGAAGGAAAAAGATTCGTGGATTGGGCAGCTCTTCATCAAATATCATAGTACCTTTGGGCAGATTAAGGTTGGTTTCAGTTATTCATTATAATGTCTTCTTCTTGCTTATGTCTGGAAGTTTGTTGGTGTAAGAAATCTGTGTTTCTTGAATGTTTTTGTTGAAAAATCTTTTGGTATTTTTGCATTGTGATTTGTGCTGTGTTTTGGGAGTTTCCTCAAGACCTCTTTCTCTTGGGAGAGAAGAGGATCTTGTGGGTGGTAGCAGTGACAACCCACGAGTGAGAGACTCTCTTTTGAGAGCGATCACAAGGGATCTTTGTGTGACCCTTGCTGCATGGCCTGTTTGTGCAATGGGGGTCATAAGGAGGGATATAAGGCTAGAATGCCTTTGGGGGGCATAAGGAATAAGGGGTTGAGATTCTTGATATATTTATTGTGCCATGAGGTGGCTTCTTGTTTATTTCATACTTGCAGTTCTCCTCAGGGTATTGGTCCACTACCACCCTTTGAAAAGATTATCACCAAAGTGTGGTGCTGTGAAGCCAAGTTGGGAGTGTGTTTGAAAATCTGTATGCATTGCCTTCTATGTGTTTGCCTGTATGTTACCCGTCTAGGAATTGGTTCTCCGAGCTCGGGGGTGGCTACCAGTTAGCCTAGGCTGGGAGGTGAGCACTCCGTGGTCATATTTGTGTTTTCTATTATGCAAGAAAGTCAGGAGAAAGAGAATAGGAACCATGAAAAGACACAGAAGATTATTGTTGAAGATACTTAAATCCAGTTGCAAATATATGTTTAAATTTGTTATAGAAGTATGCCTCTTTCATAGAAAAGAGAAGCAAGTTGTAATTCTTGAAAATAGACTTGAGATTTATTGTTGTAGCTAAGCAAAGAAACATCCTGTAAATATGCAGAATATCTTAGAGTTGTAAAAGTTTGTTTTATTTCTACTTCTATTTGTGTTTCAGAAAAAGAAAAGCTTCTTTGAGTTGCATGTAAAAGCTTCTTTTGTATTATGGAAAAATTAGTTTCAAATGAATTTTATCTATATTCTACTTGTTGAAAAGTATGGGTTATTTTGCTGAAGAATTCTAAGTATATAAAAAAAAATAAGAGTGTTTTAAGTAATTGTTTTATTAGTGGAAAAATCAATGAATGTGTTTTATTCAGAATAGAATGATGTATTTTAAGAAAAAGAAAAAGTGTTAGAATAAAAGTTTAGCAAAAGATCTACTTCTATTTCTTTTATCAGCAATTAGAATAAATAAATAAAAGAGCCTAAGTTTTATATCAATTATATATATATATACTTAAATGTTTATTTGTGCACATGTAATTTTGGATTTACATAATGTGTTTCCCATTGTTATTTTGTTTAAAATTTTGTATGTAAATCTTATTTAAAAAAAATATATAAATTTTTATATATTTTCACCCTTAAAACTTATATATATATATATATATATATATATATATATATATATATATATATATATATATATATATATATATATATATATATATATTTATATAAATATATATATATATATATATATAAATATATGTATATATATATATATTTATATATAATATATTTTAAAAAAAAAAAAATTTAAAAAAAAAGGGGAAATTGGGTTCCACGCGGGCCCCACTGTGTGTACGCACAGTGAGGGCCGTGCGGCGCCCACTGTGTGCACACACAGTGCGGGCCGCTCGGCTCCCACTGTGTGGACACACAGTGGATGACCGCGGCTGCCACTGTGTGGCCACATAGTGGTGTGAGCCGCTAGCGGCGCCCACTGTGCGCCCACACAGTGGCGCCTCGGCCCTCCCTGTCGCCTTCATCGAACTTGCAGTGAAAATGGCCGCCGCCTTGGGGTTTCGGCCCTGTTAAAAAAATTCAGTGGTAAAAAAAAAAAAAAAGAGATTAAACCCTAGCCCGGGTAGGGTTAGGGTTAAAGGAAATAAAATAATATGATAGTTTAAGAGTTGATAATATATTATAAAAAAAAAAGAAACCCTAATTAGGATTGAGAAAATATTGTTTATTATTTTGGAAAGTTATTTTAGAAGAATTAAAGTTTATATATATATATATATATATATATATATATATATATATATATATATATATATAATTCTGGTTATAATTTGGAGTAAGTAATTAACAGAAATTTAAATATGGTTGTTTAGACTTGTTAGTCATTTTGGAGATTGAATTAATTTTCCTCTCCTATTCCTTTATCATGATGGATTTAATAAACTTAATGACTAGGTATCTCGTGGAGATAAATTTTAAACCAGTTAGTTTTCCGCAAATAGAATTAAACAAATTATCGATGCTTGGTTCGTTTCAGAATTAGCTCGAATATAATTATGGGAATTTCATTAACGCTTGTCGTGTGAGCGAACTTGTTAATTAAATTAGTATTTAAAAAAAAAAAATCGTTCCATTTTTGCCCTAAATTTTGGGCATGACAGGGTTAGTGTTAAAGTTTGATCATAACCCTAACAATGACTATTTAAAACATACACATTAAATATATATTGTGTTTAATAGAAAAAATATTTAGGAAAGAGAATTTAGAATAAAAGTATACCTCCCATGTAGGAGTCAAACACAACTCAACCAAAAATAAATTAATTTACCATGAAACCAACAATGTTAAGTCATCCAATCAAATTATTAAATGAATACATTATAATTGAATCTAACTTGCATGATCAATCTAACCAAAGCTATCATATTGGTAGGATTAGAATAAAATTATATGTCCAAATTGAGTTTATGATTAAAATTATTAACATAGAAATTCTTATTGATATTTCTAAATTAAAAAATTAAAAATTATTTATTATTTTTGAAATATTTGTGTAACTATAAATAGAAAAGTCACATCTATATGATAAATTAGAAATTTTAAATACATTATAATAAATCATATTGGAAAGATTATAATAAAACTATAAAGCCAATTTAATTTATGATTAAAATTATTAATATAGACATTTATTGATATTTCTAAATAAAAAATAAAAAATTATATATTATTTTTGAAATATTTGTGCAACTCAACTAACATAAATAGAATATAAATAGAAAAATCACATCTATATGATAAATTAGAAACTTTTAATAATCTAACTTCTATCCAAAGGTATCATATTGGAAAGATTATAATAAAACTATAAAGCCAATTTAATTTATGATTAAAATTATTAATATAGACATTTATTGATATTTCTAAATAAAAAATAAAAAATAATATATTATTTTTGAAATATTTGTGCAACTCAACTAACATAAATAGAATATAAATAGAAAAATCACATCTATATGATAAATTAGAAACTTTTAATAATAAATATTTTATATATTAAATATTATATTATATTTTCAAAATATTTTTGTAGATATGTAATTTTTTAAAAAAATTTAGAAACATTATATTTCTATGATTGAAATTTAGAAACATTAATTTTTTTTAATATTTCTAAATTGAAAATAGTAGACTATATATTCGTTTTGAAATATTAATGTAGGCATGCAATTGTATTTTTTATTTTCAAATTTAGAAACATTATATTTTTATGTTTAAGATATAGAAACATAGAAAATAGCTTTGATCTTTCTAAATTGAAAATTAAGGTTCTTTCCTTCTTTCTCTTTTAAAATTTTTGCTTTTACACTTTTGTAGGCATTAATAGAAACAAAATGCCTTATCCTTTTAGTTGTGAAATTTTATAAAATAGAAATTAATCTAACTACATAAGTAATATTTCTATTGAACTTTTCTTTTTCTTTTTCATTTGCATGCAAATCAATTGAAATTCTAAAATTATATAAATTCTATTTTAAAAAATTTTAAATGATAAATTTAAAAAAAAAATTCAAATATAAATAAAAAATTTCTAAAAAAATTCTCCTATTTTGCATGGAAATCATTTAAATTTTCAAACTAAACTAATTTTTTTTTTATAGAACCTTTCTATATTTTTATCAAAGATGATGCCTGATATTGAATGTGGATTACAAGAACCTACATGGTCTATTGGAAACTAATGAATGAAAAGTGGAGCCAAATACTTCCAACGATGGTCTTGGCATTTCAATCTATCTACCAAGAACCCTTCTTTAATGTTTACATGGAATATGCTACCTTTATTCTATCCTTCACTCCCCTGCTACAACTGTATAGGAACGCCTCTCGGCGTAATAAAAATTGCAGAAGATATATTGTGAGGGTGGACGCCTACACAATGAAAGATTTCGAGTGTATGCTGAGAGAAATAGAGCCCCAAAATTCCTTGTTGTGAAAGAGAAAACTAAAATGATAGATCCCCTTTCTCAATTGATATCTGTTATATTATCCAACTTAGAGTTCTGATCAGGTAAATTTCAAGAGTGTTAATCATTCTTAATTTGAGTTTGAAATAACTATGTGGAACTTGCATTAGAGTTTCTTATTTATTTCTTCGCTTCATTTTGGTTATTTAACTATAGTTGCTCATTACTTTTAGGGTTAAACTAGAACTCATATAACAAAATAGTGGTTTGCATTAATTCCTTACATTTGCACAAGGCAATATTAAATATTTTCGTTGAAAGCTACTACTTTTCTATTAATTATTTGGTTTTTAAATAAAAGAATAATTTTAATCCTTGGAAACAATAAATTATTTTTCTCTAACTTAGTAAATTCCAACAAGATTATAATTTTGTTTATTAAAGATATAATGCATAATCTATCTTAAAATCACGTAAAATAAAATATACAACCAAGTCTAACCCTTTCAATGAAATCACACTTCATAGTAACTACATGTGTGCATGTGCATAGATTCCATCGCACCAATTGTTGCGAAAATGCTAAGAAACATATGCCTAGAACACATGTTCGTCTTGGACACCCTGCAAAACTCATAAATCGAGAAAAAAATATTAGTAAATCAGCCCACATAAAATAACAATACATCAACATTTATGCAAAAGCATCATAAGTTATTTGCAAATTTCAATTTGATACATAATATTTATCACATTCTTTTTGCATTTCAAATTAAAACATAATGTTTAATACATTCATATTTTCAAAATTAAATTATCTAATAATTCATCACATCAAAGTTTTATTCTAACTATTCTATCCATGCCCAATTATTTAATAATAATTAAATTCATAAAATTTTGGGTTTTCACAAAATGACCTTTGAAAAGTATAGAAACTATGTGCCTAAGCATTTCATTCATTGGACTAGGATTGGGGTCAAATTAGGGCATTTTATACATAAACATGATAAAGTTGAATATTTGATTAGGAACTCGTCTTCCAAATTTGAGGTTCAAAAAAGAAGAGAAGCATGGGACATGGTGCAAATTGTACATGAAAAGATGAAGATAATTGACCCTTCCTATAAACAATCCCACACATATTTGAAGGACCCAATTCTTGAGAATCAACATAATGATAGATAATACAACCAATATAGTAACTAATCTACCTAGATTACCAATAGGCAAGCCTTAGCATGCTACTCAAGAGATCCCACCTCAATCCTTACAAATGTTAGTTGCTTTATAGTGAATTCCTCTTGAATCTCTAGTTGAGTACCATGATGATATGACAAACATTGTGGATCAACCATCTTGTTATAAAAAAGAATCTATAAAGTGGGTCCACATTCATTTGAATATTCATAGAAATAGTACCAAGGTAAACCTCAAGTGTTGTAGTGTCGTAAATTATCATCGGGCCAATTTACACCTCATGTTTGTGCCCCTACTTTAGCATGTGCCCTCCTCATCTCTTATCTAGGTTTGTTGTGTGCCCAATCTCTAGTTTGGATGCCATGTACACCCACTGATGAACTTCCTAGAAGGGTGTCCTTCTTCCTAAGGCCTAATTGTGGTCCCTTTCTGAGAAGGACCAGGGCATCCACGCCCTGGTCCCTCTTAGTGGGGCCCAATTTTGAAATGGAGCAAGGGTCCTATCTCTCTTAAGGGAATTCAATTCCGTGGCTCTACATGACCATTGGAGGCTGACCTAATCGGTAAATGACCTAGATACCCATATATAAAGACATTTAGTCAACCTAATTGAATCTAAGACTCCAAGCGATCAATTCCTAGCATTCTTGCATCCGTGAAGCATTTGTCATCAAGCATTTTTAGAGATCTTCAAGGCTACATATCCTTCATTCAAACATTGTGGAGTAAACTTACATCATTCATATGTAAGCATGTGTGTGTGCTTAGGGTTTTGTCAGGTTAATTCTATTTCATACAACATATGTGATTACATTCAAGAAGCAAAGCATCATCATCAACAATTATAGATCTGAGGTATACCTTTCCATTATTTATTTCAGTATTTGCAGTTATTCATTCAAGGTTAATTCCTAAACAATGGTTTGACTTAGTCAAACCCATATTCCCAACGATTTCTTCTTTCTTTATGTGTGTAGGAAATAGGTACAAAGCTGTAATTTTTTAGGATCGACATTATTTGTAGAGATGAACAGGTTCCCTTTTGGATGGCAAAAAGTTCGAAGGACCAAAGCAACCGACATTCTGGTCCCTACAATTCAAGTCGACCTTTTAGAAATAAATCTGAACATTCACATATTGCTCAGATCCATGTTTGTGGGTTCATTTGACAATTGTAACTCACTGTTTATGCATAATTGCTTCAATTTGCACAAATTTACCCTAATTTCAACATTTTCAATAAATCCAAATCAACTCAACTCAAGGGAAAGAAGAGCCTCATCAAAAGGGCGTGGAATTAGGTTAGAATCTAGATCTACCAAATTCCCATCTTCCCCTAATGTAATTGGTCCCTAAGCAAAATTAGAGGTCTTCTCACATGTAATGGTGGAAATCTTAAATTTTCACCATATTACAAGTCCCTCTCAAGTGTTAGATTTATCATTATTATAATTCTTCAAATCATTCTAGAACAATCCACTACTTTCTCAATTATGGGTGGGATATTAATGTATAATGTGGATCTTTCATTATGCTTGGGGATTCCAAACAATTCTCCCACTAGTAATTGGACTTTAAATTGGCTCAAAGAAAGTTCTATATCAATTGGATCATATTATATCAAAGGTGTAGAGAAACATACAACTATGGTAAGTGTGGCAAGGATGGATGACATGATCTAGGTATTAGTAGTGACACTCTTTTCACTAATGGCATCTCTAACCCCTTTAGTGTTATATTTCCTCTCCTATTGTGTATTCTTTGTTTCATGTGATTTGCCACTCATATCTATTGATTATGAGTTTTAATACTGCCCATCGGTATGCCTACATGTTTAATTTTTGGGACATAATTTTCCTACATAGTAGTATTTAACACAAATAATCTTTATTTATCTTCTTATTTTTATATAGGCTTGCTCAAATATCCTTTTGTGGTACTATCTCATTATGTTTTCTACAATTTATTTGTTACTAGTATCAACATCAAAAATTTTCCTTACTTTTTCTATAGGCGTGGTTAGTACCTCTAGCCTAACAATTGTACTATTATCATTTCTAGCATTCATCTACATGTTTCTAAGCCATTTTTGCACTTGCATAAAAGTTGCATCTGTAAGAGCCTTAATATCTCTTGTTGAAGGCTTTACCCTTTCGTACCTTTATTGCATGAGTTATTTAGGGTATTCAAAATCATGAGTTAGTAACTTATATTGAGTTGGACTACTATTATGATCTCATTGAAATAATTCATCTCATTTTATATGCATCAAGTTAGTCTACATTGTTGGCTTCATAATATTTTTCCCTACAATTCATTAGGGAATTCTCTCTTTTAAAAGTACGGTTGTGATAATACACTTCATTGGATCATGGGGCAAATAACAAGCTTTACACTTGGGTGAATCTTCTTGGATGTTCACATGATCCTTCATAGAGGGCTCGAGGGTATCCTTATCTTAGTGTCTCTGGATTCCCTTGCCTAAGAATAATCTTTTTGTCACTCTAATCGGGTCTCTTAGATCAATCAATAATACAAAACTATTATGCAACCTTTAAACTTCATTGAAATTTCTCAAAAAAATTACAAAAGATATCCCTTTTTCATTTCTCATAACCTTGTACTAAAGTTTATTCATTACTCCCACCAAATTGTGAAGCTTATCCTAAACTATGAGGCGTTTACTTGAGTTGTTTGCATTTGGATGTAAGATATTTATAGAAACTCTTTTAGCATGTTTTCAAAATACTCTTAGACTGTTTTCTATGTTTATTTCCATGAAATAAGATTCTCTCAAATTTTTACTGTTCTTGTTTAAGAGGAAATATCCTAGTTAAGCATAAAATGCTTCATAATATAAAACCAAGCACATTCATTCATTGGACCTCAAATCTAGTGGAACCTTCCTCTTTCTCATCATTGACCTATTGTTTGGGTTTTAAATAGTCTTATTCAACCCCTCTTTATGGTTGTTAATTCATGAATTACAAATTTGGGTTCAATCCTATCTCCATATTATAATATGTAAATTTCTATAAATTCCTCCCTTGATTCCATGTTGTAAATTTCTATTGGAGTATTATTTGGCACTCCTTCAAAAACTACACAACCAACTTCATCTTCAATCTAATATTCACTAGTGACATAGATAAAGTGCTTAAGATGCTCTTCCCCAATCACAACATATTTTCCCTATTCCCTTTATTTCATTAGGTGTCCAATTAGGGTAATTAGGGATACAATAGATTTCCAACTGTCTATATATTTTGAATCCCAAGAGATATTTCATCTCTAATATTTTATTTAAAATTGATCTCATGTTTGGCTTGGGAAGATTATTGAGCTATAGGTTATTTTGTTATTTTTGTACCTGCTAGTTGTGAACATTGTGAGAAAAATATATTTTGTTGCTAGGAATATTGGGCTTGTTGTTGGACATTCTAGGAAAGTTGAGCTTACTTCAACTTGATTTGTGCTTGAAGTTCTTGCTACCTTTTCCTAAGGTGATCAAGTGAATCCAAAATCTAATCAATTTCTATTTCACTAAGCTTATTGCTTGATAGTGTGGTTGCATTGGCAACATGTAATACATGGTCTTGCTGACGCTCAATCCTATCTAAAGAGGTATGGGAATTGGTATGTGAAACCATTATTGTGGTTCTTACATATAGAGAATTGGGTAAGTTCAAATTTTAAACATATACCTCATGGGACCCATGTCTACTACTTCCACCTTCACCTATTACATTTCTCTACATGCCATAGTCATGTCTAAAAGTTCTCCTACTCGTTCTAATCATATTATCACTTCAAAAACCTAAAGTATATGGACATTGAACTTTCAAATCAACATACTATCTCTACTAGATAGACCAACATCATTTCTAGAATAAGTTTTAGTAGATATTCATACAATTTTAGCTTTCTAGTTAGTATGGTATCTTCCTACTTGTGCTAGCAAATCTTCAAGCTCTTAAGGGATCTATTGAATTCATTTTTCCTTCCATTTTAAATTCTTGAATATGATATTTGGATAGATTTAGTTCAATAGATTCACCACTCTTCACTTGGGAAGAATATGCTTTGTAATGTTCAACAAATAATCCAAGTGCAAAAATGATAAACAAAACAATATACAAAAATTTAAAATATTCATCATATCCTTTGCAACAAAACAATTATGTTCATTCTCAAAGTAGTATGTTTCCAAATCCCTAGAATTTTATTATTCCTAGGTGTCATGGGTTTCAGACTCAAGCAAATAAGTTACAACTTACGATAAGATAGGGGCAACAAAGGATGAATTGATAAGGTTGGGCAATTACTTCATCTACTTTAGGCATTTCTAGGCCAAGGGGATATTCCCCAAGGTGTTGTCTCAATTATAATTAAAGAAGCATGACATGAAAATAGAACCTAAAATAAACAATATTACACAATAAATTCCAAATTGATGATCACTAAGCACCTATATGTTGGTTTGTTGATACTAGAAACTTACATCCTCATTAAGAAAATAGACAATAATGTAAGAAGCCTAACAATATTTTATTAATCTCTAATGACATTTACCTTTAAGTACACACTTATACATGGATACAAATCAAACAACAAAGCATGCTTCTCTTAGGATAAATATTGCAAAATTGCTTAAGGTTGAACAATGCTAGTGGGATGTCAACACTATGTTAAAGATTTATTATTGCTATTTTCATGTATGATGGTGTGATGTGTAATATCCCTCTCTTGATCAGACTCTTTTGATAACTAGTTTGACCATGGCTAACTTTTTTAGTTGTTTATGTTGATGGATGATACTTTATGTTGTGATACTTCTTATCATGATACTATGTTGTGGTGTTTGATTTAGTATATGTTGTTTGTGCATTGTATCTTTATGGATGGTTAGATGTTAATTTTACTCATGTGTATTGACCCATGGACTGACATATTTACTTTATATATGAGATGTATCATGTAATGCCCTGCCAGGAACCCTAAAGGAAAAACAACACAACTAGGCAACAAAAGGGTGAAATAATTTTTTTTTAAAGATTAAGCTCATTAATTACAATAGTAGCACGTTTAATAACACAACAAAAGTCTAACACATGATTTCCTAAGGGTTACCAACGAAGATTAAATTTGTAGATTATATTAACATCATGGTTAATCCAATTGTCCATCCAATTAGGAAAATTAAATGTTTAAGATTAAAACTACACATACACCTAAATTCCATAATGAAAGAATCAAAGTATTCTAATACATTTATTTATCCATAAACCATCTATACAAAAGATCAAAGCAACTGAATTAACATACATTCCACTGACATAATATTACAATATCCATAAATACATGGCTTCCAATAATACCACAGATTACAAAGTTACAATATCGAGGTTACATAAAAGTTTGATACAATGACCACAAGGTCTCAACTGAACAATGATCACGAACAAGAGCTGGTACATGAACCATGAACCAAGAAACACTAGCAAAGCCTTTCCTCGCCTAAAGATACAATCCAAAACATCCAATGGGAAGTGGCACTACCACCGACCATGTGATCCCGAAATGGAACCACCCTACCGTGCTAGGAGATAGTAGAAGACCCTCAAGCAAGCAAATTAAGACAAGTACGACATAACTACATGACTCCACAAACATCCATGTGACTCAACTCATAAACATTAGTGACTCTAAGGAGAGAGTGTCATTGCATGGCTTAAGGTGGTTACCTTGGTAGGCCTCCATAGGTCCCGATCCCCATCCTGGGTTAACCTGGTAACCTCTCCCGAACCTCCGACTCCATCTAAGCCTCATGCAGACCCTACCAATCCTTTCGTGAAGACAAGGTGGTAAGTTTGCCATTCTAGGCCTTCTCACCACATCTTGAGCCTATACAAGCACTCAACCATGTGTGAGGCACATTATCTTAATTAATATTTAATCTACCCACCCCCTAATCAATTATTAGGTTATCACTTCTTAACTGACTTTCGAGGGGTTATCCTGCCATCCACTTCAGGCGCGGCCCCCGCTCGAAAGCCACTCTCTCTCATAGGACACTAACAGGAAAGGTCTCTCTATGAGAACTCTATGGCAAAACAGACAACCATACCTAATCCTGACAAACCACAGGTGAAGGATACACAATCACTAACCCAGGATTGACCATTTGGAACAAAACACACAATGACTCACATCAACGGGGTTATACAACAACACCTGACCAAGGGGGTACAACAACATATGACATAATGATAACTCAACCAGAATTACAATGAAATTAAGCTTGACTGCTAATACCATTTACACAAGATCCTAATACATACAATCTTTTCTTTAAATAGCTAAAAGCATAAATAACTTGCAATTAAAGATTTTTCCAGAAGATAAGAAAATACAACTATATTAATACAAGGAAATCAATGTTGTCATTTGTCCAATAAGGTTAAATAAAATCACATAAAAATTAACCTCCTAGCTATATGTTCATGATTAATTTACAAATAATTCCGATTAGCTTATATCCATAATCTAAAATAAATTCCACATTAAAATTATATATAATAATATAATATATTTACATAAATAAATATATTCTTCAAATATAATATCATGTAATTATATCACATTAAAACTATATAATAAAATGAAGATTTAATATTGAAATAACTTTCATTTCTAATAATTACATAATAACACCTCAGAAAATACCACACACACACACACACACACATATTCTTCAAATATAATATCATGTAATTATATCACATTAAAACTATATAATAAAATGAAGATTTAATATTGAAATAACTTTCATTTCCAATAATTACATAATAACACCTCAAAAAATACTATATATATATGTGTGTGTGTGTTTGTGTGTGTGTGTGTGTGTATTAAAACATATTAAAATTAAAATAAAACCGAACTTATAAAATTCAATGGGCAATTTAAAAATAGACGAGAAAGTTTTTTTATTTTTCACGGCCGCCTCCTGCTACCCTATGGTAGCCCTACTGCCATATGGCAGCAGTCGCTATAGCCGCTACCTTCGGGTAGCCTCTGCTACTGTGGGTAATCTGCCTCCCCACTTTTTAATAAATTTTTTATAATAATATTTTTTTTTATATAACTTTTTTTTTCAATAGCAATAAACTATAAATTAAGCTTGACTACTAATACCATTTACACAAGATCCTAATATAGGCAATCTTTTCTTTAAACAGCCAAAAGCATAAATAACTTGCAATTAAAGATTTTTCCAGAAAATAAGAAAATACAACTATATTAATACAAGGAAATCAATGTTGTCATTTGTCCAATAAGGTTAAATAAAATCACATAAAAATTAACCCCCTAGTTATATGTTCATGATTAATTTACAAATAATTCCGATTAACTTATATCCATAATCTAAAATAAATTCCACATTAAAATTATATATAATAATATAATATATTTATATAAATAAATATATTCTTCAAATATAATATCATGTAATTATATCACTTTAAAACTATATAATAAAATGAAGATTTAATATTGAAATAACTTTCATTTCCAAAAATTACATAATAACACCTCAGAAAATACTATATATATATACTCTTCAAATATAATATCATGTAATTATATCACATTAAAAGTATATAATAAAATGAAGATTTAATATTGAAATAACTTTCATTTCCAATAATTACATAATAACACCTCAGAAAATACTATATATATATATATAACATATTAAAATTAAAATAAAACCGAACTTATAAAATTCGGTGGGCAATTTAAAAATAGACGAGAAAGTTTTTTTTATTTTTCAGGGCTGCCCCCTGCTACCCTATGGTAGCCTTGCTGCCATATGGCAACAATCACTACCATTTGGTAGCGCTGTTGTTGTAGGTAGCAGTAGCTACCTTTGGGTAGCGCTGCTGCCTTACGGCAGCAATCGCTACCTTCGGGTAGCCTCTGCTACCGTGGGTAGCAAGCATCCGCCTCCCCACTTTTTAATAATTTTTTTTTTATATATAATTTTTTTTTCAATAGCAATAAACTATAAATTCCAAATTTTCAATATAATTTATTTCTCAAGAATTTTAATAATACAAATTTCCCCAAAATAAATAAATAAAACAATTTCCCCAAAACTTAAATAATCCAATAAATTTAATTAATAATTAAATTTATTTCTATAGTAAATAAATAATTTCACAGAGATACACAAATATTAAAAAGGACTCTCATAGCCAAATATCGAAATAAAAATCAAATAAGAGGGAATATTGTCTCTGGTAAATACCATTTCTCCCAAATCTTGCAATTTTCATGCACCATAAAAATCTTGGCAAAATTTGCCATATTAACTTTTCCCAATCTTCTCAAAATTTTTAATCTACAAACACCTAGGAAATAACTTCTTTCCATAAACTAGAAACTAATTTCAGGAATGGACTTTAGCCAAGAACAAGAAATAATCAGACAGGGTAATGGATTTGACAAATATTTTAACACACACATCATTCAGAAAGAGGGAAGAAATAGAAATATTTTCTTTAAAAACAACCAGAAGAAGCCACCCAACCTGGTATAGCTTTCCTGGAAGAACTTTGTAGGAGAGATTAAATCATTCAACAAGCTTCCAATAATTTTTCTTCACCAAAATCTAAGCTTCCAATAATTTTTCTTCACCAAAATCTCTGCCTCTTTCCCATGACTTTTCAAAATAAAAAGATATATTCCCTTTTTAAACTAAAATTCTAGGTTGCATATATATTTTTCCCAAAAATCTTAATATTTAATTTTAGTAATTAAAAGCAATTTTATTTTTCTTTTCTAATTCCTAACCAAGAAATAAATTACATGCAATAAGCAAAAATCATTTTTTTTCTTTTCTTTTCTCATGTAAATTAATTAATTTTCTAAACAAAGAAATTAAAGCAATACTTTAATTCTAATTTACTCTTTTATTCATTTATTTATTCTTTTATTCTTTTATTTATTTAAAATTCTAGGAAACAATAAATGAAATTAATATAATTTATTTTTCACTAAAATTTAAATAAAATATATTTCTAATATCATGCAGCTTGCAACTTAATTTAATAACTTCTTTTAATTAATTAAATTTATAATCTCAATGCATAAAATACATAATTAAAAAATATCAACTATGAGATAACTCTATAAATTTAATTAATTAATTAAATCCACTAAAACACACAAACTGAACAAACCCTAAGCAAAGGCTCAAAAAAAGTCAAACGACAATACACGAAGGCCGAACAAATTGACAGGACGACCAACTAACGACACTCACAAGAGTGTAACTGGTTAAATTAGGGTCAATTACTACCCCCTCCACTTTCATTGGACAAATATAAGGCATGCTCAGACCTATGAAGCCAGGTGGAGACGATACCCTGTACCTACCCGATACTTGTACCTGCAATATCCTGAATCACCGAGCCACACATGCATATATACAATATAGAAAACACGGCATACACACCGATGAAGGAGAATCACGAGGTTCCCTGTCTCACCGGAGTGAGTGAAGGAAAATCCTCCCCTTGCATCCAATACACTCGCAGACATGCAACATATAATTACACATTGCATAGATAAAGTAAAGTGTCAGTACATAACAATAATCCATAAAATGCTATAAATCACAAGTACTGAAATACTGCAAATAAATTATGCATCTCATATCTAGATAAAGCATGAAATAATGTCATATAAGTTTGAATAACACATCATGGTAATGTATCCATTGAAAGTAAACAATAATAAAATATGAGTCTAATAAGTTCAAACAAGGAGAGGTACTACATTTGACCAATGGACTGACATATTTACTTTATATATGAGATGTATCATGTATATGTCTTCAGATATGTTGTTGGTTCTGTATGAGGTGCGAGGGGATGATCTTTCGTCACTCACTTCAGAGAGATATGGAATGCCACAATTCCCCTTCACCGGTGTGCCTGTTGTGATTGGATATATGTATGTATGCATTTCTCGGTGATGCAGGATTGTAGGTACAAGGCATCGAATCCACCTGACTTCGCAGGTCTGAGCGTGCCTTTATTATCCCGATAGAAGTTGGAGGAGATAGTCATAAGGCCCGTAAATGTCATCCCTAGCCTTGCTTGATTTCAGAGCATTGTAAGTTGTCTTTTGTCAATCCTATAGGAGCGCCACTTAAGCAACTTTGCGATGCTTGGTATGTGGGTTATGCTTGTTCTCTTGGTTAGTGTGATTAAATGTTTTAATATGTGGGTTGTTTTATTTATTTAAATTGTTATTAAGTGTTGGTTGTAATTTAATTAATTATTATTACTTACGAGTACTTAATAATTAATGTTTATGTTTTCAATATATAAAGATATTAAAGTATTAAATTAACGCTTTACCTTTTTATTAATAAATTAATAATATGGCCGTAAATAAATTAATTAATAAAAGTGCCTTGTTTAATAAATTAAATAAAGCTTGATTTATTGGTTATTGTGTCATGTATTGTGTGGGGATAAATTAATCTATTTTAGAATTAAATAAATAGCTTTATTGTATTTTAATGGAATGGTATTTTAATGTTGAATAAATTTAATTATATATTAAATTTATTTGTTTATAAATTAAATTAGAATTTTTAAATTTTAAATTGAAGTTTTCAAAAAGGTAACATTTTTTTTAGAACTTTAGTGTGCGTGAGTGTTTGGAGGAAGTTTCCTTCCTGAAAAGATTTTTTGGAAGAAATTCTTTATATTTTGGAAAATTTCCAGAATATGGGTGGTTCTTCATTTTTGTTGTTGGATTTCTTTTGGGGAAAGGATTTTTCTTGTAGAGGTTTTGGAAGCTTTTTGCTGGAAAGTTTGATTTTTGGTTGTTGTGTGTGTTGCGTGACTGGATTTTGGGGAGCTTCTTCAAATTCACACCAGGATTACATTTCAAGGTTGGAGTTAAAAACCTCTATGAAAATCCCTGTGTTGATAAATTGTTTTGAAAGAATCTCTGTGTTGATAAATTGCTTTGAAAGAATTTGAAGTTTTGATTTCTAAAAGAGTTGTGTGTTTATAGTAATTGGTTTATAGGGTGTTCTTCTGTTAATGTAAAGAAAGTAAATTTCTTTGGGATTTCTGTAAATTTTTAAGTAATTTCCAGATTTTCATTCAAGAGGAAAGATTGAGTTTTTGTTGAACTTTGAAGATCGTCAATTGTTGGGGGTTGTTTTAATTAAATTTTCTGTTTGTATCAATTAAAATTCCAGATTTTGTTTTATATTGTAAATGCCTTAAAATACTTTGTTATTGCAACATGCAGGGTCTGGGAAAGTTTATGTTTAAATACGAAATTGAGATTTAAATTTTATTGGTTTATTCATTTTATGTCGGGGTTTCGAATATTTGTTTTTTTTTTGTGTTAAAATCTAATTGTGCAAAACTATTATGTTTTATTTTATTAAAGGTATTGTTATTTATTTACAATTTTATTTTGTTTTTAATGGTGTGGGCTCGACCCACAGCATGGGGAGCTCCACCCACAGCATGGGGGGTACCCACGACTGTGGGGAACTCCACCCATAGTCGTGGGGGTTCCCACAGCTATGGGGAGTTTTCTCCCACGCCCCCCTTTCCTTTGCCATGCGTTGTGTTGTATAATGCGCCAGACCATTTATTCATAGAGCTAATTTGTATGATGTTTTCAATGCCGAAAGTTGTATGGTTCGGTTCTTTTTTGTTATTTATTATTATTTTGGTTTATGTATGTGTGTGTGTGTGTGTGTGTGTGTGTGTGTGTGTGTGTGTGTGTGTGTGTGAGTTGAGTTTGGTGATATACATTTGGAATTTGTTAAATATGAATATTATTAATAAATGAAGTTTTATTCATTAAATGTAGTCATATTTTGTCAGAATGAACATTTTGGGAAATATAAATTGTTTATATGAATTTCAATCTTTAAAGAATTGATGTTTATGTGATTTACAAATAAATATATATTGGTTTAAATTTATGTTTGGGAAAGCTTATCGGGTTATGTTTTAAAGAGAAATGTGGTGTTTTTGTTGGATTGAGTTAGTAATGAGTCTCGGCTTTCGAGTTTAACTTGTTAAGTGTTTGGCATTGATTTTTACTTGTTATTTCCCTCATGTGGTCTCGTGATGTGAGTTGACTGTGATGTTAATTGTAATACCTCCAGTTGGTTCACACTTTTGTAGAGGTTGTATGTAACCAAGTTTCTAGCAATTGTGCTTGAACTCCTTGAGATGTTATTTTGGCCTTTGTTTTCTTGCTTGGGTTTCTTTGGAGGTTGTGTAGTGTCATAAGGGAGAGTGGGTTCTAAGTGGGGACCGTATAACATTAATCAAGATTAATTGTGCCCTGCTCATGGTTGAGTGCTCAGATAGACTCAGGATGCAGTGGGAAGGCTTGGAATGGCATGATCAACTACCTTGTCTACATGAAAGGTAAGTGGAAACCGCATGAGACTTGAATGGGGGCTGGGGGTTTAGGAGAGGTTGCTAGGATAACCTACGATGGGGGTCGGGGCCTATGGAGGCCTGCCAGGATAACCCATTTCAAGATATGCGATGACACTCTTCCCTTATATTCACTAGTATTTAGTCTCATGTTGGTAACACCTGGAGCATTCTTGTGGGAGTCATTTCTGTATGTTTATGTCTTATGTGGATTCCCTGTGAATTGTTTTAGACCATGTACTAAATTCCTTATGGTTTGATTAAGGGCCTTATGTTTATCTCCTGGCATGGAGGGGCGGTTCCTTTTGGGCCACATGGTCAGGTGGTAGTGCCTTTTTCGATTGGGTATTTTGTTCTAGTCTTGTGAGGATTGGCTTCGTGCTTGCTCCTTCGTGCTCTCTTGGTTTTGGTTGGCTCAGTGTTCCAGTGGTGACTTTATGTATCTTTCTTTGGATATTTTATGTATCTTGAGTGGATCTTATGTGGATCAGATGTAATCTATGTAATTGAATGCCTTCATGGCAAGAATGTAAACATGATGTATTTATAATGTACTTGTAATTTTTATATAATGAGACTTATATGGTAGAAGTTTATAAATGGAAACATTGATTTTATGCAACTAAATGTGTATAATGAATGTAACTTTAAAAATGTTTATGTTCAAATGTTAAAGTATCTTTCAATCATTTGCTTACATGGATTACTTTAATTGATTAATTTGTTTAAGTTCATGAATGTAATAATGCTATCTCTATTTGGATTAAATTTCCTTAAGTAATGATTGGTTAGATTAAGTAGTCCACATTGGGAAACCCTTTAGGAGTTGTGGTTAAGTCTTCTGCTTGTGCAATAAAAGTGTAAACTTTCCTTTAAATGCAATTGTATGTTCTTTTTATTTAAAAAAAAAAAATTTCTAGGTTTTTTAAGTGTGTTAGTTAAATCCTTTAGGGTGTCTTGGTGGGACATTATGTTTGGTATCAGAGCACAAGTTTCAACATTGGGTACTCTAGTTTCATATGAGCCCATTTAACCTGTCCAATTGCTTAGACCTAGGGTATGTGTTGCCCTTGTTGGTATCCTTGCTTAGTGATCTAAACTTGTATTTTTGTGGTATTGTTTCTAGGAAAATGTCTAGTAGAGGTAGAGGTTGTGGTCGAGGTCGTGATCGAGGGTGAGGTAGGGGTCGAGGGCCTGGTCGTAGGGTTACTTGTCATAATCCTTCACCTTAGGTTTCCCATGAGAGTACCGAGGAAGAAAAACATTAGTCAGATCACCTGAGTGAGCAGAGGGATGTGAGTCGGCATAGTGGCTAGCCTAGTGTTCAGCAGGTTCCTGAGGGGGATCAGTTGTGTCAGATGCTTCAAGAGCTCTTGGCTCATTTGGGCCCTATACCTAAGAGTTTTCATGGAGGATGTGGTGAGATTGCATGAAATTCCTCGACGGATCATTTCAGATAGGGATCCTGTTTTTACGTCAGCATTGTGGACATCACTTCAACACACATTAGGGACCCAGTTGAATTTTAGTTCCACTTACAATCCAGAGACCGATGGTCAAACAAAGCACGTGAATCAGGTTTTGGAGGACATGCTTCGCATGTATGTTATGGATCAACAATTGCTTTGGGAAGACTATCTTTTTCTAGTGGAGTTTGCTTATAAAAATGGATATCACAGCTCCATAAGGTATGCCTCCCTTCTAGGCATTGTATGGTTGTCCTTTCCGTACTCCTCTGAGCTAGGATTAGTTAGAGGACAGAGTGCGACTAAGTTTGAATATGCTTTGAGAGATGGAGAAACAGGTCGAGAGAATTCATGAGCATTTGGTAACAACACATGATAGGTAGAAGAAGTATGCCATTGCTCATAGAGTGGATTACCAGTTTTTTGTTGGAGACCGATTAATCCTGAGAGTGTGTCTGGGAAAGAGTCTGATCCATTATGGAAAGGGTTCTAAGTTGGCGCCTTGGTTTGTTGGCCCTTTTGAGATCCTCGAGAGGATATGATCTGTTGCCTACTGCCTTGCCTTGTCATCGAGCCTATCGTGCATCCATGATGTCTTTCATGTTTTTGTTCTTAGACATTATCATTCTGATGTGATGCATGTTCTTGATTGGAATGCATTGCAAGTTGAGGATGAGAAGATTTCTATGGATCCCGTGCACACTCTTTAGCCTCGGGGTTTGACCCTCAGGAGTCACACTATCGACTAGGCAAGGGTCCTATGGGACCCAAATGATGACACCTCAGGTACTTGGGAGGATGCGACGACGATGAGAGATCTATACCCATACATGTTTGTAGGCTTCTAGAAGTAAGCCTAGTTTTAGGGGGGGGAAGGATGTAATACCCCTCCCTCGATCAAACTCTTTTGATACCTAGTTTGACCATGGTTGACTTTTTCAGTTGTTTTTGTGGATGGATGATACTTTATGGTGTGATACTTCTTATCATGATACTATACTATGGTGTTTGATTTAGTATATGTTGTTTGTGCATTGTATCTTTATGGATGATTATATGTAAATTCTGTTTATGCATTATATCTTTATGGATGATTAAATGTTAATTTTACTCATGTGTAGTGACCCATGGACTGACATATTTACTTTATATATGAGATGTATCATGTATATGTCTTCAGGTATGTTGTTGGTTCTGTATGGGGTGCAAAGGGATGATCTTCCATCACTCACTTCGAAGAGATACAAAATGTCACAAGTCCCCTTCATCAGTGTGCCTGTTGTGATTGGATATATATATATATGTATGTGTTTCTTGGTGATGTAGGATTGCAGGTACAAGGCATCGAATCCACCTAGCTTCACAAGTCTGAGTGTGCCTATATTATCTCGATGGAAGTTGGAGAAGATAGTCACAAGGCCCGCCAGTGTCATCCCTAGCCTTGCTCGATTTTAGAGCATTGTTAATTGTCTTTTGTCAATCCTATCGAAACGCCACTTAGGCAACTTTTCGATGCTTGGTATGTGGGTTATGTTTGTTCTCTTGATTAGTGTGGTTAAATGTTTTAATATGTGGGTTGTTTTATTTATTTAAATTGTTATTAAGTGTTGGTTGTAATTTAATTAATTATTATTACTTACAAGTATAACTTAATAATTAATGTTTATGTTTTCAATACATAAAGATATTAAAGTATTAAATTAGCACTTTACCTTTTTATTAATAAATTAATAATATGGTCGTAAATAAATTAATTAATAAAAGTACTTTGTTGAATAAATTAAATAAAGCTTGATTTATTGGTTATTGTGTCATGTTTTATGTGGGGATAAATTAATCTATTTCAGAATTAAATAAATAACTTTATTGTATTTTAATGGAATGGTATTTTAATGTTCAATAAATTTAATTATATATTAAATTTATCTATTTATAAATTAAACTAAAATTTTTAAATTTTAAATTGAAGTTTTAAAAAAGGTAAGATTTTTTTAGAACTTTTGTGTGTGGGAGTGTTTGGAGGAAGTGTCCTTCCCAGAAAGATTTTTTTTGGAAGAAATCCTTTATATTTTGGAAAATTTCCAAAATATGGGTGGTTTTTCATTTTTGTTGTTGGATTTCTTTTGGGGAAAAGATTTTTCTTGCATAGGTTTTGGAAGCTTTTTGCTAGGAAGTTTGATTTTTGGTTGCTATGTGTGTTGTCAGACTTAATTTTGGGGAGATTCTTCAAATTCACACCAGGATTGCGTTTCAAGGTTGGAGTTAAAAACCTTTGTGAAAATCCTTGTGTTGATAAATTGTTTTGAAAGAATCTCTATGTTGATAAATTGTTTTGAAAAAATCTGTGTTGATAAATTGTTTTGAAAGAATTTGTGTTGATAAATTGTTTTGAAAGAATTTGAATCGTTTTGATTTCTGAAAGAATTGCGTGTTTATAGTAATTGGTTTATAGGGCGTTCTTCTCTTAATGCAAAGAAAGTAAATTTTTTTGGAATTTCTACAATTTTTTTAGTAATTTCTAGATTTTCATTCAAGAGGAAAGATTGGGTTTTTGTTGAACTTTGAAGATCCTAAATTGTTGGGGGTTGTTTTAATTAAATTTTCTGTTTGTATCAATTAAAATTCTAGATTTTGTTTTATATTGTAAATGTCTTAAAATACTTTGTTATTGCAACATGCAGGGTCTGGGAAAGTTTGCGTTTAAATATGAAATTGAGATTTAAATTTTATTGGTTTATTCATATTATGTTGGGGTTTCAAATATTTATTTTTTTGTGTTAAAATCTAATTGTGCACAACTATTATGTTTTATTTTATTAAAGGTATTGTTATTTATTTACAGTTTTATTTTGTTTTTAGTGGTGTGGGCTCGACCCACAGTGTGGGGAGTACCCACAGTTGTGGGGAGCTCCACCCACAGTCGTGAGGGTTCCCATGGTTGTGGGGAGTTTCCCCCCATGCCCCCCTTTCCTTTGCCATGCGTTGCACTATATAATGTGCTAGACCATTAATTCACAGAGTTGATTTGTATTATGTTTTCAATGCCGAAAGTTGTATGGTTTGGTTCTTTTCTATTATTTTTTATTATTTTGGTTTTTAGTTTATATATATACATAAAAGTTGAGTTTGGCGATTTACATTTGGAATTTGTTAAATATGAATATTTTTAGTTTTATTCATTAATTGTAGTCATATTTTATCAGAATGAACATTTTGGGAAATATAAGTTGTTTATAGGAATTTCAATCTTTAAAGAATTGATGTTTACGAGATTTACAAATAAATGTATATTGGTTTAAATTTATGTTTGGGAAAGCTTATTAGGTTATGTTTTAAAGGGAAATGTGGTGTTTTTGTCAAATTGAGTTACTAATGAGTCTTGGTTTTCGAGTTTAACTTGTTAAGTGTTTGGCCTTGATTTTTACTTGTTATTTCCCTCATGTGGTCTCGTGATGTGAGCTGATTGTGATGTTAACTGCAATACCTCCAGTTGGTTCACACTTTGTAGAGGTTGTATGTAACCAAGTTTTTAGCAGTTGTGCTTGAACTCCTTGAGATGTTATTTTGGCCTTCGTTTTCTTGCTAGGAGTTCTTTGAAGGTTGTCTAGTGTCATAAGGGAGAGTGGCTTCCAAGTGGGGGCCAGTGCCTAAAGTGGCTACCGAGATAGCCCTTTGGAATTTGGTTTAATAAGTGATAACCTAATAATGTATTAGGGGGTTGAGTATTTTATAGCATTAATCAAGATTAATTGTTCCCCGCTCATGGTTGAGTGCTTGTATAGGCTCAGGATGTAGTAGGAAGGTCTGGAATGACATGATCAACTACCTTGTCTACATGAAAGGTAAGTTGACATCGTATGAGACTTGAATGGGGGCTGGGGGTTCGAGAGAGGCTGCTAGGATAACCCAGGATGGGGTCCGGGGCCTATGGAGGCTTGCTAAGATAACCCATTTCAAGCTATGCGATGACACTCTTCCGTTATGTTCACTAATGTGCAGTCTCGTGTTGGTAACATTTGGAGCATTCTTGTGGGAGTCATTTGTGTATGTTTATGCCTTATTTGGATTCCTAGTGAATTGTTTTAGACCATGTACTGCATTCTTTGTGGTTTCTTGAGGGCCTTATGTTTATCTCCTATCACAGAGGGGTGATTTCTTTTGGGCCACATGGTCGGGTGGTAGTGCCTATTTCCATCGGGTATTTTGTTCCAGTCTTGTGAGGATTGGCTTCGTGCTTTCTCCATCTTCCTCTCTTGGTTTTGGTCAGCTCAGTGTTGCAGTGGTGACTTTATGTATCTTTCTTTGGATCTTTTATGTATCTTGAGTGGATCTTATGTGGATCAGATGTAATCTATGTAATTGAATGCCTTCATGGTGAGAATGTAAACATGATGTATTTATAATGTACTTGCAATGTTTATATAATGAGACTTAAATGGTAGAATTTTATAAATGGAAACATTGATTTTATGCAACTAAATGTGTTTATAATGAATATAACTTTAGGAATGTTTATGGTCAAATGTTAAAGTATCTTTCAATCATTTGCTTGCATGAATTACTTTAATTGATTAATTTGTTTAAGTTCATGAATGTAATAATGCTATCTCTAGTTGCATTAAATTTCCTTAAGTAATTAGTGGTTAGATTAAGTAGTCCATGTTGGAAAACCCTTTAGGAGTTGTGCTTAAGTCTTCTGCTTGTGTAGTAAAAGTGTAAACTCTCCTTTAAATGTAATTGTATGTTCTTTTTATGTTTAAAAAAAAAATTATTTCCACTTTTTTTTAGTTTGTTAGTTAAATCCTTTAGGGTTTCTTGGCGGGGCATTACATGATGGAAGGTTGAACATATATCAAGTAGGTGCCCTTATCTAGTGAGGGTAGTAGAGTCTATTCTTTCAAGATTAGAGGGTAACATGAATGTAAGCCAATACAAGATACCTTAATGAAGGTAGTAATAAGGACCATACCTATCAATCCCATACAAAATCTAGGCTCTATGCATAAAAGCTAACAATAAAATGAAATTATAGCAGAACTAATTGAATAAACTTAGTTATCCATGAAAAAATCAACAAGATTTTGTTACTTTGGTAAGATTACTAACAAAATATTTTGAAATATTTTCTCCTAGTTGACGGATTATTCAAAGATAATACTTAGATCAACAAGTGTCATCAAGAGAATCAGTAAAACCATCTAAATTCCATACAATATTCATGGATAAATTCAACAAGATTGAAAATACACATGCTAAATCATTCCCTAAAGATTACAATGCCATATTACACAACCTAGGAGAAAAGCCAAAAAATTACAGTTGAAATGCCCTTAGCTAATCAAGAAAGCACCACAATGATCTGCAACATACACACACACACGGAGAAAAGCCAAAAAATTACAATTGAAATGCCCTTAGCCAAATCAAGAAAGCACTGCAATGATTTGCAAAGCACGCACACACACACATGGAGAAAAGCCAAAAAATTACAATCGAAATGCCCTTAGCCAAATCAAGAAAGAATTGCAATGATTTGCAAAGCACACCCACACACATATACACATATGTACACACACACACACATACATATACATATATGTATATATGTATACATACATACATACATACATATGTATGGATGCATATGTATGTATATATATACACATGTATATATATGTACACACATACATACATATGTATGGATGTATATGTATGTATGTATATGTACACACACATATATACATGCATATACATAGATATATATACACTTATATGTATATATATGTATATATATACATGCATACATATGTACGTATCTGTATATGTATGTATATATATACATACATATGTATATATATACATACATATATATATGTATGTATGTATGTATGTATATACATACATACATATATATATATATATGTCTATGCATGTATGTATATGTATATATGTATATATGTGTATATATATACATGTATATATACATACATACATATATACACATACTATATATATACATGTATATACACATATATAGATGTATATATATACATGTGTATATATACATGTACATACATACATACATACATACATACATATATATATATATATATATATATATATATATATATATATATATGTACATGTACATGTATACATATGTACATGTATATATGTGTACATATACATATATACATATATATACACATACATACATATGTATATACATGTGTACATATATATATACATGTGTACATGTACACATACATACATATGTACATGTACACATGTATATATATATGTATGTACACATGTATATGTACATGTACACATGTATATATACATGTGTACACATGTATATGTACATGTACACATGTATATATACATGTGTACATATATATATACATGTGTACATGTACATGTACACATGTATATGTACATGTACACATGTATATATATATGTACACATGTATATACATATGTATGTATGTGTATATATATGTATATATACATATATATATATATACATATATATATATATATATATATATATATATATATATATATATATATATATATATATATATTTTGTAATGTTGAAAAATTAGGGCTTCACCATTCAATGTGATAAAACCACTAATTCTGCTTAAATAACCATTACATTTTAAGAGGGAGGACCTAATAGATCTAGGATTGACCCCTCTAAGGAAAAATATTTTAAATACTGATTAGGTTCCACTTGTTGATTAGGGTTTTATTCCCTCTTTCTAAATTGAATTGTGAAAATGTTGAAATTAGGGTAAATGAGTGAATATTGAAGAGATCGGGCATAAACAACGAGCTACAATCATCATATAGAGCCACAAACCTACATATGAGCAAAAGATGATGGTTCAAAACTATTCCCAAAAGTTTGACCTAAATTGTTAGGACCATGGTGGTGGTCACCATGGTCCTTTGAATTTTCTGTTGTCAAAAGGTGAACCTATTCATTTATGTGAATCCTATTGATCCTTCAAAACACAACTTTGTACCTATTTCTGCACACAATGAAAAGAGGAGAAATTGTTGGGAATAGGGGTTTGTCTAAGTCAAACCTTGGTTTAGGAATTAACCTTGAATGAAATAATGCAAATACTGAAATAAATACTGGAAAGATATACCTCAAATTTGCAATTGTTGATGATGATGCTTTGGTTCTTTGAATGTAATCACATATGTTATATGAAATGACATGAACATGACAAAACCCTAATCACACACACATGCTTGCATAAGAATGATGTAATTTTTCTCCACAATGGTTGAATGATGAATATACAACCTTGAAGATCTTTGAAAATGCTTGATTATGAATACTTCATGGATGCAAGAGTTCTTTAGGTCGAATGTAGATGGAGACTTAGATGAAATTAGGTTCATAAAATGTCTTTATATAGGGGTATGTAGGTAAATTACCGATTAGGCCGACCTCCAACGGTCATGCAAAGCCACGGGGATCAATTCCCACCAAGAAAATGCCACTCCTGACCCAATTCAAATTTGGGCCTCATTGAGAGGGACCAAAATAAGGCTCCAGGGGGAGGGGTACCCCACTATAGGACCCACCAATAGGTTCTCATGGCATTATAATTGGAGAGTAAGCTCAAAATGGACCTAGACAGGTGAGGATGATAGGACACACTAAAGTAGAGGCACAAACATGAGGTGTAAATTGGCCCGATAACAATTTACAATGCTACATACATACATACATACATACATACATATATGTATGTATATATATGTAAATATAAGTATGTATGTATGTATGTATGTTTATGGATGTATATATACATACATACATACATATATACACATACATATGTATGTATACATATATATACATATGCAGTCATATGTATACACACACACATAGATGTGTTGCAAGGTGTGCACCCTTGGTCTCCTTGTGCTGTGCAACACAACGATCGGATTCATGACATGGATTAATCACCTCCTATGGATTCTATAAGTCTAGTGGTTGTATCGGGCATTAACATGTCAATCTTTTGGTGCAACGACAACCACGCTTGTAACAAGTGGTATCAGAGCTTGGTCATGGGTTCAAACCCCTTGCTTGAGATGGGGGGGGGGGGGGGGATCATTGCAAGGTGTTCGCCCTTGATCTCCTTGTGTTGTACAAACGCAACGCTCAAGTTTGTGACATGGCTTAACCACCTCCTGTGGATTCTATAAGTCTAGTGGTTGTATCGGGCATTAACATGTCGATCTTTTGGTGCAACAACAACCACACTTGTAACAAGATATATATGCATACATATACATACATACATACTATATGTATATTTACATTTATTTAATTAGGTTCAACCTTCACCATTAACTAAATGCATTTATATTTATTTAAATTATGCCTAACCTTGATTCCTACAAATCCTTCTCCTAATCCTTGTCATCAAGCCTAATTAATCATAGCCTAATCCTCATTATCATTTTACCCAATTTTAAATTTCTTTACTCATTCTCTCTCCTCATGCCACATCCTCCTAACTTTCCCACTCGAATCCTAATTATCCATTAGCTCACCTAATCCATTCACTAACCACTTGCACATTTCTAATCTCCATGATTAGGGAGTAGTCAACCTCTTTCCATAAATGTCTTTCCCATCTCATCTCCCAACCTTAAATGCCACCCACTTTTGTGTATCCAAGGAATTTTGAATTCCTTGAATCTCCCCATGCCCCCTCTTCCCAAGTAATTTTTGATCCCTTTTCTCTTTTATTCTTCCCATGTTTCTATTATCTCTCAAGATTGCAGCCTTGCTAGGTCGCAGAACAACATTTTGGAGAAACATGGGATTTTTCTAGGCTTGTGGGTCACCTGTGATGGAAAGAACCTCTGGAGAAGGCTTGCTTCCTATTTATACTTCACCTATAACTTCTTATACTAATGCCTTTGCAGAGAAAAGGGTAAGAAGGATTGCATGAAAATGAAACCTACTATCTAAGGTGATGCACCAAAAGATTATCTGACACTACACAAATAACTAACACACAATAACACGAGTAATATTAAAGCTCTCTTACACAACCCAATAAATCATAATGTTTGCATCAACAATTTACAAGAAGGCTAAATAGAAGAATCCTACTAAGAGAAAAATGCCTTCTCACAACTTGAGACTATTCTATAACTGGCACAAGCTATAACCTGCAAAGAAGTAGAAATTCTAGCATAAAGGCACAAATATAGAATACAGTTGCAAGGACAAAGAACATCACAAGAATCTACACTAACACTAAGGACACACAATATAAGAAGAATGAGAAGGTATAAAGTGCTAATTACTGCTAAAAAGGTGTTACAATGTTGTGTTACTCTAAAAATGAGTTACAAAACTCTCCTCTTCTACAAAAGAACTTAGAAAACTACAATATGCACCAACTGAATAGCCAGAACTTCCTTTAATAATGAATACTTGGAGATACATATGCTTTCCCAAAGCAGTGAATGAAAATAGGACTCCAACTCCTCTTGGTTGAGCAGACTCAAAAAGCCTATTTTTTAGGGCCTAATCAAGTCTAAAAGGGATGTGCTTGAGAAAAAAGTCAAGCCTCATCAATTCTCACCATAAAGGCTCTTAATTGTGCATTAAATGATCCCTAAATATCTTTCAAATGACCTGCATTCCCTCATAAATACAAAAAAAATCTCTGACTTCTCAATAAATATGAATAAGAAAAATATCTAATAAAGTGATTAATTAATTATCACTTTAATAAATATCTTTCTTTATTTCATTTATATTTAAGTCCATGTTATTAATAAATGTAAATAAGAAAGATATTTAATAAAGTGATAAATTAACTAACCATTGTTGTCACGAATGATTGAGCCTGAAATGCTAAGTATGAAACCTAACAAACCTGTGAAACATGGAAAAACCTTTGAGCCAGTGGGTTGCTCAAAGTGAAGGTGAATCTTTGGATCATAGGCTGGCTTCCTTTATGATGAATCTTCTACAATTTACTTTTTTTGTGGGAAAAGGGATAGAAAGCTTGCATGTAATGAAAACCTATCCTAATGAAGATGATACACCCAAATGATGCAGTTCTACTTGTTGTCCTAAAACTATAACCAACTGCAATAAAGAACCAATATGTTTCACAAATCAAATAAGATAATGAAATTCATCAATATTTAATGCGAAGGTTCAAAATCCACCAATGTTGTATGAAGGAAAAGTGATTTTTCACAACATACAACTAATTGGGAACTTGATGAACACAACCCACAACCTGAATTTGCAATGAAATCTTCCTACTTCTACAAAGCATAAACGAGATAGAGCAAAGGATTCTGAAAATCACAATAACTCTATCAAATCATTCATCTGCTAATGAAGAAAACAAAAATAATTGACAAGGAAATTGTACTCTGTATTGAAAATTGGAAAAATAACTCTATTACAATGCTAGAAACTGAAAAAAAGTGCCGAGCTACAATTCTTTTTGTTGTATGTGTAGGCAAAAAGAAAGAACCAGAAAAAATAATGAAGAGGAGAGAAGAATATATAGAAGACAAGTCCAAAAAATTTGCATGAAGAATACCCTCCACCTGAGAAAACCCCTTCGCAACAAGAGGAGCCTTATACTTATTAATTGATGAATAATGATGAACAGTAAATACCCAACAAATACTGAGAGGGGGGGGGGGGGGCGATGAATCAGTACAGATAAAAACTTCTTCAACAGCTTAAACTGCAAAGACTGCACTTAACTGGTAAACAACATCATCAATCTAAATCAAGGCACTATCGGTAAAACATAGTATGACTGTGAAAGACATAAACTGGTAACATCTAGATCTTCTCAAAACCTAATATCTCATTTCAACTTCACCCATATGCTTAAGCAAGTAATACATCAGAAATACAATGACCATTGGATCATCTTGCATTACCGCTTCACAGAAAACAATAAAACATCACATGAAAAAGCATCACACATAACACACTAATTTTTCACGTGGAAACCCAACTGGGAAAAACCACGGTGGGGATGGATACCCACAAGTTGTTCTTGAACTCTTTTAAAGTCCGCTTTGTTAGGAGCCTAGTCTGATTAAAGACTTTATAACAGGTTCTGCTAGGAACCGATCCTGCTAGGGATCACCTGGTTAAGGGATGGCTAAATACCTGGTTAGAGGTTAAAACCCTATTAAAGGTTACCTTGTAAGAGGATTTGAAGAACTCAATGATTTTGAGTCACCCTGTTAAAGGATTTACAAAAAGCCTATTGAAGCTACCTAGTAAAGGGATTTTCCAACTGCTAATATGGTTAGAAGTCAACAGGTAATACACTGATCTGATAACAACACTCAATGCCAAGGCAGATCCACTTCGGTTCCTTTACATCTGCAATCACACTCTACAGATCTCTACTCACTTCTCCGGTCTGGCAAGAATCACTTCACATACATCCATTTGCCAACAACTTCAAATGAGAATCATCCTCGACCTTATAGACAACAATTAGGTCGGTGGCAAAAACCTAAAACCCTAAGCATCTAGGTTAACAATACAGTCGGTCCAATCCTGACCGTTTAACTCATTACATAGGGTAAAAAAATCTTGAACAAATCTCAAGACGTTCTCCATCATCCGTTCTTCACCGCTTCTGGAGGCTGATAACCCATCACACGCTCTCCACTGTTTACTAAGATTTTGCACATTCCTAAGGTAGATAGAATCAATCTTCTTCATGCAAGATCCTCAAGGAAATTCTTCACGCACACAAGGCTGACATGGCAACATGATATAATCTTCATTTCAATGCTAACTCATCACAGGATGTCGTCTGTCGAGTCACACAGACTTGGAATGCATCAACTGGAAACCCTGAAGCTGAGACTACCAACCAGTAGTCATATCAAATGAAACCCTGATACAAACTTTGCATATACCGGTTCACTTTTTGCATATATCGGTTCATACCATCATACCAGTTCACTTGCCAGTTTGCTTACTTCAATATACCTGTTCATACTTCAGCATATTGACATCAATGACAACATACAATCCCATCATGTCATCAAACTCTGCACATATGCCAACAATCTCCCCCTTTGGCATTGATGACAATACATAAAGATATCTCTACGTCTTCTTCCATATAATATGTCTTCAATACTGCAGATATCTTCTCTGCTTCACATCTTCTCCCCCTTTGACAACAATGCCAAAGTGGAGGCACAAACATCCATGATCTACTATGCTGCTCCCCCTGAGGAGTAGCATCCTTCAACACATCAATCCTAAAAAAGATTTGACAATGCAATACCTGACTGATGTGGAGCACATACTTTTACTTCACCTCTTGAAGGGGCAGAACCCCTAATTCACCTCTTAAATAGGTAAATGTAGCCTTCGGTAGAGGCTTGGTGAATATATCTACTAACTGCTCTTTACTGGAAACATGTTCCAATACAATCTCTTTGTTCTGAACTTTCTCCCTCATGAAATGATACTTGAGCTCGAAGTGCTTGGTTCTAGCATGCAATACCGGATTCTTGGAAATATTACTTGCACTTGTGTTATCACAAAATATACTCATTGGTTCAGATACAGGGACTTTGAAACCACTTAATACATGCTTCATCCAAATTGTCTGAGTACAGTTCATAAACGCTGCTACATATTCTGCTTCTACTGTGGACTGAGAGATACAAATTTGCTTCTTGCTCATCCATGAGACTAGTCTACCACCGAGAAAGAATTCACCACCGATTGTTCTCTTCTGGTCATCCACATTACCAGCCCAATCGGCATCAGTAAAAACTTTGAGATTGAAATCATTACTGTATGGATACCACAATCCATAATCTATAGTTCCCTTCAGATATCTAAGAATCCGCTTGACTGCTACCAAGTGGGATTCTCTTGGACTTTTTTGAAAACATGTAGCAATGCCCACTGCATGTGCAATGTCCGGTCTGCTGTGTACTACATTGTGCAACTTACCAATCATTGACTGGTATTCCTTCTCATTCAAGAATGCCGAGTCATCTTCTTTTTACAATTTACAACCGGTCATCATTGGTGTACCAACTGATTTGCTGTCTTCCATGCCAAAGGTCTTCAACACCTCTTTGACATACTTGGACTGAGTGATAAAGATACCATCTTTCATTTGTTGAATTTGTAGTCCAATGAAGAACTTAATCTCTCCGATTAGTGACATCTTGAATTCCTTCTTCATTTCATCTGCAAACAGATGGCTCATCTTGTCATCTCCACCAAAAATTATGTCATCAACAAACACTTCACAGATCAGAATCTGACCTCCTTCTATCTTCAGATAGATATTGCTATCTTCACTTGTTCTTTCAAATCCAATCTTCACAAGATGGGAGTGTAAACATTCATACCATGCTCTAGGTGCTTGCTTCACTCTATACAAGGCTTTATGTAGCCTACACACCATATCACTGTCTTCTGATAGGTTAAACCCATCTGGTTGCTCTATATACACTTCCTCTTCAAGTATTCCATTCAGGAATGCAAATTTCACATCCATCTGATACACTTTGAATCCCTTGAAGGCTACATATGCAAGTAGCATTCGAACTCCTTTCAATCTAGCTACTGGAGCAAAGGTTTCTCCATAGTCTTCTCCTTCTTCTTGAGCATATCCCTTACATACCAATCTTGCTTTGTTTCTTACCACTGTGCCATCTTCATTCAACTTGTTTCTAAAAACCCATTTGGTGCCAATAACATTTTTGTGCTCAGGTTTGGGTACCAAAGACCATATACCATTCTTTTCTATTTGGTCAAGTTCCTCTTCCATAGCCTTAATCCAGTCTTCATCTTTGTGTGCCTCTTTAAATGTTTTGGGCTCAAATTCAGAAATCATGCAAGAATTTTCTCCGACCTTTCTTCTTGTAAGTATTCCTGCATCCTTATCCCCTATGATCTGCTTTGGATCATGATGCAACTTTATATACCTAGGAATGATCTTAACTGATTCCTCTTGCTTTTCCTCTTTATCCTCATCTTCATCATCATCTACTGGTGTAGGAGCACTGTTACTTGTACTTGGTTGTTTTGCAACCGGTTCCCAGAAGGTCACATCTGGCTCATCTACCGCTCGCTCATTGCTGGTTTCCTCAGGTTTCTCAGAGGTTTCATCAACTCTAACATTGACACTTTCAACAATTCTCTGAGTCCTATTGTTAAAACACTTGAGATCTTTGCTCTTGGTGGAATACCCTAGGAATATTCCCTCATCACATTTTGCATCAAACTTGCTCTGTTATTCACCTCTCTTGATATAACACTTGCTACCAAACACTCTAAAGTAGCTTACTACTGGAGTCTTACCGGTCCAATACTCATAAGGAATTTTATCCTTACCTTTGTTGATGAGTACCCGGTTCATAGTGTAGACTGCAATGCTCACCACTTCTCTCCAAAAAGTGTGAGCAACCTTCCCTTGAATCAGCATTGTTCTGGCTGCTTCAACTATAGTCTTGTTGTTCCTTTCTGCTAGGCCATTCTGCTGTGGAGTTTGGGGGGCAGACAGTTGCCTCTTGATGCCATTCTCTTCACAGTACTTATTGAATTCACCAGAAGTGAACTCACCTCCTTGGTCGGTTCTAAGGCATTTAATCCTCTTACCACTTTCCTTTTCAATTAGTGCTCTGAAGGCTTTAAACTTTCCAAAAGCTTCAGACTTGTCTTTCAAGAATGTGACCCACATCATTCTTGAGCAATCATTAGTAAAAATCATAAAGTACCTATCTCCCTGAACACTCCTAGTTTTCATAGGACCACACAAATCAGTATGCACAAGATCAAGTAAATTATCTGCTATGAAAGATTTACCTTTGAAGGTTGAGGAAGACATTTTCCCCAGTTGACATTATCTGCACAAAGGATTCTCCAGTTTGTTTAGCATAGGCAATCCTTTAACTGCCTTGATCTTACTGGCCTTCACAATATTATCAAAATTTACATGGCAGAGTCTTCTATGCCATATCCAACTGTCATCAAACTTAGCCATTAGACATTGACTGATATTTGTATTTAACTGAAATAAGTTACCTTTGGTCTGCATACCGGTGACCATCAATTCACCACTCTTTCCTTTAATTTTGCACACTCCATCTTTGAATTCCAGAGTGAGTCCTTTATCATTCAACTGGGCAACACTCGAAAGGTTATGCTTGAGACCTTCTACCCAATACACATTATCAACACTGCTTTTTCCATTTAGAGAGATGGACCCTTTGCCTTTTACCATACATGGTGCATCATTACCAAATCGGACTACACCTCCATCGTACTCTTCCAGTGATAGAAACTTTTATGTTTCCATGTTCATGAAATCACAATTTCATCAATAGCCATGACTATTTGAACAATAACCACACCTTTGAGGGACCCTTGAGTACATAAGAGACATCGAAGAGTCATCTACTACCTTATCACTTACAATAGAGCCCATTAATGACATTTTGCACCATACAAGGAGGTTGGTAGACTTTCTAGCTCAAATGATGAGGGTCCAAGGAATTTCATACCAATGGGAGTAGGTGAGGAAAAATACATTTTGCAAGCCAAATAATAGGGAATCAAGGTTTAAGATATCCAAGGGATAAAAGAAAGATGGAAAGGATTGGGAGTCAATATTTCAAGTGCATCACATTTAGCTTGTCGTGTGATGAAATGAATCTCGAGAGTCCAAAAAGAGGTGTAAGGACAAACATGGATTAGGGATTGGGATTACTAGGTACTCAATGTGATTTGGGAAGAAGGGGATGTGATGTAAGGAATTCCACAACACACCCAAAACACATGCTCTGTTACACTAGATGAAGGGTTACTGCATGCAATATTCATACATAGCATAACAAAGAGAATAACACACATTTAAAATAAAATAAACTCATCAAAATATTATCCACTTAGGATTTACAACATTGCAAGTTGGAGATACAAGCTTTACTTCTTAAGCTCTGTAAAGGGCTTGACTTTGAATGATGAAACAACCAACCCAAGCCTTAATGTATAGCATTTGTATGCCTTTTGGAAATCCCACACCCACTTTTAGTGGGTAACACATGGCCACCAAGAAAAGAAACACATAGCCAAAAGAAGATCAAACATTCCAAGTCTCTTCAACTTCCACAATTGGGTGCCTAAGAGAGATATCCTTCCATTTGCTTTGTGACTCTTCAACTTCCCCAAAGTGAGTGCCTAGAAAGGCGACTCTTCATTTATTCTTTATGGCCAACACTTTTACATGTGTTAAGAAGGCTTTTCTTTTTCCCGAAGTGGATGCCAAGATGGAAAATTCATCCATTTTTTTTTTAATTATCATTGATATGTGTCCACTATTGAAAAAGACTTTTACCATTTGACATAGGCTATACATAATAAATTATCTTATCTCTTGTGTTCCATTGAATACTTTCCTAGGTACATGGAGAGATATAATAGCTTCCATTTAGCCTTTATAAAAAATATCAAACTTAACCAAATCAAATAAATATTTTTGGTCCATGCATAATTTCTCTTACACCCTTGGATGCTCCTACATCAGGAGGTAGAGGCCTAAAAACAAACAAAAAAAGGAAGGTGATTGGAGATCCAAAATGATTACTTGGTAATAAATGGAGAGGAAGCAAGAATTAGAAAATCAAGATTCTTGATGCTAGGATACTCGAGGAAAAGATAAATAAATATCAGGATGTGGTTAGACAGAATACTTGATACTTAAAAAAGATGAAGAATAATTAGGGATTGTAGAAATTTGGTATCACATCATAGGAGAAAAAATAGAACGAGAATCCATTATGATTTAGGGGCCAAGAGTGCATGATACCTTGTGCTAAGGAGGACCAAGGAATAATTTTTTGGGGCATTTGTAGATGAGATGCTAAAAACAAGCCAAGGTAGAGATTCTGAAATACTTGGTGCCAAGAGAAAAGATAATGCAAAATCATGTTAATGATTAGGGCTATTAGCATTCCAAAAATCTTGAGCCTAAAAGAAAAGAGGAAAATTAGGTAATGAAAGTTTGGGTAACTTCATGAAATGCTACTTGTGTAAGGAGAAGTTCAAAAAACCAAAATAGACAGCGAGCTTGGGGGAAGTGGGGAAACAAGTGACCAAGAAATTGGGTAAAAAAACCCCAAAATATCAAATGTCCAAAGTACAAAAAGGACTTAGAAGGATTTTAGAGGTATAGGGTTTCAAGGAATGGAGGGAAATCATGTTGGAATTGAAAAGTCCAAAACCCACTCTAATTAGAAATTGAGTTTAGAAGCCTCATACTTTAGAATTTTTTATATTTTTGGAACTTGGTCACATGAATAAAGTATGAGGTGAGGTGAAGCATGATACTAATCATAACATATTCTAAAGAGGATCTATTGTTTAGAAGATCCTAATCAATTACTAATGATGGGTAACATAGGCCAAAGGGAAAAAAGAGACACTTAACTAAAAAACTTTTGGACCATTGGGGTAGGTGCTACACAAACCATAGAGTGACAAAACTATCCACAAATACCAAAAGACCAATATGAAAAATGCATTTAACTAGATAAAAAATTAGATACGCCATTGAAAGCGACTGTAAAATCCACCATTATGTACCACCAATGGAACCAACAACATATACAAAGGGCAATAAAAGATACTGTCACTTAAACCAATATTTCCTCGAGTAGTGCTACCTTAAGAGAAGGAAGCCCTCAAATAGGGGATATGAGCACCATATTTATAGAATGACACCACGAATTAACCTTATTTGTAACACCCTCACCAACCACTACCACTACCCCCACAAATGGTGCTAATGAAGAAGCAATGCCCAATCTCAGCATGTGTACATAATGGATTACTTTATTCACTTCACATGACAAAACAAAGTATCATTCACAAAAGATGGTAGAGATAAATCACTTGTAACCTCCAAAACCAAACCTTGATGAGATACTACGAAATGTTTAATCACCTAAAAAATATTATATAACAAATCCATTGAGATCCTCACATCTCTACAAATAGAATTAAAATCCTCCACTAAGATATCCTTGAACATCACCCATAAATAAAATAGAGTTGAAGGAGCCAAATCTGACTTTAACATCAAATTAAATTATTCTCCATTATTAAAAGAAACAAGATCCACAAATTGACACAACTTTAACCACCTTTACGGTCTTATTGTGAAAATCGGCAAAAATAGTAGCATGTGTCCTAAAATGGCCCATATCTTTCATCCTATTTTGTCTTCACACGAGTATCAAATTGGATTAAAGAGTAGTGGACAATTTCTTTAGTTGAAATTTAAATACGTGGCCATGCTTGAGAAAGTCTCTCTACGCATGAATGCCAAAAGTAACATGATAAAAAATCCAAGACCAGAACACAAAACAACAAAACAAAGCTTCAATTCCAACTATAAAAAACCTACCACTTATTACAACAATACAATACTAGAATAACTCCAATAGAACTCTCTTATAATCTCGTAATGACGTGTACATACAAGCATAATACTAATAAAAACGTGCATGAAATAAGGCCAACACAACAAGTACCAACTATCATCATTAATAAACACAAACCCCTAAATCATAAAAGAAAATATTAAGTGAATAGTGAGAATGATGAAATGATGTTATGCATGCCCCTTACCATAAATAATTATAATGAAATATTGGTGTTATCGATAAGTAAATCTATAGTATTATTATAAGGCTAGAGATTTGGAATTAATTTTCTTAGATGATAGCACCGATTATATTGCAAGTTGTGCAAGACTAATTGCTTTATAACTTAATTTGTTTTTTTGAGAATGTGCAAGACTCCATGAATTATCTTAAGTTGAGGTAATCAAGACCTCTTTGTCTTATTTTATTGCTCCCATTTCTCTTTTTGCTCTTTCTTTTAATTCAATGTTAGTTTAGGAGTAGATGGGAATAAATACGATTTTAATGTCATTGTTAAACATTGCAATGTAATTCAAGACATTTTTATAATTATGCACGACTAATTTCGATTAAGGGAATGAATCATAAATTTAAATATAAGTAGTTAAATTAATTAACCGAAAAATGAATACTAGCAAGCCCTTTGCGAATTGACTCATCGTTCTTCCTAGTAAAGTTATTTCAATAGCCTAGACTAGCAAATTGAAGCCTTGGAGAAATTCATCTCCTCTCAAAACAATGTTAATATACACTTAATGGTATATCAAAACACACATCAACAAGAATCTTATTGCAAAATCCCCCCTCTTCAGTATGGTCCATATGATTACTCGGGTTGGCAATATGTCTTTTTAACTTATCTTGGTGTTCAACTAACAGTCAAAGGCAAAGCAATTGTTAATGTAGACACATAAAATTTGTCCTCCTAATTAAACTCATTTTTTTCCAACATGATCAAGTGGATCCATTATTTAATAATCCTATTTTCTATTATATTCATCCATAATATTATTATATTTTCTCCATTATTCCATTAAATCATTTAAATCAATATATATTATAATAATCCCATTTTCTATTATATTCACCCATAATATTATTATATTTTCTCCATTATTCCATTAAATCCATTAAATCCATTAGATCAATATATATTCTATTATTCATCCATTTAATAATATATATTCGATTTTATTCATTTTAAATAAAACCATTTTTTCAAATCTCCTACATATCAACTTCATCTCCTATTTATCAATTCCCACTCTATCTATTTCACTCATGTAATGCATGTGGGATAAACACTCTTCATTTTTACATCAATCCTTTATCCCACATTTGTCTTGATATTAGATTCAACCTTGAGGACTTCTATAAAAACCCAACCCCTCTCTCATTTGCGGCTATCTAGCAATATATCAATCTAGCTCGTTTAGTCCATCTTTTGCATTTGCATTCTTGTTATCTCGCATTTTGCTTTCTCTTTCAATCATCTCAAATCTCCAATAAATCATAGCTTCTTGTGCGTGGTTCTGAGAGCCATTTTAGTTACACAAGCCCTTGATTTAAGGAGTGCAATGGAGTAGTTTTGTCATAGCATGCATGTGTGTTAGTTTAGATTTTTTTGGTTTGCATGTGTGTGATTTGCAGGAAAACTTCATTGTTGGATGTTGGAAGGACCCATTTCCTCCATCTACAGTTACTATTCAACTTGATTGGACATAACAGTGTTCTAGATGCAATAAGTTTATAAAAAAGCACATTGGATGAAAGAAAGCTTACTACATTGAAGAGTTTAACCCAACTTGGAAGCACAATAATAAAACCTATTTAGAAGCAACTATTAAGGAAAAATCAACGTTTTTAATTACATGGTTGAGGATTGGATCACATCATCTTAGGTGTGAGACAAAGAGATGGACTATAACTAAGTTTGGGAACAAAGAATGTGCAAATTCTATAGCAAAGAGGGAGTGGAGACAAAATGACACTATATCATGGAATGTGCAGCCTATGGGGATATCTATACCTAATATGGAAACAACTTGAAAATTAGGAGCCTTCACGAGCTATTTGAGGAAGCAAAGATCGACTATTGTTCAAGATCCATAATAGGAGACCCAAAATTGAAAATAATTCAAAGATTACTTAAGGATGTGGTTTGTTAGATTGATTGGCCTCTTAGACGTCATTAAAATATTTCATCTAATTAAACAAGAAAAGATCAATCCTAGTTAGGGGAGAGGGTCCTATAGTGGAGTGGGGTCCAATAGTGGGGATGAGTGGAACACAATTAGTCTATTAGTGGAGCACAATCATTATGTATTGTAGAAATTTAATGTCTTAAAAAGTGTCTTGTCAATACCTATCCCCAAAACTATTTCACTAAATTTGAAAGAGCAACCACTTATGTGATGCCATATCAACACACCAATAAACATGACTTGATACACAACTATGGCTCTTACTTCTTTTTGGGATCATTTTGGACACCTTGGAAAAAAGTCATGTGATGTTGCATAATATTTGACCATATGAACTTGAAGCCAAATTTTTTAAATAGGTGACTTCACATGTAAGCAACTGTACACAATTCAAACTGATTTGAAATATCTAAAACAGATTTTGAGAGGCATGAAGTTAGGTGCTCCACTATAAGACCCTCTCCCCTACAACAATCCAGCAAAAACAAATCCCGTGATGTTACCTCAAATCACAAGGAATCAGGAGGTTCCTCTTTACCAAAATGTTGAAGCAGGTAAAGTTCCCTCGTGAGGAAGATGTTTCATAGAAGCCAAAGATGCATAAAATTTCTCCCAGCTTTTTCTATAACTTGACGCAATGGGGATCGATTCTTCTCAAGGGAGGTTACTGATCCAAAGAAGGCCTAGCACTTTGATCAGCTCACTATATAACAACGGCACTTCACACCATTTATTGTCTTCACAACAAGCTATAGGGCTTTTTTAAGTACACATGATCCAGCCATTAAATTCTAACTCTTCATCTCCTATGCTACACAACTGCAACAATGTCGGTTGTGTTTTACATAATTACTCTCCATTGCTTTCATTAAACGATAAACGGAAGATACGAATAGTCAGAAGGCGAACAATTACTTTTCTTATAATTCCAATTACATTCCTTCGTTTTCCAAATTTGTATATCAGTGTACTCTATTTGTTACTTGACTGAGTAAACCCATAGATGAAGTGAACACGCATTCGACCTCTTGGATCTTGTATAAACTTTTAATATAAATTTCTTTATACAATTTTTTCACATAATATAATCTACATTGCAACTGTAGCATGGCATTCTACTGCTTTTGTGTTTTCTTTTTCCAAACGCTCTAATTATTCATCTACACTACCATTACGTTCATTAGCTCATGTTCATAACGCATTTGAACTTGTCTGAGTGTGTTTCTCCCAAGCACATGTAACTGTGAATTGTTAAAAGCAATGCCTTGTGGATTTCAAGTTCTTCACTAACCCAATACAGGGAGGGACTATCACAGTCGATAATTCTAGGGTTTAAGGACTTACAAGGTTACTCAAAAATATCTCAAGGACATCATTGTATCAACTCTTAAGGACTTCATTGTGGCGAGTTGCCTCAAAATCTTCAATAAACCTGAAAACAAATGCTAATCACCCGATTGCCCAGGTTGCTCCCTTGTTAAACTAGTGGCTTCTTTTTGTCATTGTTTTCCTTGATAAGAGGGCTTTAGTTCCGATTTATACTTACGTAAGATTTTCTAAATATCATAAAAACTATTATTTATCAAAATATGATTTTAATCTCTCCAAAATATAGTCAAAATCGTTAAAGGCAGCAATCAACAGTTAGAGAAACCGCTTGCTGAGTAAACTATACCTGCTGCTGATGTTAGCAGCAGAAATCCCCAAATATTGTCTTTGTTATCCTAGAATTGCTTCACTGATCTGCAAGTATAATAACTGCTTGGAATGGTGTCATTAATAGCTAGTAAGGTCAACTGTGGATATCAAAGGAGGTTAATTGTTGATGCAGCACACTAACCACTCCAGTCAACGACTAATGCTTTAGTTATTACAGTAACAAGTTAACAAAAGAGTGAAAAGAGGAGGTATGCATTAAAATCAGAATTTTCTAAATGATATTATAAGTGTTTCAATGATGCCATAAATGAGGATGAGTTTCTGTACATCATCTTTTCTTGCTAGTTGCCTCTCCTCTGCTAGTTTGAACAGGAAATCGATGACAAGAGTCTGATACTCAATGAATGGCGCAGATCTATTACGACAACAAACCTTGTGGCAGTTTCCTAGTATTATAAGGCCTAGTAAAACAATTCTGTACTTTTCAAACCACATTGCACTCTTCGATTGAGATCCTTTTAGATCACATATAATGAAACTTTTATCTGCTCCTAGCAGAGAAATATATTTACTGGCCTAAGTCAGAGGAAAACATACTATTACTAATTCCTTAGGATTTAGAAGATACAACTTTATGGGAGAAAGGATGTTAGACCTCATTGTTTCAATAAACACACTTCAAGTGTAAAACCTTTTGAACAAGCTAGAAAAATAATACAAAAGAATAAGTCATAATAAATATCTTAAATTGAATGAAGAATACGGCAATAATAATGGCTTGATTGAATGTTCACAAAGGCTCTCCAGAACTCCATAGTTTGAACATCGCAAATGATTCTCTTGGCTTGTATTCTGGGGCTGTATGTCCAGCTCCCTATAAAAATTGTGTTTCAGAAAAAAGATATAGCTTTCGGTTCAAAGATACAATTGAACAAAGTTCTGAAACCTCTAACTAAAAGTAGGATTAGAACTTTCACCTTCACAGTTACAAATGTTAGGTTGTGATCATATGTTCTTGTGTATCTAGACACCACATGCAGCAGGTGTCATTATTTCTTTCTATAAATAAAAGCATAATTTTGCAGAAATAAACAAGGATCCATGCCAAAAACTTAAATCTTTCCTTTCATTCATATTGAATAGAAAGCAACTAATACTAGGTTACTATGTCCATCATTAAGAATCCGTATAGTCTTACCCAGCAACCTGTCCGTCTACAAACCACGATCTCCATTCATCAACTATTGAATATCCTAATGATCTGATCCATGCCTCAGTTCCAACGAATGGCATAATCAAATCATGATCGCCACTGTTACAACATATAGATACATCAAATTCAATCTAATGCAATGGTGAGTATTGAGCTTATAATTATACATGGCAGCTCTAAAATAACTATAATGGCTAGTATCTTCAAATTGAATGAGTCGAAAATATCCTAACAAACATGACATGTAAGCAAAAAGGTTTTATTCTTATAGTAGCACTTTACCTGTAGATCAAAGCACGATAACCTCTCTTGGTTAAATTTTGGTGATATTTAATCACACTTGTGACATCACGTTTATATTTAAAACGAGGAGTACATCTTTTCCACTCCCCTGTTATGTTCTCCTATAAAGAAATGAAGAGAATAGAAGAAAGCAATGGCCATTAGTTTCTCATTAAATTACAATATTTGGACATACAATTATAACTCATGAAACAAGAAGCGTTAACAAAATGATAGACCACAGATTATAACACTCTAAAACATATATGTGCAATGCGAATCCACACATGTTTGTGAGAACATGATCCTTAACTCTTTTTTGTCCATAATATTCACATTATATTTAGTGCTTGTCTATTTGCAGATATTCTCTATAAAATTGTAATCTATAGTTCCCAAACTTGCTACATACTTGCTAGATTCATTGAATCCTAAGCCAAGCTAGGCCTATTGTCCTCATTTTTGTTTCCAAAAATGAAGGACCACTATGATGGAATTTTTATGAAAAAATAAAAATTATTACTCTATGGCACGCTTCCCGAGGCAGAATTTTGACTAATCCTTGGACTGGCTTAATCCTCAGTCCATTCTCGAACTACGTTTCAAATTTCGTCCAATTCTGGGTTCGTTTGCTATGCCTTTCCTTCAATTTCGGGTTTTAAAACCCAGACTGCAGGTGGAGAATTTTCTTCAAACTGCAAGTTTTAATGATATTCATTGTTGTGGTCTTTGTAGGGGAATTTTTGATCACTTACATGTGCATTTTTTATTTCAAATATGTCACTTGTAATTTATTTTAAGTTTCCCATTTAATGTTTTTATCTTTTTGTTGTTTTTTGGTCATTTTTAGTTAAAATAGGGGTTTTTTAGGTCAACTGCAAGAAAATTTGCAGTTTGTTCAAAAAACCCCTACTTTAATGGTTTTCACATGTAATAGGGATTTTAAATCCCCATTACATGTGTGCAAGTGTTTAATACTTGTTGTAGGGATTTTATTTCCCCCTTACAAGTATTTTTAAACTTGCAGTTTGTCTTTTAAAATCCGATTTTAACATAAAAGTTCATTTTTGACAATTTTAAACTTGTCATTTGTCAAAAAAACCCGATTTTGGCTTAATGAGTGAAAAAGTGAGATTTTAAACTTGTCATTTGTCTTTTAAAACCCGATTTTAAGCATGAAAGAGGGAAAAAGTGAAAATCGAACTTGTTGTTTTATATCCAAAACCCGATTTGCTTCCTTTTGAAGAAAACGAACTTGCCTTTCGCTCTTCAAAACCCGAAATGCAAGAGAAAAACGATTTTAGACCTTTTCAAGGCGAAATTTGTGGAGGAATCGTTGGATGAAGGAGGCGTTTTGGGTTTGCATCCTGTCTTCATGCATTGTTGGACATCTCTCATGCCATTTGAAGGATACATTCACTGGTTTTTACCCTAAATCAGCAACCACGCTATTTATTAATGCCACGTTTTTAGGAGTTAAATCTATAACAATTTGCACACTCCTAAATCATTTTGCTCTTTTCTACTAAGGCGTGGAGTATGGGATTGGTTTCAAGACATTTAATAATCCATTGAATGTGTATTGAATACCACGTTTTTTGCAAAAACGTGATTCTCTTTGGCTGCGTTTTAAACCTTTGGCATTGTTACCTCTTCAAATACCTTTGGTGTTATTGCTTCAGCAAATACCTTGATCGTTTTGCTTCAACAAACTTGAAATGAACACTTTCATTGGCATTTTGCTCCTCCAAGTTTAAGATTGCTGCCATTTTTGGGGGCATTTTCACAAAAACGTGATAAGGGTTTAATAGTCCAGTTTTGCTTCTTCATCTCAAGAAGTATTGCATTGTTGGAGAAGCATTTTGATTTTCTAATCAAGGTATGTTCTTCCTTTCTTCTCTTCTTTTTATTATTTTCATGTTTTCTTCATTTTTCGTTATTTGTTACATTCTTCGCATGTGTTGTTTTTCCCTTAAAATTGGTTTTCATGAAAGAAATCTTCCCTTTGAAATGCAATTGTTAAATTGCATTATTCTTCTCAAAATTCCATCTTAGCTTGTATTCGGGATTTTTAATCTCGATTACAAGTTCGCTGGAAATTCTTGTTCTTCCCCTACGGTTAAGGAATTTAATCATTTTTGGTTAAATTTCCAAGCTTGAAAAGTGTGAAATACCCCTCTTGCAAATTCGGGTTTTGAAAACCGGATTACATGTTGAAAAGATCTTCCCATTTTCATGAAAATGACTATCCCGGATATTCCCATTTCTATCCATTCATGTTCCCCATATCCGTACTTTCCATTTCCATCATTTCCCGCAAGTCAAAATCCCGTTTTTCATCCGTTTCTCCATTTTCGAATTTACAAGTATACTTGTATTCGGGTTTTAAAATCCCGATTGCATGTATGTACTTTCCAACTTGTATACTTGCGAAAATTCCCCCAAGATCCGAAATTGGTCAAAGTCAAGATTTTCCCATTTCTACATGTCTTCCCTCTTCTTCTCACAAAATCGTGAAATTCAGAGATCAAAGTTTTACCCATTTGAAAAAGAAAGAATGATATTTGCAGCTGATTATGATGTGGCCTTAACCCTTTTAAGTCTTCATCACAGCATTCCAGGTTCGCAATCAATGTCAGATTTGCCGGCATCGCCAACTCCAAAGAAAATGAAATACAAATATGACAAATACCAGAATGAGGTTGCACCTTCCCAGGTATCTTCTCCATTGGATCGCATCAGGGACACAGAAATAGGGCACGTTGATATGGCAGAATTCATTCACAGGGTAGAAGATCCACAGGATAACAACTTGCAGCGGCTGTTGGACAGCCATATCCATCATGCGTCTTCTTTCCCAGTGGCTGCCCTAGAACCTGAATTTGTTCTTGCATGCGCCCATCATTTTGACAAAGAGTCAAGAGTCATAAAAAATGATGATGGTGAAGCCATAATTCGTCTTGATGCGGATACAATCGAGAAGGTCTTCAAAATACCTCCTGCACCTGTTTATATGGAAATCACCAAAGAAAGTGCAGCAGAGTATTATGTGAAAAGAGAAAAAGATTGCAAGCGCCACATCAATAGGTGGATTCATGAGCCACGTCCTTCCTTCTCAAGATGGGCAAAGTTGTACCGTTGTGATTTCAAGTGGGAGATAGGAGACACCATCACTCTTCTCAGCAGAATGTTAGGCCTTGAGCACTCTAATGTCTTTGAGCCATGGATGTATCAATTCATCATGTTCATATGGCAGTCGCATCACATTTCATGGGGTGAAATCATCAGCGATGCTTTGTGCGAACAACTTGCAGCGGTTCCTACCACTATGACCTTCTTTATGAATTCTTATTTGGTATATTTAGCAGCATCACTTAGACACTTTCCAGGTCTTTCTACCAAGGGTGATCGCTCGCTCATACCAGTTTGGGAATATTATGACCAGTTGCCTTTGAAACCTAGCAGACTACATTTCAGAAGAGTCCAAGACGCATTCTTTGGATATTTTATGTGTCAGTTTGACATGGATCTCAGAAATAAACGAGTATCAGATGAGGCATGGGTCAAGGTATCTGAGTATGGGTGTTTATTCCTGCAATTTCCCACCTTCACCTACATGAGGATTGGGTGCTATGATGGACAACCATACATGCTTCTAAGATACCCGACCGATAGGATAATTCTTATGGAGTTGGGAAGACAGATTATGGCTGTTCATACTCTTCAATCTGCTAGACACAAGGTTGGAATGGGGATCTCCAGCACAAATCCATTGAAAATTGGTCGATACTCCCTTGTCACATCTGTGAAGGCTAAGGCCATGGAGGTTGAATTGCAGGAAATCAAGCTTAAGAGGTTCAAACCTAGAGCTGATTTTGATTATAGAGGTATGAAGGAAAAGATCAAGAAATCCTTTGTGCATGTTCATCGCATTGAAGACATCTGGGCAGATCTCCGCACAAAAGCTGAAGTTCTGAAGATGGATTACTGCAGGCTCACTGTTGAGCAAATTGTTGACTTGAACTTGGCAGATATCCCACAAGGGATGATTGATGACGGGCGTATACTTGATCCTGAATACACTTCACGGAGGGTTGAGGAAGCTCCACTTCCTTTGATCCAATGGTCACATAAAGAGTGCGTCTCCATTCTTGACAGATTTCAGCCTATCTTGGCCAACACTAACGCATGGTTGAAAAGCAATGCTGTTAGACTTATCAAAATCAAGGTTGGTAAAGAAGATGATTCTACAGGGCCTCTTGGACGGAAGTCTGAGATTCAAATTGATAATAAGGAGGGTGCTTCATCTTCAAGCACAAGGATCAAATTACGAGTTAGTTGTGCAGTAGTGCTTCCACCTGAAGAGACAACTACTCGTGGGAAGGAGAAATCACGGTTCCATGTTCAGGTGGTCGATCTGGATAATCCAGAAGAGGGGCAGCAATCTGATGATGCGCCTAAGTCTCCAGTTCTAGACACGCCTCACGAGGTCATTCCTCCAGTTTCCATTGAGACGCCTCTTTCTCCTCCTGATTTGCTCATTGATGAGTCTCCTCAGAATGCAGTTCCCATTTCGGCATACGAGCCTTCTCCTGATCAACAGCGAGAAAGTGTGTTGAAAGTTCCTGAAGATATTCCCATTTGCATTCAATTATCAGAAATTGACACTTCCACTTCTGGTTTTGAAGAATTCATGAGGCAATCTTCATGTCCGTTGGTAACTGAGCAAAACATAGTCGCTATTCAAACAGATATTCCTCCCAGGGTGACCACGGTGATTCAAACAGAAACTGCTTCTCCTTTGCCTACAGCTGCTACAGGAAGTGAGTTGATGACTTTGCCTCCATGGCTTAGTTCTTTCACCCCGAAAAGAAAGAAGCAAGAGATCTCACCTGATGCCTTTGACTACCAGCAACTCAAACAGTCCAGATCCAAAGTTGCTAAGAAGGCGAAGACTATTTCCAGGGTAACTGTTGATAGCAACAAGATGAAAGTAGCTGAAATTGTGGAACCTATTGCAGATAAACCACTTGATGAAATGTCAGCTGCTGATTATAAGGTTACAAAGGTAGAATTGGGCAAGCAAACACATGAGGTTATTAAACATGATGCTCAGTTTTCTGTTGCTTCACTAGTGCAAAGATGTGACGATCTTCTTGCAAAGAAAAACAAGCTAGAAGAAGAAAATCGACAGCTCATGGCAGCCATCCATAAAATCACAAAACCTGCTGCCGAAGGGAGTAACTCTATAGGTTCTTCTGGTTCCCAAGAATCGATTCGTGGAGTGGAAAGAGCTGCTCAGAAAGTACAAGCACTGGATTCCTGGGTTGATCATCTTCATGATCAATGCGTGCAAGTGATAAAAGACATTTTTCAAATGATGTCTAAGCTGGAAACCATTGAGGAGAAATTGGATCAGACTTCTAACACTTTCAAAAAGAATCTGGAAAGTGTTGAGAAAAGTCTGGCAATCTGGCGTACCATGCCCCAACAACAGCTCAATATCCTGCAGGACGTCATCATTTCTTCCAGGGTCATGTACTTGGAATTCGAGGAACTCATGGAAAACAAAACTCTTGTTCTTAAATCCCTCATCGAAGAGATCAGTGATGCAAGGAGATTCCGGGATGAAGTTTATCAAGGTATTGTCTCACATTGTGAAAGGGCCTCTTGCAATATAGTAAGTCAGGATGGAGAGCTAATTCCAGAAGAAGAGGTTCTTGCGGATTTACAGATGAGGATTCACGGTGAATGGAGGAGTGAACAATTCTCAGCAGTTTCAATTCAAACATTGATGAAACACCAAGCCTTTTTGCATGAGATTTAGTCCATCTTGGATAAAGACAATTCCGCGCTTCTCCGTTGCCACGACACTATTGTGAAGACTATGGTAGTTGCTAAGAACACTCATGAACCGAATCCCGAGGAACTACAAGCGAGCATCCGGAAGTTTCAAGGATTCATGTCTTCACAAAATTCAACTTAAGTGTTTCTCAGCACTTAGTTGAATTTTCTCTCTTTTTGTAATTTCTTAGTTGTAATTTTGTTTTAACAAGATACATGTAAAAGTAGTTTATGTAAAATGCAAGTTACACATTACTTGTACTTTTGTAATTACATGTAAGGTAACTACAAGTTGTGTCCGATTAGGACTGTAGTCTGAATAAGTCTTAGTTAGTTAGAATAACTCTTAGTTAATTAATGAAGTCTCAGTTATTTATTAAAAGAGTCTTGGTGGTTGAGAGAATCTTTCAAATTAGTTGGGATCCTTCCACCTTTTTCTCAAGCCTCCTATTCTATAAATACTTGAGAGGTCCATTGTAATTGATATCTTTTTGAAAGCAAGCAAAAACTCTGCCAAATTTACAGCAAGAAGTCTTTGAGCTTATGAATGTGAATTGAAGGTTTTGGAAGAATAATAAAGAAGGATTACTCAAGTTTTGAGTCTTTGAGCTACATGTTTGAGTTTGAATCTTTTTATTTCTTCTATGCAAAGTGTTTCTAAAGGAGCTTAGTCCAATCTGATTTGAAGTCTTTGAGCTGCAAGTAGAGAAGATTAATTAGAATAGGAAACTCTCTTGAAGGAGCAGCAAGTCTTTGAGCTTGCGTCCATTCTTGAAAAAAAAATTATTGTTTGATAAGAAATAGCAGCAAGTCTTTGAGCTCGCATTATTTCTTGTCTTCGTGTTAAAAGAATAGATTATTCCAGTCTTTGAGCTGTTATCTTTTATTCGTTGTAAATTTTAGTATAGCAAAGGGTAGATAGGACTTCCAATAGTCAAGTCTTTGAGCTTGATATTGCTGTCCCGTCCCGAAGGAAGTGACGGAAGTCTTTGCGCTTTCAGGAAACTTCATTTCCTTTCTCTCATTTCACTTGAAAGTAATTACTGCTGTTCATATTCAATCGCTATCCTTTTCTGTGAAGAGAAAAGGATATTGTCTTGCTTAAAAAAAGAAGGAAGACTGCTGTCCCATCCTGTTTTTATTTCAGTTTTAGTTAGATAGGGGGAGCCTTCCCTTAATTAGGAGAGTTTTTACTCGTGTGCTGTGGTTGAAATCACAATTTTGTATATTTCCCCTAAGTGTACAAAATTTTCAACCAACAAGGCCATCGACTAAGGCTTGCAGACTAAGATGTGATTGTCTACTAGTTTCTAATGTAGGAATATCTAAGGTGTAAGAGCAATCTTGCATCAATTCAAATGTTTTCTTTAATTTTTGTTTTGTTTTACAGGTCTCCAATAAATATCACAGTCATCCTATGCTTATCCTAAGGCCAAATTCTTATTATAAAGGTTTATTTTAGCTAGAGTCCACATTAGCACATGAGAGTTCCAAAAAACATTTTTACTATGTCATATCATAATTATATTGCAAAACTTTCAAACTCCTGCCGAAGCTTGATGGAGGTGCATTCTACAACAAGGCCACACAATTATAGGTTGTTTTCTTATTGGCTAATGTTGTGTCAACTCAAATTCACTCAAGGAAGATCTAGCTTAGTTGTGCATCAGATTTTTGAATCTTGAATCAATTCCTAATCTCATACATAAGGTTATTGGTCCCAAGGAGGTTCATGGTTAAGGTCAAATTGAATTTTAATGCATACTAATGTTAAGAGGGATCATCTATGCATTTCCTAATGAGCAAAGGCAAAATCATCTAATATTGGTACCATGATTCCTACTACTTGTATAAATGGCAATCTCAAGGGATTCACTACTAAAGAAATACCTTATCATGTGCATATTGGGTTTTTAACCCTTTTTTAAGTACCCAAAATATAACCCAATATTTTTCTTTAATATCAGAGTGGAAGGGAATAATTTAATTAATGTGATATGGGTAGGTAATGAGGGTTAGTTAGAATACACAGAAGGGGCAGGGGTGATTATAAGTGACATTTCAAATCATCTACATATTACTTTGCCTAGGTCAATTAGAAGTAATTCCAATTGCTATGTTGATCTTGCTAGGGTCATGAAGTTGTCTTTTTTCTATATCACATAATCTTGTATTATGTTGAAGCTTCATAATCCTAAGGATACTTACTTAATCCCAATTCCCAACTATAATGCAGTTAATAAAAGAAATCCCGCTCAAGTTTCCTCAAACCAGTTATTGGAGATCTTTTGGTAATACCGAAACCCCACCAAAAGGAACCACTTGGTATCTCTAAAGCCATTCCATTATAGCTAGGATTTTGTATAGTATAATCGAGATATCTATTATTAGGGGGATCCATTAATAGTTTTGGTGTGGCAAGGGTTTGGGGATTAGGATGTAAGAGTGCTTTTAAATAAAAGCTTTCTATAGGATAACACATTTATTAGAGTTAATCAAGGTATTTATACCAAATATTTAATGTATGGTAATCAAAACTACTTATGAGTTAGATGTAGGTGTGAGCACTGGCCTTGGTTGTGTTAGAAATCTTGAATAAGATATGAAACCCAAGAATCTGTAAGAGATATCTAAGCTACATAAACTGAAATGCAAAATGGAAGCAAACCAGTGATTTTGAGAGACATGCAAAAGTCGATGTGATAGAATTGCATTAACTCAAAGCTTCTACAATAGAACAACAGAGTAACAACACAATGCACTCAAGAAGATGAAAATACAAGCCAGTTAGCATGCTTATATAGACTAGGGAGAGAGGTGGAGGTGGCAACACCGACCAATGAGGAGCAACCATCTATGGGACTAAAGATAACAAAGTATCTCCCAAGATAGCTAATGGATGCTCACATGTAGGAAGGTGACACCTCATAACCCACACCCTAATTAAACATGCTTTATTAAACTAAGCAAGATTAAAAAGGTGCAGGAAAAAACGAGGAATAAATAACCCAACCAGGAAATAAAAACTGTAATATCCCAGTAAATTTGTTTTTGATTTTTTTACAATAAGAGATACAAGCAACACCACAACCCGTTAAGGTTAGAAAAATTATCCAAACTGCTGAAAGGGAACCCTTCCACCTTTTGTTCATTGAGAGCCCAATCTGGGAGGGCGAGAGCATACGGTGTTCCAGGGATCGTTAGCACCAATAATCAAACTGAAATTACAATACCTGGGTGGCAAGACGGCCCCTTCTGCTTATCCAACAGGATAGAAACCAAACTTTCGGCGGTAAACCAGCCAAGGGAAAATGACAAGAAACTGAAATTCAATCACTCTACCGCATATTTCAGCGGGAGGACATTACATTAAACTATCACTCTACCACATATTTCAGCGGGAGGACAATTGCATTAAACTTATCACTCGACCACGTATTTAGTGGGAGGACGGAGTACATAAATTGAATTTCAAAGTAAGAAGGCAGCTAAGCCAGCCTCTTCCACTTATGCAGTGGGAATTACAAAATAAGGACAACAAGAATGATTGATCAGTACTACTGAAACAACCTTACAAAAATAGAGATGAAAGGAGAGTAATGCAGATTTCTACAGCAAGAATATAATTTTCTGTTACAATCAATCTGTAGGCTGAAAGTACAAATCAGCAACCCCTGGAAACACCCAAATGCTCATAACTCCCTCATTTTACATCCAATTTAACTCAAACCAGTCCCAAACCCACCATATTTCACTCACAATAGCAACCAATCAAAACTACAACCCAAACAATCCAATAACTATTTGGCACGCATCCCAATGCAATCACAAAAACCAACGCTAGACCTAGGAAGTTCGATTTTGTCTAGAAAAATCATTGCTTAATTAAACTTGCTAAACTTACACAGTGTATCGCCATGGCTAGGAAGGAAGGATGAGCTGGTACCCAGAATGATGGAATCGCCTGGTCAAGTGGTGTGAGCAAAATACACTTTCAACAGTCCCGCGACCAGCAACCAGAAAACACTCCAATTCCACATAGAACACTCCACAATCTGCAACTCACTCACCAACAGCACTGGGAATACATGGACACAGCTAGGTACTATCTTGCAAGTACGAAACTGAGACTTAGCTAGGAAGCCACACTTCGAAGCTCAGATTTTCAGTCGCCAAACCGACAGCATAACGATGCAATTTTCATAGATATCTAAAATGAGAGCCCAAGGCTCTTATTTATAACTCTTCAACAACCAAATTCAAATGCAAATTCCTCCAAACTCCACTCCTTCATTTGCATTTCATTTCACCCTCATGTGGACCCAAGTGTAGCGCCACTTTTCATAAGTCAAACCTCACGCCAAAAGGGAAAGGACCCACGTTAATCACTTGGCAAATAATGGAGATGCAATATAAAATAATATTCCTCTAAAATATTTCGACATCCCATAGTACACATGAGTTTCGCCAAATACTTAGGATAAAATAGGCTTTAATCCCAAATTTAAATAAATCAGTAGCAAATAATCAGATTAATTAAATATTAAACCTTAGGATAAGGAAATAATATTTAATTATGTCGCGTATGACTCCCGTATTGATTATTATCACAACTAGGATGAAACTAAGCCAGGATGACCACATAACTGCTGCAGAATCAGAACCCTGTCTACTACTAGAAATAGAATTGTGCCACACTGCAACTTACTAAAAATAGTAAGTCAAGAACTAATACTCAGAAAAGCATGATCTTCGCGTCCAGAGGCAAAGCATAGAGAGCTCAGTAGGACAGTAACACCAGAATGGCCATTCCCTGACTTACTAAAAATAGTAAGTCCTCATTTCATCAATGTTGGACCCTCATTCTTCATTCCACCTAGCCTACGGGTCTCAGGAATAGGCTAATGGACCACTGGAAGGTCATCAATGAGAAGGGGACATTACAGTCCGCCCTCCCCAAAATTGCTTGTCCTCAAGCAACTGTAAGGTTGGATGCACTAAAATCTCCTCATTTTCTCACGTAGCATCCTCTGCTGGTAGATTCTTCCATTTGATCAAGTATTCCCTGATCACTCTTCTCCTCAAAGATCATTCCCTGATTTCAAGGATAGCTTCCGGAACCAAAGCCAACTCTCCCGCCTCATCAAGCAGAGGTAACTCAGCTGAAGCAACAACATTATGTCCCATAGCCTTCTTAAGGCGAGACACATGAAATACATTATGGATCCTGCTGCTTGCTGGTAATTCCAACTCATAAGCCACTTCTCCAACCCTCCTGTTGACTCTGAAAGGCCCATAGAATCGAGGCTTCAATTTCTCAACCCCACTCTTTGAGAGTAGACTGTCTGTAGGGCTGGAGCCTCAAATAAACCATGTCGCCCACCTCAAAGGTGCGCTCAATTCGCTGCTGATCAGCATATAACTTCTGTTGATTCTGTGCATGCTGGAGATTGTCCCTCAAAATCCTCAGAATATCTTGACTTTGCTGCATCATATCCTTTGCCTGAGGGGTTCTACTATCACCAAATACCAAGTTTGCGAAGCTAGGAGCTTCATAACCATATAGTGCCATGAATGGTGACATCCGAATGGACATGTGATAGGAGGAATTGTAACAATATTCCACTAGGTGAAGCCATCTTACCCATGTATTCTGCTGCTCCGAGACATAGTTTCTAAGGTAACCTTCCAACCACTTATTCACTATCTCGGCCTGCCCATTAGTTTGAGGGTGATAACTAGTGCTTGGAGTGAGCACAGTACCACACAATTTGAAAATCTCCTGCCAAAAAGCACTTAGGAACTTGCTGTCCCTATCACTCACAATGTTCTTCGGTAACCCATGTAATCTGAAAACCTCCCGGAAGAACACTTCAGCAACTTGTGCTGCTGTAAAAGAGGTGGTGATGGCGAAGAAATGAGCAAACTTTGTAAGTTTGTCCACCACCACATAGATACTATCCTTCCCTTGAGCCCGAGGCAGCCCCGTGATGAAATCCATGGAGATACTCTCCCATTTTTGACCGGGAATAGGCAAGGGTTGTAACAAGCCATCTGGTAGAGTGTGCTCATTTTTGTTCCTTTGACATGTATGACACTCCTTAATGTATTTCAAAACATCACTTTTAAGTCCCTTCCAAGAGAATCTCTCCCGGATCTACCTGTATGTTTTGAAATAACCTTGGTGACCAGCAAGGGGGATGTCATGGAAAGTCTTCTCTTTTAACTTAGATTCAGCTACTATGAAGATTCTTCCCTTGTACAAGATCAATCCCTCAACCAATTTGTACTTTTCATCATGAAAAGTACCTTCTATAAGGCTAGTTGCAAACTGATTTTTGGCATAATCAGCAAGCAACAACTCTCTCCAATCAGCAGTAAGCTTGCAAAGTGAGCTTAAATGGAGTCTTCTGGATAAGGCATCTGCCACCACATTGTTTTTACCCTTAACATATTCAATATTGAAATCGTAAGCTTGTAGCTTACTCACCCATTTATGCTATCTCTCATTCAGATCCTTCTAATGCATGAAGTGTTTAAGACTATTGTGATCAGTCTTAACAATGAATTTACTCCCCACCAGATATTGTCGGAACTTTGCAAGGGCATGCATTATGGCAAGCATTTCCTTGTCATAAATGGAATACAGTCTCTCAAGACCTCTCAACTTTCTGCTCTCAAAGACTATAGGATGCTTATCTTACATGAGGACTGCACCAACACCTTCTCCAGATGCATCACACTGTAGCTCAAATGGCTTGGTGAAATCAAGCAATGCTAAAACAGGGCAGGAACTCATGATCCCTTTAAACTGCTCAAATGCTGTCTGTGCCTTTTCGGACCATTCAAAAGCTCCTTTCTTTGTAAGATTTGTAAGGGGGGCAGCCAACTGAGAATATCCCTTCACAAACCTCCGATAGAATACACACAATCCCAAAAATCCCCTCAAATGTGTTATGTTTTCAGGAGTAGGCCAACCAATGATGGCTCTATTCTTTTCAGGATCCACCTTCACACCACCTACACTGATAATGTGACCGAGGTAGAGTAACTCTTCCATCCCAAACTCACATTTGGACTCCTTGGCAAACATGGATTCAGATTCTAATATGCTCAACACTTCATCCAACTGCTGTAAATGTTCTTTCCAAGATTTGCTGAATATTAGTATGTCATCAAAAAATATCAAAACAAACTTCCTTAACTGTTCTTGGAAGATTCTGTTCATGCATGACTGGAATGTAGCAGGTGCATTAGTCAAACCAAAGGGCATGACTAGGAACTCAAAATGCCCAAAGTGGCATCTGAAAGCAGTCTTCTCCACATCTGATGCTCTCATTCTAATCTGATGGTACCCTGATCTGAGGTCAATCTTGGAAAAGAACACTGCCCCATGTAGCTCGTCAATGAGCTCATCAATCCTCGGAATAGGATACCGATTCTTGATGGTTTTCTGATTCAGGGCCCTGTAATCCACACACATGTGCATGGTCCCATTCTTCTTTCTTACCAAAACAACAGCCGAAGCAAAGGGGCTTTTGCTAGGCCATATGTAACCCATATCAAGCAATTCCTAAATTGCTTTCTCAATCTCATCCTTCTGCTTCTTAGGATATCGGTAAGGAGTAGTCATGACCAGTTTAGCTCCTTCTTCAAGCTCAATAATGTGTTCGGCTCCTCTTTCAGGAGGTCTGGCAGGAGGTGGGTTTTCGAACACCTTGCTTCTCTTGGTTATCAAAGCTTAGATGTCTTCAGGATAGTTCCTATACTCTTTTTGTGGCTCTGAGGGCATGACCATGATCTTGCTTCTATCCTTGATCATTGCTGAAATATCTGAGGAATAGCTGCCCTTGTCTTCCAATGGATCGGAAGGCATTATCAAACACTCTGCTGCCCACTCCACCTGATTATGGCGGATCAGCCTTTCCATTCTTTTCAAGGATACTACTTTAAGTCCCCCATGCGACATTCCTCTCAAAACTACCTTCTTCCTTTCAGACATGAATTTCAGCTCCATGGTTTGTAGGTTTAGTGTGATCTAACCAAGAGATCTCAGCCATCGAATCCCAAGGACTGCATCATCAGTCCCTCCAGTACTCACCACAAAGAAATCATCTCTGATTTCATGATTCCCCAACTTTAGAGACATGTTGGAAATCATTCGGTTACAGAATATAGTGGAGCCATCTGCTACCATGACTTTGAAGCCCTCAACTTCCTCTGCCACTAGTCCCTTTTTAACAACAATCCTTTCATCAATGAAGTTGTGTGTTGCACCTGTGTCAATGAGAGCAATGACACGATGCTCTCCCATCACACCCCGAACTCTGAAGGATTCATTTTTGTGAATGCTCGAGAGTTGAGCAACCACCCCTCTATCTTCTGACCCAAATTCAGGCCCTTCAGGAGCCTCTTCATACTCACTGTCCTCAACTTCAGTTTGCTGTTTTGAAATTTCAGAATCTGATCCATCTTTTGAATAGCATTCCATCTGATGCAAATTCCCTTTTCCATGGCACCTATGTCCGGGAACCCAAGGTTCTCTGCAAGAATAACATAGATTCTTTCTTCGGAGCTCTTGACGGAGCCCATCATCCATATGTGAAGGGAACCTCTTGGTCTGATTTGTGAACTTCTTCTTGTCCTTTTTGAAAGGGAAAGGCTTGGACTGAGTTTTACTCTTTGGGGCAGCCAACTCCATGCTTCAAGATTTTTTGATAGCTTCTGCCAGGGTGGGCGGATCAAAAGCTTTGACCCATCCTCTCAATGGTTCTTCAAGTCCTTCAGTAAAAAGGACAACCAACCGCTTCTCTGAGATGCTACTCACCATGACTGACAGGTTTTGGAATTCAGTACGTAAGTGTCCAATGAACCTTGCTGCCTAAGTTGTGCAAGTTCTCTAAACTTCACCTCTGGATCCCTGGTGTCAAATCTCTCAATCAACTTGTTGGTGAAATCAGCGTAGGTGGTGACTAAGTTGTGACCAAGGGTGACCAACCCATGGTACCACCATTCGTGGCCCACTCCATCCAAGTGCAAGGTAGCAAACTTGATGGCATCCTCCTCCGGCATCGGTCTCAAGGACAAGTAATTGTCCAACTTCTGTACCTGTTAAGGTCCAAAAGTGCACCCAAAAACTAAGCTATTAAAACCTAGCACTTTTGGTTAACATGGGAACAATCATGAGTCTGTGGGTAAACTATTATTATGATTGGACCTCCGGATTAGGCCGGTTCCTGATATTGATGGATCATCTACTCTAACAAGACCTTAAGAAAACCTTTGAGGAAAAGGGAGAGAGAATAAGAAAATAAGGATGAAAGAAATGCTACAACATAAACAAGGTGATACACCAAAATATCTGAAAGATAACAGAAAAACTCTTTTAAAGCACCTGTTCTACACATATGACAATCTCTGAATTCATATCACAAAAAGTGTTTCATACAAAGGTTTCTTGCTCAAAAAATTGAAAGGAAATGACTTTCACAAACAAATTTTTTTGCTGATAAAAAAAAACTACAATGCATGACCTGTGATTCATGCATGAGACAGAAAAATTCAAGAAAGGTTATTTCACAAATAACACAAAATTGGAAGTTACTCTCAATCACACAATGAAAAATAACTCAGAAAATGATAAGGCATGAACTGATATTTTATTCAAATCTTCTGTCAAAACTGCAAAATGGGTTACAAGATATAATAACTCAGCTAGGCTTGAGAAAAAATCCAGAACCCCCTGAAACTGAAAACCTTTCTTCCTTTATGCAAAAAATCTTCCAAAGGCAAGGAAGAGATGACTAGTGCTCAATTGAAAGTCTCCGTGAGTGATCTGCAAGTGAAAAATATCTCCATTTCCGAATAGGGAAAGAAACCCCCACAAAAAGGCTTCAAACTTTGCATATTTGTGTGAAATCAGGTGTAAACACTTGGTCAACTGAAAGTTGACCCATGAAATAGTCAAAATCATGCTCTAACTGCAAATAGACTGGCCCAAACTCATGAATAACTGCATCCCAAGCCTGAATTCGACCCCCAAATTCATGTGATAACTTCACCTATCTAAGGTTCAACATTTTCCTTCCATGTGCATATCCATTGATTTTTAAAACACAATTATAATAAATATTAATTGGATTTATAATCCATCCAATTAAATATTCATTTTACATTGTCTTGTGTATATGGAAGAAAGGTATTTGAACCTTGGAATTAAAAGATGCAAGAAATTTTAATTTCCTTTTAATAATATAGCCAGGAAATTAATATGTGCAAAAAATAATTAATTAGATATTTATTAATTATATAAATGTTGTTTTAGAAAATATCCATTTTTTACAACATTTATGTAGTTAATAAATATCTAATTTACATACATCTTTTTACTATTTCATAAGTCTAAAAAGACTTAAGGGTTTTAAAGCCCCCCCACGGCTAGGCAAAGTGTATCATTAAACAATGTAAGTGGGAGTTTATGAAAACTTCGACCACCATGCATTAATCTCCTTGTTTTAAAAAATGCGATCCCATTACATAGGAAAAAGAAAGATGAAAGGGGGGAATAAAGAGATGAAAACCCTAAAATGATATTCATTTTTGCAATGCAAGTTTTCATTTTCACGACAGAAGAAAATCTCGCAAAGTTGCTAGGGTTTCAGACTTTGGATGAATAAAATGTGAACTCCTCCTCCACTGGCAGCCATCTGCGACTTGACTGGAACAGGTCTACTCCATGCGTTTAAATTACATGGTTTTCTTTGAAACTGCAGCATCACTCCATCTGAAAAGAATGAAAGGTATTTTCGAATCTGTTCTTTTGCTAAAAAGATCATTCGAAAACTCTGCATTTTTAAACGAAATTCTGTAACTCGACATTTGTGTGTTTGGTGCAAGCTCTGATAGTGGGGTTTTCGCGTTTTTTAGGAAAAGAAATCTATGAACTTCTCTTTTGCTTGGTATGCACCTTGATAGTGGGATTTCGTTTGTTATCAAAGGAAATTTTTCTGTATTTTTGCACTTCATACTGAATTTGTGGGTTTTTCCTTGCATTTTCTGAAACTTGGCAACTGTAACTGAAAGAAATCCTGCACTTTTAAACGAAACCCTCTCTGCTATTTCCGCATGAAATGTACACAAATCTTCATAGCACAAAATGTAAATGGTTTTCTATTATTTCTGCACTGTTCTGAAAAGAATTCTGTAAATCCATATTCTCGGTTCTCTGCATTTTTGTGTTTTTTTCTGAGAATTCGTTTCCTGTTCTTTTAAAAGGAATTTTGGGGTTTTTAAACAGCTTGCATTTTAGTCTTAAAGGAAAAATGCCTTGTCGCTTTGTAAGATCTTATCTTTAGTTTCAAAGGAAGAAACCTCTGTATTTTATAAAACCCTCTCTGTTATTTCCTGTTCTCTTTTGAAAATGAAATTCTACAAAATTTTCATTTTCTGGGTTATCTGTAAAAAGGATGGAATATCTGCAATTTTTCCTGGGTTCTCTTTATATTTTGAAAACAGCATAAATATTAATTTTTTCTCCACTGCATCACTTCCTCCACTAATCCTTTTCCTCTTTTCCCTAAGAGCATATGAAGCTGCTGATTTCAGACTTTAGGCCTAACACCATAAGTAGAGAAATAAATCCATTCACTTATCTTAAACATCCATCCATAGGATGCTTGTTTCCTTCAATCAAGAATCCTCCATTCATAATCTGATTTTCATGTTCCCTTTCTCTACTATAGCAGTTGTCATAGTACTTTTTTTAAATTTTTTATTACCCTTTTCAATTTTTTAATATGCTTGGCAAATCCCTTCAGACTCCAAAAACTCAGGCTCTCTTTTTCCCCTCTAGATCTGCCTTCATCTTCATGGCTGCCCATTCAGTGACTTATGCTTCCTGTGTATCCCTACAAATAGCCTCTGAACAATCAGATAGTTTTCATGAGCTGGGCTCAACCCTTGTGGGAGCCTCATTTAACCCCACTCATAATAAACCCTCTGAAATTTGCAATTTTTTACCTATCTCTGCACATAAAACAAACAGTTAGAAAAAACACTATTTCTTCGAGGAATGAAGGTGAACTTTTCTTTTTTGTGTCTTTCGAGATGTTTATTTTTCTGTGTCGAGGGGAGCTTGATTAATGATGCAAGTGTATAGGTAAGATAAGCAGATAGCTAGTCATTGCTTAGATCTTTTGATCTAACCCACTTTACCTTTTTTTGATTTTTTCTAGGACAAGGAGGAAACTGGAGGGATACGGATGTAGACTTACAACGTCGAGAGTAGATTTACACCAAGCAGATTTACACCAGCCATATACCCCCAAGCAATGGCTGGTTCCTTTCTTGTTTTATCTATGCATTTGCTTTATTATTTCAGTTTTCTCCTTTGCATAGGAAAGTAAGGATTACTCTCACGGTCTTGTGTGATAGAGAATTTATTTTAGATTACTTCTCGTAATCATTTCCTCCTTTCTGTAGATTACTTCTCGTAATCATTTCAACTGTATAAAATATAATGCATTAAATAACCATTGAAAGATTACAATTATGTGACTTTAATCTTTGCCTAGTGTACTAAAATTTTCCATTGAATTGTAAATATAATGAAAATTTCAGTAACAGTACCCATGCTCTAGCTGTACTCTTAGCGCTTCCATCAAAGTGTGCTAAGGTCACTCTTCCAAGAGCTTGCTGGAAATCTCTTGGGGCAATAGACTTATATTCATTCCTCCTTTCTCTCTTCATTTTCTGATTCATGAATTGATCCAGAGTTAGGATATCTCAGATCTCACCAGGAAGGGAAGCATACTCCATGTAGTTGTTTCTTATTTCATCAGCTGTGGGTATCTCTGTTTTAGCTTGTTGTACTTCTTTTGGCAAAAAGACAGGTTGTAAAGGCCTTGGGGCTGAACCTCCATTGTTACTCCCGTTGTTACTCCTGTTCCCATTGCCTACAAGAGCGTTAGAAGTGCTGGCTTCCGGACCATTGCTGGATTGATTAGGGGTCCCAACAACGTTCTGGTTAAGCTTGGCCAGCAATAGAGACATCATGTCCATCATGGCAGCAAATTGTCTCTTTGCCTTCTTATCAGGTGCCTCATTCGGGTCTGTGGTCCTATCTGCCATTGAATCCACTAAATCTGAAGGATCTATATCCTTTCCTCTATTTTTTAGTACTTCTGAGAAAGTGTCCTCTTCCGGCACTATCGGAACCTGAAACTGCTGTCTCTTCTGCTCTTTGTTGTAGTATCTGACATCTCTGTCACTCATGGAGACTTCTGAACCCATTGACTCTCACAGGCTGGCAGGAAAACCAACTCTGATACCACTGTAATATCCCAGTAATTTTTTTTTTGATTTTTTAACAATAAGAGATACAAGCAACACCATAACCCGTTAAGGTTAGAAAAATAATCCAAACTACTGAAAGGGAACCCTTCCACCTTTTGTTCACTGAGAGCCCAATTTGGGAGGGTGAGAGCATACGGTGTTCCGGGGATCGTTAGCACCAATAATCAAACTGAAATTACAATGCCTAGGTGGCAAGCCAGCCCCTTCTGCTTATCTAGCAGGATAGAAACCAAACTCTCGGCGGCGGTAAACCAGCCAAGGGAAAATGACAATAAACTGAAATTCAATCACTCTACTGCATATTTCAGCAGGAGGACATTACAATAAACTATCACTCTACCGCATATTTCAGCGGGAGGACAATTGCGTGAACACCCATCGTAAATCCAGATAACCAAAATCTCAAGTGAACTTCATGAATTATAGACCATGTTTTAGGACAAAATCGAAAAAACCAACAAACAATTTTTTAGAAAAAAATCATGAAAACCCTCCCATGATTTTTTATGGCAAAAAAATTAGAAAACCCAGCAAATGATTTTTTAAGGAAAAAAATTTATAAAAACCCAGAATAAATTTTTTGTCGACAAAACTTGTAAAACCTTGAAATATTTTTTAAGGGAAAAAATAATAAACCTTAGAAATAAATTTTAAGGAAAAATTTATTAAAACCCCCAAAATAATTTTTTAACGAAAAAAATTATAAAAAACCCATCCATGATTTTTATTTTAAAAAAAATCGTAAAAAAACCAGACAACCTTTTATGTTAAAAAACAACCGTAAAAAAAACGTAATGGCCACGTAGAACTGGAAAGGTCAGAAACCCTTCATGTGGCTATCGTCGGAAATCCTGTGCAGAAAAGTGGAGGTCTAAAAAAACCCTAGTTGGCGGATCATAAACCAGAAAAATGGTGAAATTTGGCTAAGAAAAAATGCGAATAAAACAAGGTTGATGCGTCTTTTTCTGAAAATTGCACGTGGAAACAATCGCACCATCACCGCTGAAATCGCCTTCACCAAAAAACCCACAAAATGTGGGTTTAAAAAATTCGAACGTGGCAGAAAATAAATTGCATCACGTGCAAAGAATAAACTCCGACATAGGCAAAAACTGCCAACACCTCCTTACGCGGCCTTAAAACGCAACCACAGGCTGAAAAAAAACAGAAGTTGCGGCCACAAAGAATACAAATCGTGCTGAAAAGAGGCCGCACATGTGGCAAAAAAACAGTCACAAAATCGCCGCAAACCCTCTACTGCCAAAACACAGAAAATCGCGCCCTCGACCTCCACCACACAGCCACGATAAAAAAATGAAACCCTAATTGTGATTTAGGTTTTTTCATAAAAAAACTTTAAAAAAAATTCTGAAAATTATATTCAAGTAGCAAGAGGCTATGAATTTTTCATTAAAAAATTCGCCAAATTTTGAAAAACCCCATCAACCCACTCTAATATCATGAAAAATAATTGAATCAATAATCGAATGATATTGAATAACTGGATGAATTAATTACGAATATACAACTATATATAGAGGAGTTACAAGACGGTGTTATAAAAAGAACTATCCGTTAAACTAAAGCTTCAACATGAAGCTAAAACACTAAACGAAGCTAAAAAGCTAAACACTAAAAAACAAACTATGCATTCTTATAAAAGAAGCAATAGTTGCACTTAAAAGACCATATGAATTAAAAAGCTAAATAAGTTGACCACTAAGATGACGATCTAAAAAGCTAAATGACTAACTAAATGACCATTAATAGAACCACTAAAAAGGTATCTGACTAAAAGAATTAATTATTCCAATACAAATATTTTATATGAAAATGGGGGTTTTTGGGCCTTTTAGACATGTTGGAACAGACAAAATTGCTACCAGTATAACCAGAAATGTTGCAATCACCCAGATATTACAAAAGTTGCATGCAAAATATAGGGATAAATGGGTCTTGCTAAATCCTTTTTGATTCTCTAGATCATTATAAAATGCAAGAGAAGAGCATACGGGATGAACAAGATCCCACACAAATCAATCTCTCAATCAAGAATCAAATGAACCCAAAACTCTCAAACTAGGGCTTTGATACCATGTTACAAATCTTGACTAAGATATGAAACTCAATAATTTGAAAGAGATCTAAGCTAGATAAAATGAAATGCAAAATGGAAGCAAACTAGTGTTTCCTAGAGACATGCAAAAGTTGATGTGACAAAATTGTATTAAGAGCTCAAAGCTTCTACAATAGAATAGCAGAGTAAGAACACAATGCATTCAAGAAGATGAAAATACAAGCTAGCTAGCATGCTTATATAGACTAGGGAGAGAGGTGGAGGTGGCAACATTGACCAAAGAGGAGTGTTGGTGTAAATAATTATTCATCATGGATATTATTACACTTTACTTAAGTTTACTTAGGATAATGCATTTTCATAGTAGTTTGGGTATGAGACACTTGGGTGTTTGTGCCACATTGGGATAGTGTGTGTAGGAGAAATTCCACCTTTTATGGTGTTGATCTTGTTGTTACACTCCACATTCAGTGGGTGATCCACCTCATGTGGACTATTATATTATTTCTCCTACCTACCCACACCTATTTCCTACCTACCCTTGTTTCTTATTGAGCCACATGTCATGTTTGTGTGCTCACATATCCCTAGCCTTGCCTATATAAGCAGGCTCATCTACATTGTAAACAACAATTGAATCATATTATTGACCATTTTCTATTGATGAGAATACAGTTTATTCTTGTCCCATATTATGTCTCTATTTTATACATTTCATTGAGCTCTTGATCTTGGCAAAATCTCACATAGTATCAGAGCCATTGGGGCTTCATTGATTCATCTTGAAGAGGTATTATTGCGACGTCAAGAGGCAAATCTGAGGAGCAACATCTTTTGGAGGCGTCCTAGACTAGATTCGACCCCGCCATTGCGTCCAGAAGGCCGTTTCCATGAATTTTGGTTATAAAGTCGGCCTATTTTGGTGAGAAAATTTTTTTCCCCAATTTTGCCATAATTGTACGGATTTCGAAAATTTTTATATATTTTTCAAAAATTTTTTTTTTTAATTTTTCTGAAAAATATTTTTCAAAAATTGAAAAAATAAAAAAAAATTGAAAAGTTAGAAAAAATCAAAAAATTTATTTTTGTTTGGGGGTCTGCAGACCCCCGTACCTTGTACCTGCGTGTCGCAGGTTTTGCACGCGCCGCCTATACTTGCTCTACAGCGCTGTCAGCCCTTCCGCCGAGATTCGTGCCAAGTCCCGCTGCCGTTGCTGTTCTCTGCGCTAAGCACCCACTCCTCCCGCGCGTCGGCTCCTCCCGTCCTCGGTTTGCACGCTACATCCTGACACCACCGCCTCCCGCTGGCACCACGCGTTCCGCCCGCCGGTCCGCTCGGTCGCCATGACGCCGCCGCCGCCGCACCGGCGCCCAAGGTCCCCGCCGTGTCCTCCTGGCTCTACCCAGCGGCGCTTGCCACCATCGCCACCCTCGGCTCCGGCGACCGCTCCCGTCCTCCCGGTGCCGACCCTCCGCCTCCGGCGATCACTCCGGCGGCGACCACCAAACCGGAGGACCCCCGCCCACCACGTGGGTGGCGGCCATTGGCCCGCGGGTTAAGCCGTACAAACCGTACATACACGTCGACTTCCGTACGACACGTCACAGAGCCACGCAGTCATCCGTACAACTACCACGCAGACGCCACGTGGATCGCCCAGTCAGCAAATCCGTACGGTACGGACACAGTCACCTACCACATCAGTTGTCCGTACAGTACGGATGCCCAGTCAGCAGAGGGCGAAGTTTTTGTGATGGTCATACGACCATCAAATTTAACCCAGTGACTTGCTGATGTCAGCACCACGTCATCATTTTTCAAAAATTTGGTAGGCCCCTCTCATTTGCATTTTTGATTTTGCAGTTCAACTTCAAATGGCCATAACTTGCTCATTTTTGCTCCTTTTTAGGTGCAATTTTTTTTGAAATGGGCTAGAATTTCGTTCTCTCCACAGTGGTGAAGAAATTTTTTGATTTTGATGCACAGATTTTTCAAAAAATGCAGTTTTTGGTGATTGTACCTGAGTAATCCCAGTTTTTGCAACTTCAGAGGCTTCGTTTGGGGTCATACGACCTCTTTTTCAGGTGCCGTTATTTTTGAAAGTGCGTATTTTTTTGTCTACTTTCACATGATGCTATCAGATTGATTCCATTGTAAGTAGAAATTGTACTTTCAGATTTTGGCTATTTTTGGCTCTTTTGGTACTTGTATATTTGCTTGGATCTCAGTTAGATTCATTGCACTATTGATAGAAGTCTCTTGTATCTCATTTGAGAAGTTGTAAAATTTCCATCATAAACCCACTTTGCCTTGTTTTGCAAGTGGCTCATTGTAATCGCACTAAGTATAAAGTGCCAAAATCATCACTTTGGGAGGGGTACTTTGATTGAGTGAACTTGGAGGGGTGTCTCTTGTGCTTTTGTGCTCTTGTGTTCCTTCTTTTTTGCTGCTATGGGTTCTTCTAAGTTTCCTTTCTTAACTCCACATAATTATGCTACTTGGAAAATTGATGCATGGAGTAAACTTATGGAAAAAGGACTCACTCATTATATTGATGGAACTATTGTTGCTCCAGCTGATCCTAAGGCTGATCCAGTTGGTCACTTAGATTGGCTCACTAAAAATATCATGGCAATTGGTACCTTAAGAAAGTATGTATCAAAGGATCTCATTTTTCATATTGAGAAATGTACTCTAATCAAAGATGCTTGGCAAAAGTTTCAAGACTTGTATGGTCAAGTTGATGAGATTAGGGGATATCAAATTGATAGTGATCTCACCATGTTAGATCCTAAGAACTTTGATACTATACAAGATTATGTCACTAAGGCAAATGAGTTGAGGGCACAACTCAAAGATTGTGGCATTGATAAGAAGGATACTCAATTGATATTCAACTTGATAGGCAAGCTTCCACAAGAATATGCAGCATTTGTTTCTAGTTTCCAAACCCATAGGATGACAATGGGTTCAAGCTACAAAATGCCTACATTTGATGCTTTCAATGAAATGTTGATGATGGAACAAACTAAGTTGATAAGCATGGGCATTCTTAAAGCTTCTAAGTCTCAAGCATTAGTGGCAAATCAAGGGAACAAAGGAAATCAAGGAAAGGACAACTCAAACAAGAAGAAATGGCAATCAAAGCCTAAAGACAAAGCACCATCTTCTCCAAAAGAAGGAGATTCATC